>NC_041224.1:42242618-42243921 GCF_002837175.3 Physeter macrocephalus
GCATCGGCAGGCGGACGCGCAACCACCGCGCCACCAGGGAAGCCCCTGGCTTATCCTTTAGTGGGAGAATTCAGCCCATTCCCATGCACTTGATTTTACTCTTATCTTACTTTGTGCTTATGATTGCTTTCACACTGTTGTTTCCCCTTCCTTGGATCTGCCAGTTTGATCAAGTTGCTATAAATTCCATATGTTTGTTTTTTGGCCACGCTGAGCAGCTTGCAGGATCTTGGTTCCCTGACCAGGGATTGAACTCGGGCCCTCGGCAGTGAAAGCGTGGGGTCCTAACCACAGGACCACCAGGGAATTCCCCCAAATTCCATATTTTGTTAATTTGGAAGTTTACTTAAACTTCTCTATTAATGGTTACTTTCCTTTTCACCTATCTCAAAAGCAGACATAGATTTTTTTTACTATTATTTGAAAACAAGATACCAATTACCTCCAGAACAAAGTATCTCCCACCAGCACATTTCCCATAAAGAAGAAAACTTCAGAATACTTTCACTGCCCACCCCCATTCCCTGTCTGCTACGTGAGGTCACAAGAATCCTTTTACCTCTACTTCCTCCCCCCAAACCTTGAAGACACCTAGGGTTTGTTCAGATAGTACAGAATTTAAATATTAGATGTTATGTAATGATAATTATATATACACATATATATTCTACATTGCACACACATACCCATACCTGCGTATGTACACACGCAGACACAGAAAGAAGGAGGGCTCGAGAAGGAGGGAGGAGCAGGGGAGCACGTGTGCAGGGCAGGCTCACCTCCCATCACTTCTCTCTACTGCTCTCTCCCTCATCTTAGAGTTTCTGTTCCAGTTCATTTGTTCTATGGTTGAAGTCCTTACTCAATTATTTTCCTCAGACAGGGCTACTGGGGAAACACATCTCTGAATTTTATGTATATCCCCCAAAAGGATATTTCTTTTTGCCCTAAAGGGCACGAACAATAACTTAGCTGGGTGTGTGACTCTCGGGTTACAGTACTTTTCACACCGTAATCTCTAATCAGATGAGACATTATTACTGTTTTATACAGTAAATACGTGTTTATAATTACCCCACATTCACATTTTCTTGTTCCTCATTCCTTCTTGCCTTTCAGGCCTCCCACTTGGGATTCACCTTGCTTCTGTTTGAAGTACCTCCTTACGAATTTCCTTGTGAGAATCTGCTACTTACAAACTGCCTCAATTTTCATATTTCTGAAAGTCTTTATTACACCTTTTTTTTTTTTTGGCGGTATGCAGGCCTCTCACTGTTGTGGCCTCTCCCGTTGGGGAGCACAG
>NC_041224.1:42244191-42252059 GCF_002837175.3 Physeter macrocephalus
TCAGCGGCCATGGCTCACGGGCCCAGCCGCTCCGCAGCATGTGGGATCTTCCTGGACCGGGTCACGAACCCATGTCCCCTGCATCAGCAGGCAGACTCTCAACCACTGCGCCACCAGGGAAGCCCTTCCACACCTTCATTTTTGAAAGTATTTAGGCTAGGTATAACAATCTACATTGGCAGTTATTTTCTCTTATCACACTGAAAATATTATTCCACTGTTTTCTATCTTCCATTTATTGCTGCTGAGAAGCTAGCTGTTAGTCTGCTATTCTTTTGAAGGTTAATCTTTTTTCTCTGGCTGATTTTAAGATCTTCTCTTTGTTTGTTTTTTCACTATGATGTGCCCTCTTTTTATTTACTCTCCTTTGGAATTTTGGAATCTGTGGACTAAAGTCTTCCATCATTTCCGGAGAATTCTCTTCAAATACACTGCCCCATTTGCTCTTCTGTCCTTCTGGAACTCCAGTTATATATATGCTAAACCGTACATTCTACCCTCCACATTTCTAAACCTCTCTAACTTATTTTCTATTTTTTATCTTTGTGCTACATGCTGCATAATTTCTTCTGACTTACTAAGTTTTCAAATTTTCAGTTATTATATGTACACTTCTCAAAATTCAATTATGTTCTACTTAAAATGTGCTGTCACTTTTTATACCTTCTTATTCCTTGCAGATATTTCCAAGCTTGTCTCGTCTTTATTTCTTTACATATAATAGGCATAATTGTTTTACAATTCATATCTGATCATTCTAATTTCTGAGGACTGTGAGGGTCTGTTCCTGCTGTCTTTCTCCCCTGCTAGTTCTCACTTGCAATGCCTTGTCTCCTGGTGGACTGGTTAATGCTGAGTGCTGCCTGCTGCCCCTGAATGATTATTTGCAGAGATTCTCTGAGGCCAAAGAAGAAGGTGTCTTTCTCTGGGAGGATTTGTAATTTGCTTCTTCCGAATACCTGGGAGTGCTAACCATCCAGAATCACCTTATTTATTTATTTTTAATACATTTATTTATTTTATTTTATTTTTGGCTGCGTTGGGTCTTCATTGCTGTGCACGGGTTTTTCTCTTGTTGCAGCAAGCGGGGCTACTCTTCATCGTGGTGCACAGGCTTCTCACTGTGGTGGCTTCTCTTGCTGTGGAGCACGGGCTCTAGGCATGCAGGCTTCAGTAGTTGTGGAGCGTGGGCTCAGTAGTTGTGGAGCGTGGGCTCAGTAGTTGTGGCTCACAGGCTCTAGAGCACAGGCTCAGTAGCTGTGGTGCATGGGCTTAGTTGCTCTGCGGCGTGTGGGATCTTCCTGGACCAGGGCTCGAACCCGTGTCCCCTGCATTGGCAGGCGGATTCTTAACCACTGTACCACTAGGGAGGCCCCAGAATCACTTTAAACTAAGTTCAAGGCTTGAGGTTTCTGGACTACCTCATTGATAATATTAATTTGGGCTACAAATCTGCCCAACAATCAGCCTTACATAAGCTCTCTCCATCATGATTCCCAAGGCTTATTGGCAACCAGCTGACCAAAGCTTTCAGAAGTTTTTTGGCTTAAGAGAAACCAACAGACTGGAGCCAGTGGTGGAAAGAAAGGGAGCCATGTTGGGGAGGTCTTACTTCCAGAATCCTTGAACTGGCTTTAAAGTTGCATGTATACATGTAAGCATTATAACAACACATCCTATGGTATAATTTTTAATGAGTAAGCCATTAAAGGAGATTTTAATATGTTTAGATGACTTTAGCAGGCATAGTTTTGAGACACTAAGAAAGCAAAGTGTTGTGGATTATTAGATTATCAGATTATAAAGTTAAACCAAACTGTAACACAGCATAAGGACAATTTTTTTTCTTCAAATTAATTCAAAACTATTGCTGGGCTCTAAACTAAGATAAAATAACTTCTCATGCTGAATTATACTTGTATAACAAAAAAGTGGGTACATACCCTTGTAAAGCCAGCCTCAATGAGAGACATTACAGATGACTCTTCTCTAACCGCCCTTCAAAAGAATATAGTAAATTGTTACAGACAGTTTTTATCAATTATATCTCACATCTTTAACTGCTCACTAATTTACATAATACTATAATTGTCATATAATGAGCACTTTTAGATGAATTAGATTAACATACAAATCAAACGTATAAAGTTGAAAACAGTTTTCTGTTTTAGTTTCACACTTGGCTTTTTGGCAGTATATATTAATGCTTGAAATACAGAGATTAAACTAACAGCCAGGATACAGGAGTGACTGTATATCTATTTGAAAAAATTTATTTTTATTTTATTTATTTTATTTTTGGCTGCATTGGGTCTTCGTTGCTGCACACGGGCTTTCTCTAGTTGTGGCGAGCGGGGGCTACTCTTCATTGCAGTGCACAGGCTTCTCATTGCGGTGGCTTCTCTTGTTGCAGAGCACGGGCTCTAGGCGCACGGGTTTCAGTAGTTGTGGCACGCGGGCTTCAGGAGTTGTGGCTCGCGGGCTCTAGGGCGCAGGCTCAGTAGTTGTGGCGCACGGGCTTAGTTGCTCCGTGGCATGTGGGATCTTCCCAGACCAGGGCTCGAACCCGTGTCCCCTGCATTGGCAGGCGGATTCTTAACCACTGCGCCACCAGGGAAGCCCCTGTATATCTATTTGATACGTAAAAATTTTAATTTAAACTAAATTATTTCTGTTCTTTCCTTACCTCCAATTTTAAAATGAAATATAAGGTTTCCACCAATAATGTATAATTCAAATCTTCATAGATATTTGGAGTTTGAAGTCCCTAGGAAATACACCTGGAAAACATTCATACTTTAGGAATGGAATTCTCTCGTGGTTTGCCTATTTCTAAAGTGAAAGGAAGTCCAAAATCACAAAACCTAGTATGAGAGTACAAACTCCAGCCATGAATTTAACTGCCAAAGTGAAAGAAAATAAGAAAGAGTAAAGAAAAAAAGGCCCAACTAAAAAGGGTGAGGCCTGTCACGGCCCACAAGCTGTTATTTGGGCCTCTGTTAAAAGCAAACATTACACTGACACCTGAATTTCAACACCAAAAAAGAAAGAAAGAAGAAAATATCTTACCTGCGTACTACACCAACAATAACTGTGTTTTCTGAGAGTTCTGATGATCTGAGAGACCTTTAAAAAAGTTTTAAAATAAATTTAAAGCAATTCTTTAAAAACTAAATATACCTAAATGATTTTGGTAGAACAATTAAAGTTGGCGGAGAGGGAGAAGGGAGAGCAAAAGATCCCTTCATATGCTGGAGTCACCTTCTTAGCTACTTGATCTTTCTCTCTTTGGAGGACAAACTCCTAACCACTGGCCTATGGTAACCCTAACAGCTATGGAGTGTGAAGATAACAGCCAGTGCAGATGATGTGCCTTCTACTTGTTCTGCTCTCTGTTAACCTAAGCTGTTTCAGGTGGAAAATATTCCTTACCTGGGGCTTACATGAAAGGGGTTACTCGTCTCTTCCTACCAAAGGAAAATGCAAGTTTATGTATATTACCACTAGCTGATGGCGACAATTCCAGTGGGGGTGAAGAAGCCCAAGGGTCAGCTCTCCACTGTATTCTAAGCAGTGCAAAGAAGGGTTCCCAAGTAGAATGAAGGCAAAAACAGTAACAATAAATATTCAAAACTTGGAAATGCAAGATATTCTTATCAGTCAGAAAGAGGAGAATCAACACCTGACAGGAAAAATTAAGAATGGAAGACTGGTTGAGAAAAGTAGAAGACACTCCTCCACTGAAATTACCCAAGGAGTATGAGTCTGCCCGCAGGGACTGAATTTAACTTTCTGGAGAAGCAGCTTCCCAGGAAGTCACGGGGAATGAAAATCCAGCCAAAAGATGAGAGAGGGCAGAGATAAATTTGACAGAGAGGAGTAGGAGGAAAAGAAGTTGCTCCACTGGAGATATGCAATGGCTTTGACCCATCCTACCCTAGGGAAGAAAGCAGGCCTATCCGGAGAAGAAGAGCCAGGCCACAGGAAGAGGGAGGAACTTGGCCCCTGGCCTGCAAGGAAGAGGACTCACACGGGAGGGTGACTTCAGACGGAGGAGATGGAGAGGACTGGATCCAGACTGCCCCAGCCAAGTCAGAAGCGCGCTGGCCCCTGGACAATATGTCCGGGATGGGACAGAGAGTAGCCCAGACTTACTACCTTACTTCAGTTCTGCTGGTTCAAGAATCACTTGTGTCACTTCTGAATCACTGAACACGGAAACTGATTTGAGTGACTATTTCTCAATTCTCCCAAGGATGGTTCATAACATAACCATTCCAGATGCATAAGAGAAAAGTCAATTCATCATATACAATGGATGCCTCAGTTTGGGCAAAATTTTTCTGTAAAGGGCCAGATAGTAAATATTTTAGGCTTTTTGGGCCATACAGACTCTGTCACAACTACTCAATTCTGCCATTGTAGAACGAGAGCAGCCACAGACAATACATAAATGAATGGGTCTGACTGTGTTCCCATTTGCCTATCCCTGCCTCAGGGCACTGAGGCTTAATTTTCTCATGGAGCTCAGGTTGAGAAAGGCTGAAGTCCAACGACAGATGCAGACTAGCTCTGGGGTTGGGAAGTTGCTCAGGGATGGAAAAGCAGCCCTAGGGACCAGCCAGTCTCCCTCATGGACCACGTAGCTCATAACTCTCTCTCGCTCTCTCTCTCTCTGTGTCAACACTTCTGCTTCTCCCAGGGTCCACTGTACTCCTCCAGCTTCTATTTGCCTACCATCTCCAGAGGGAGCCAACCTAAAGGGCACTGACAACCTGGCTCTACCAGAAGAGCCCTCTCAACAGGTCACTGAAGGGCTTGCTGACCAGGTGCCAGGCCCTGGTCCAAACATGGTCTCCCTGACTAGAGAATAGCCAAGCTCACCTTCCTGGAGAAGGAGCCATTGGAAGGGCTGTTTCAGCTCGGGAGGGTGACTGGCATGGCAGACCCTCACACAACAGACAAGGCCAGGTCACTTTTCAAACCTGTTGGCTAATACTCACCCTAGCACCAATCTTAAACAGAGAATGAAAGACAGGGACTCACAAATGGTATTTCCATGACTTCTTAGGACACTGTAGTTGTTCTTACATTTATACTTCTATCATATCACAAAGATTTAGAGGGAGAAAAGGCAATTTAAGTATGCAGCCAGCCATTTCAAACCAGCTCTCATCTTTTTACAAGGAAAACAGAGATCTGAGTGGTATAATAGCAAGTACACAACCACGTAGATGATCTCAGTAAGTAGATTTGGATACAGAGATGAGGGGCACTGGGCTAAGGACAAAGTAGAAGGAAAGAACATGTTTCCTGGAGACAAGCAGGTCCCTGCAAAGGAGGTCTAACACGGTATGAAAAGGCAGAGGTGTATTCTTAACTTTCTCTGGTCCATAAGAAGGAAGAACTGGCTAGGAAATAGAAATGTCAGGAAACCGGGTTGCAAAATAACACCCTTTACTTTAGAATTCATGAAAACTAAGAAAGAAATGACATGGCGTCATCAAAATATACACCCGGACATTCGGAAGGAAGATTTCAAGAAGTCAGAAAAAAAGATGGGGCGTGAGGGACTTCCCTGGTGGTCCAGTGGTTAAGACTTTGCCTTCCAATGCAGGGGGTGTGGGTTCGATCCCTGGCCAGCGAGCTAAGATCCCACATGCCGCCTGGGCAAAAAATTAAAACATAAAACAGAAGCAATATTGTAACAAATTCAATAAAGACTTTTTAAAAAAACGGTCCACATAAAAAAAAATCTTAAAAAAAGAGGAAAAAAAAAAGATGGGGCATGAGTCTACAGCATGAGATTCTGAAAGGCTGCACAAGCATACTGGGAAGCTCTCAGAACCATGCTACCTGGTGAAACATTTGCATTTGATTTGGTTATGCACAACAGAAAACTCCAGAGAAAGTGGCTTAAACAAGACTTGTCTCCCACATGCAAGGTGTGCAGAGGTGAGCAGTCCAAGCTGCAATGGCACTCTGCAGCATCAGGAACCGGGCTCCTTCTGTCTTATGTTTCTCTATTATTGTTTGTATGTGGTTTCTTCCTCATGGTCCAAGACAGATGCTGAGCTCTAGCCATAACATCCACATTCCAGACAGCAGTAAGAAGGGCATGCATATTCCCTTCAAGGACACTTTTCAGAAGATGCACATGACACTTCCACACTTCATGACACTTCCTGCAAGAAAAGCTAGGGAATGCAGTATATTTTCTAGGTGGTTGTATTCCCACCTAAACACTCGATATTCTGCTATTAAGAAAACAGTAGAAATGGATATTGGGGGGCAACTACCAGTCTCCAGATACACTAGGAAACTACAAGTAATTCTGATAATGGTCTTGATACAAAACTGGAAAAAAGGCCACATGCTGGAGGCTTACTGTATGAACATAGCAAAGCTCTTCAAAGACTTAAATTTTACAAAACCACAACTCCATTACTTGTACTATGCCACTGTTCCCTCTGCCATGTGCAATGAGTTTCACATGGAAAAGAATGGAATTTACGATAGAAAAAGGATGTTCAGACCAAGGTAAATCCAGAGATTGTTATGAAAGCACCCAGCTCTCTGAGTTCAATCTTGCTTCTGCATTCAACACAGACTTTTTTTTTTTAAACATCTTTATTGGAGTATAACTGCTTTACAGTGTTGTGTTTCTGCTTTATAAAAAAGTGAATCAGCTATACATATGCACATATCCCCATATCTCCTCCCTCTTGCGTCTCCCTCCCTCCCACCCTCCCTATCCCACCCCTCTAGGTGGTCACAAACCACCGAGCTGATCTCCCTGTGCTATGCGGCTGCTTCTTACATTTGGTAGTGTATATATGTCCATGCCACTCTCTCACTTCGTCCCAGCTTACCCTTTCCCCTCCCCGTGTTCTCAAGTCCATTCTCTACATCTGCGTCTTTATTCCTGTCCTGCCCCTAGGTTCATCAGAACCATTATTTTTTTTTTAGATTGCATAAATATGTGTTAGCATACGGTATTTGTTTTTCTCTTTCTGACTTACTTCACTCTGTATGACAGACTCTAGTTCCATCCACCTCACTACAAATAATTCAATTTTGTTTCTTTTTATGGCTGAGTAATATTCCATTGTATATACGTGCCACATCTTCTTCATCCATTCATCTGTCGATGGACACTAAGGTTGCTTCCATGTCCTGGCGATTGTAAATAGTGCTGCAATGAACACTGTGGTACATGACTCTTTTTTTTTTTTTTTTTTTTAACACTTTATTGGAGTATAACTGTTTTACAATAGTGTGTTAGTTTCTCCTTTACAACAAAGTGAATCAGTTATACATATACATATGTTCCCATATCTCTTCCCTCTTGCGTCTCCCACCCTCCCTATCCCACCCCTCTCATGGTCACAAAGCACAGAGGTGATCTCCCTGTGCTATGCGGCAGCTTCCCACTAGCTATCTAATTTACATTTGGTAGTGCATATATGTCCCTGCCACTCTCTCACTTCGTCACAGCTTACCCTTCCCCCTCCCCACGTCCTCAAGTCCATGCTCTAGTAGGTCTGTGTTTTATTCCCATCCTACCACTAATCTCTTCATGACATTTTTTTTCTTAGATTACATATATATGTGTTAGCATACGGTATTTGTTTTCCTCCTTCTGACTTACTTCACTGTGTATGACAGACTCCAGATCTATCCACCTCATTACAAATAACTCAGTTTCATTTCTTTTTATGGCTGAGTAATATTCCATTGTATATATGTGCCACATCTTCTTTATCCATTCATCTGTTGATGGACAGTTAGGTTGCTTCCATGTCCTGGCTATTGTAAATAGAGCTGCAATGAACATTGGGGTGCATGTGTCTTTTTGAATTATGGTT
>NC_041224.1:42252069-42274072 GCF_002837175.3 Physeter macrocephalus
TGTTCTCCATAGTGGCTGTATCAATTTACATTATTCCCACCAGCAGTGCAAGAGGGTTCCCTTTTCTCCACACCCTCTCCAGCATTTATTGTTTCTAGAGTTTTTGATGATGGCCAATCTGACCGGTGTGAGATGATATCTCATTGTCGTTTTGATTTGCATTTCTCTAATGATTAATGATGTTGAGCATTCTTTCATGTGTTTGTTGGCGATCTGTATATCTTCTTTGGAGAAATGTCTATTTAGTTCTTCTGCCCATTTTTGGATTGGGTTGTTTGTTTTTTTGTTATTGAGCTGCAAGAGTTGCTTATAAATTTTGGATATTAGTCCTTTGTCAGTTGCTTCGTTTGCAAATATTTTCTCCCATTCTGAGGGTTGACATGACTCTTTTTGAATGATGGTTTTCTCAGGGTATATGCCCAGTAGTGGGATGGCTGGGTCGTATAGCAGTTCTATGTCTAGTATTTTAAGGAACCTCCATACTGTTCTCCACAGTGGCTGTATCAATCTACATTCCCACCAACAGTGCAAGAGGGTTCCCTTTTCTCCACACCCTCTCCAGCATTTATTGTTTGTAGATTTTTTGATGATGGCCATTCTGACTAGTGTGAGGTGATACCTCATTGTAGTTTTGATTTGCATTTCTCTAATGATTAGTGATGTTGAGCATCCTTTCACGTCAACACAGACTTAATTCTGTTAACGTATATTGGGTTTCTATGCAGTGCTTTACTTCCTCCATCTCCCTTTATAAAAATCTTCCCTTTCATTACAGAGCCCTGCTCCTGTTGCACAGAGGACTAGCTCTTCATTTCTTCTGAGTACACTAAGCATATGTCTTCTAAAAGGTTCTTCAGTTTCTTATAGAAAACAATTTTCTTTGTCTTCAGGCTGTTCTTTCCCCCTCCATAATTTGGCAGCTTTTTGGTCCCCTTCTTTATTCTTGAACAGGAGCAACATCAACCCAGGCAGAGTGTCTGCAGCACAGATGGTCAGAGGAATCTCCCTTGCACCCCTTTGCTGGACCCTTGGGGTTAGCAGCCGTCCTCCTCTGAGGTCTGGACCTGCAGATCAGGTCAACAGGTGCAAGTTCGTGCTCAGAGAGCGCTGCCAGCAGGCATGCATGGCTCTGCTGCACAGAGGGGACTCCTGGCCTGCTCTCTGCCATTCTCTGGCTAAGCCTGAGAACTGATGCAGTTTGCTGTTTTGAAACTGCAATATGTGAAGGAATGTTCCCAGGCTCCTTATGCCTCTGCCCCTTCTTACAACATGGTAGGAAAAACCACATCTTTGTCCATCTCCCTCTGCTCCCTGTCTTGGGTTTCCTAGTGGATATAGAAAGTAATTCACAGAAGTGATGGTGCTCGGCTCTGGTCAGTGCAACTCCAGCATCCCAGGCTCAGCAGGACACAGTGGGAGTACAGCAAAGTCTCTTCCCACTTCCTTCCTGCAGGGCCATTGGAATTTCAGCTTCAGAGGCTGAAGTATGCAGAGGACATTTCAGGAACAGGCTTCTTTATTGGTCCCCATAGCACAAGAGATACAGTGAGAATCCCTGTCCTTTTCTGTCTCCCAACTTCTGACATATCTGTCATCTTATCTTTGGTTCATTCATTGCTGTGGTCAGTTTTTGTCTCTACAGGAAGTTGGGAGGAGGCCCTGACCTCAGCCTCACAGCTGGCTGACAGGCCTCCGCTCCTTCCATCTCCTCCTCCACTCTCCAGGCGGCAGCCACAGTGCTCTGGCAGTGCGCTCCGGCCACTCCCCTGCGTAGAATACGTAGACTACGCCAGGGTCTCAACTGCCTACAGGGCAGACTCCAAAGCCTTTGGCTCAGCACACAAGGCCCTCCAGATCAGGCTCGTCTGCTGCTCCAGCCTCACCCTGAGCCAGGGCCCGTACCTGCTGGATCCAGAAGCCACCTGACACCAGGCAGAGGAGCCCTGGACACCCCGCCCGGTCCTACACATGCTGCTTGCTCCACCCAGAATGTTTTCTCCATCGTCTTTCCTTTCAGAACTCCCACTTATCCTTTGGGACTCAACTCAAACACCCCCTTGTGAAGCCCTCCTAGACACAGGCACCTGCAGCATACCTCCTCTGTGGGTATCTATGAGCTGTGCTGAAATCGCTCGCTTGCCCCCGCCAACAAAAGCATTTGTTCCTCAGAGGCAAGAGCCATGTCTTACTCACCTATGTAGCTCTGGTAACAAGCACAGTGTCCTGAACCAAGAAGACCTGCCAAGTAGGGTTCCCTCAACTGGTGAGTTTGAAAATATCGCAGACACAGAATATCTAACCTTTAGTAAGGCATCTGATAAGGAGTGTAAGGAGTTCCACGTGTCCCCAATAGAGATACAGCTGAATGCTAATCATTTAGACAAATCAGCAACTGATGAAAAACCGTTCACAGGGGGTGTTGATCAGGTATCCCAAAAGGAAGAAGAAGGGACAGATGGGGCTCTGCCAGGGCTAAGGTCTCTTAGTGAGCAGTGTAAGTGGAGAGAGAGGGCGAGCAGGTTCAGGAGGGACAGCCTGGAAAGATTCCTTGAAGGAACAGTCCACAGTGGGCAGGCACCCTTAAAAGGGATGATCTTAAGGGAGATAAACAGTTAAGGGCCAGAACTGAGATGAAACTGACTAGGAAAGTAAATCAGGGCCCACTCTTTTCTCTAGAAAACTCACTACAAATGGCACAAGGACTCCCCCCGCCCCTTGTCTCCAAATCCTCAGCCAACAAGACAAAAGTGATGTGGTAGAACACAGCTAGCGAGAAAGACTTCAGATTCTTGGCCAGGGCTGTGACACAGCTGTCAGGAAAGGAGCGTGACCGGGGGTGCCTTTGTAGAGGTCTGCTCTCTGGCTAACACAGGGGGGTGACGGCTCTGCTTACTCTACGCTCATCTACCCAAACCCGTGAGCTTTTTGGTTCAGGAGCCACGCCTACGAGAGATCTTGATTGGAAGAAGGTACTCAGAGGAGGCCTCCTTGGTGGGGCTGGAATATGAAACCACACTCTGTGAGGAGCCGCTGACAGCAGTGAGGCTGTGCTCCAACCAGAAAAGACCACTCCTGTCCTCAAATGTTGGAAATCTGGGGCCAAATATGGACAGAGCTGAACTCAACATGGAGGAGAACTTATGAAACTCAGAACTCTCCCTTGGGAAACCCTAACCCCCCCTCAGAGGCTGGATGGAGGATGGCGGGGACTTGGTAGAAGCCATGCACTCATGACAGTCTAAGCTTCTCTAAAACCACAAGTTAAGCAACCCAGGTCACTGTCTCTGTTTTAAAACTGTATAAGTTGTAAATTTATAAATTTGCTGAATGAGTTACCCTATTTGTTTAGAATATTCCCAAAATGTGTAAAAACAGTACTTTCTCCTCCTTCAAAAAGTGGAGTATAATTGTATGTTATGTGTATTTTACCACAATAAAAAAAAAGGAGACCATAACTACCACAACTTAGTTTTTCTTTTATAACACAGGACGGTCTAGCAGAGCCATCTTTATGAGTATGAATGTCATTGTCCAGCACATACCTGTGGCCAGGTTTGGACCTGGACAAGACTGTGAAGGAAGCCAAGTTGTCCTCAGCACCTCACCCCCCTTCACCTTTTCTGTTTGGGCTCTTTGGCTCTCCTTAGATATTTCTCCTGCCTAGCAGCAGTCTACCAAGACTAAAAGCACCACGTAACTAAGATATTTTCTTCCCTTCCTCTGAGTGCTATCCATCAAATGCTAGAGAGAGGAAGGATCTTGGAAACCAAGTGTTCCAAATTTACAGCTGAGAAAACACATCCTCAGAAAAGACAGAGAGTTACCCAAAGGCAGCTGGGCAAGGGAAGAGCCGAGCATAGGACCCAGGGTCAGAGCTCTCTCCACATCTCCACATCCCTCATGGGTGTGCTGTCAGATAACACGTCAAACAAATCTGGGCTACGGTGACAATGGCTAACTGCCATCAACCAGACAGAAATAGGAAAGGAACACAGGCAGCATGGCAGGCAACACAGAGCAAGGCCAGAGGGAAGCTTTACTGGAGGTGGATCACACCTGGGTAAAAGCCACCTCATCTGACTACGTGAAAGGTGAACTCTCAAGTACATGGAAATCACCATGTACCTGTAAACAACCTTCTGATAGGATGTCATTTTCCTGTCAGCTCAGTTTTTAACCCCTGTTATATTTGGTTTTCAATCTTTTCTATCTCCTAAAAGTCAACATTTAAATGTCCTTAAAATTAATACATTATAAAATTTTACATTATATTAAAATTATGATTTGTATTCCCCCAAATAAAAGTTTTCTTTTAAATAAAATTGATATTTCACTTTTGCCTTGCTTCCATCAGCAGCAAATGACTTTCTTTAGAAAGTACTTTTCTTAGATTTATGTCTGCTACCCAAATTCTCTCATGATATTGATATTCTACAAGTATGAGAAACAAGGCACATACACCTAACATTAGAAGACAATTTTCAAATTTTTTATAACTTTAAAAACATCTAGAAAACTATAATAACTCTTGTTACAGTACTATACAGGTGACAGTTGTGGTTAATTACATACAGGATTTCATCTTAACCCTTAACGGTTCACATTCAGATTTTCTTTCTGTTTTAAGCAAAGCAAAACAAAACAAAAGAGATAGAGATCCCTCCTAGAAATAATAATATTCTAATGTCTTGCTTATTTTACTTGCGTGGAAGGCAACTTAAAAGACACTGAATTTAACCTAATGTATTTGGGGCTGCGTTTACTGTCACAAATGCCAGCGGGACTCTTGAGGCCTGAGTCTCAGGCTTACCTGCACAGCACCTCCCCGTCCAGCTGTTGGGGATTTCTGTGGTCAATGATGATGATGTCATGATGTTTGTCCAGGTAACAGGCAAGGGCCGTCTGAGCCTCCTTGATAACTGTACACTTAAACCCTGCTTTTTCACATGCCCTACAGAATCCATTACACTGCTTATCTTCTTTGGGAAACACTAAAAGTACCTGAATCAAAAAAGCATGAACACTTTTAAAAAAAAAAAAAAAAGGTGTCGTTAGAATTGTCATTTCTTAACAAGCCACAGAAAACTCCCAAGTGTTTTCAAGGCAAGTACACAGATGTGAGCATAACGATCTGTTGAGTAAATCCTTTTCCTACATGTAACTCTGGGACATTATCACTCAGCTCCCTGAAATGAGTGCTATTCTATCTGTTCTTAGTCTGAAAGTCAGTGCATGGATCATATGCTTATTTCTTTTGCTAATAAGCCCACTAAGAACTCAACAAAGACTTAAATACTTTATCTTAAAACTGAATCAATTAAAAACCACACATATTTATTTTAGTTTACAGTAAGTTAACTAGGTAAAGTCCTTAGATGGCAAACACCAATATTTCAGTCAAACTCCCAGAATAGTTAATACTTTAAATAATACATTTAAATATTCTGACTCAAGACTTTACGTAATTCCTCCAAGTTAAATTAAAAAATTACTTTGATTATAAGAGAGGAGACTTAAAGTAGACCAAAACGTTACAATTCAAAAACTGCCCGTTTAGTGACACAGGAATAGCACCAGGTGCAAGAGACAGCTGGCTGTCCTCGCACCTGGCCTGGATGCGCAAAGCCTGCGTCTGCTGCCTTTCCCCTGCTCGGCCAAGCCCCTACACCAAACCTGGGGCAGGAGCGCACTGCTCCATCACTTCACACTCAGACTGACTAACGGGGGGCAACTGTGGTACGTGGTACAGTCAAGGTGGGACAGACTAAGGGAAAGAGACTGCAAAGCTGACAGAAACCTCATTCCCCAAGACTCAGTCCCGCTAAGCTTACCCAGGTGCACAGATACCACAAGTGCAAAGAGTTAAGAGAGCACATTTCTTTTGTGCTGCGCAGCATGTGGGATCTTAGTTCCCTGACCAGGGATCAAGCCCAGGCCCCCTGCACTGGGAGCGTGGAGTCTTAACCACTGGACCACCAGGGAAGTCCCAAGAGCACATTTATGCCAGTCCTTTTCACATTTTAAAAAATGTAACAGTGAGCATGAGATTGTGTACAGGAAGTAACGCTGGAGCTAAATTTCAATTGGTTATTTTGTTTAAGATTTTGGATTAGAAAACTTATATTTTCTCTCTGCTACAGCTGATTCAGTAACAGAGAGTAGACCATGCTTTTACTCTCTATATTGGAAAATTTCAAACCTACAAAAAGTCATGAATGACGACAATAAATGTTAGAACACCCTTCTAGTTTCATCAATTGTTAACATTTTGCCACCTTTGCTTTCTCTCTCTCCACATACGTACACACATACACACACACACACACAATTATACATATTATTTTATTGCTGAACCTTTTAAAGTAGGTTGCAGACATTTCATCTCTAAATACCTCAATGTGTATTTCTAAGAAAAGTACATTCCCTGATATAACTGTAGTACTGCTATCAAGTTCAGGGAATTCAACATTGATCCAATATTTTATCTAAAACAGAAGATTATTTTCAATGTATAACTTTAGACCCTCTCCCTCTCAGTCTTTAAAGAAAATCAAGGTGAAAATTACAGCATGGTACATTATTACCTGGAGCTGATCTGGATGAAATCTCATGGGGCCAAACTGTATATCAGCTACTGCTACCTGCAAGAAAAAGATCTGCTTAAAAATGAAAAGAAAAAAAAAGATAAGCTTGCTTAAATTTTTCTCTCTCTCATCAGTGCCACAGATGAAAATGAAATTTCTACTCTAGAGAAAAATTCTTATTAGACACAGGGATCTCAGTTATCTCCTTATAAACCCCAGGAAAGGTGGAGAGCAGAGAAGGACACATAAAATGAGTCTGATCCCGGCTTTTCTTTTCCTAGCTGTGTGTGACTCTAAGTGAATTACCCAACCTTCGGCCTCAATTCCTCATGTGTCACAGAGATCACGTGAGATTACAATATAAAGAGCCCCCAAAGATTAGACACCGAACACTGGTTTCTTCCATGTCTACTCCCATCTTTCCCCTGATGGACAATGAAATCTTACATCTAAAATGGCACCAAAAAAATGAAATCCAGCTATCAGAACCATGGGACCTCAAAGACTCCTTGTTGAGAAACGGTTAACACTTTCATTTTACAGACAAACACAGTGCTTATCAATAAATGCTTATTGGGAAATTCCCTGGTGGTCCAGTGGTTAGGACTCTGTACTCTCACTGCTAGGGGGCCTGGGTTTGATCCCTGTTCGGGGAACTAATATCCCACAAGCCTCACGGCGCAGCCAAAAAAAAAAGAAGAAGAAGCT
Source organism: Physeter macrocephalus (assembly GCF_002837175.3). Classification (NCBI taxonomy): domain Eukaryota; kingdom Metazoa; phylum Chordata; class Mammalia; order Artiodactyla; family Physeteridae; genus Physeter; species Physeter macrocephalus. Next base: position 42,259,362 of record NC_041224.1, read on the forward strand.
TATCTATTTGAGAACTTAACACCAATACACAAAGATAAATACAGTGTCATAACCAAACCCCAACAAGTAATAGAATCATAGCTCCAATGGAGGGCTCAGCATATACTGGGCACTGTGCTAAGGGCTGGACATACGTTATCTCGCTGAACCTTTGCAACATGCTGAGAGTTTACATTGGAAAGCTGAGGTTCCAAGTACTTTGTTTAAGGCCACACAGCAGCAAGTGGCCGCTGGGATTCCAATGACCAGTCTGTTTAGTTCTATAAACTGTGCTGCAAACCCAGGGCCACAGGAAGGTTTGGGAAGTCTGTGCACTGCACAAAGGAGCACAAGGGAGGGAGAATGGAGAGCTAAAATCCAGCCCCAAGCCATGAACCCCGGCCTTGGGTTGCTACCTGGAGGAAGAGCCACATTTTGCAATTTTTCCAGAAACACTGTATACATGTGTTGAGGGGATCCCTATCCTACTCCAGGCCTCTGGGTGACGGTGTGATTTCATACCTAAAACACAGCAGCAGCAGAACTAGATCTATAAACCTTCCCACAACATACTTCCTAACTGCCTGCCACCTCCCATCTCTCCCCTTAAGCAGTGATCTCTCCTACAGTAAACACATGCAACAAAACTTCCTTAGTGATGGAGGAAGTCTGTGTATATTTTTAACTGCTAGAAGCTGATGTCTACTAATTATGGGACACGGGCTCAGTTTCTGATTTGCTTTGTAGTAACTTCATCTCTCAGAAGATGTAAGAATGAGGGTCGCTACTACTCTAGACCTGAGACTGAGGAGGAGGGCTTTGCAGTAGGATGGAAGGGTGAACACAGACATCCCACAGCACCGTCTATCCTCCAGAGCTGGGCGGTCACAGGCCGGCGTCATCAAGAGGCACAACTGGATGCCAAAGCTAGAATTTCTGACAGAATATGATCCAGGAGGTCCAAGAGAGTCTTAAAAGAGAGAGATGTGCTCTACATAATCATACTCCCACAGTGCAGCGAGAAGGAAGGCAAGAGGCACCGAGAGAGACCAATCTGAACAATGACATTTTGTTGGTTTTTATGCACAAAGTTTAAAGAAATGAATGAATGAAAGAACAAGAAATGATACAGGCCTACTGCTTGGAGAAGACAGTGAAACTACTCAGGAAAAAGAAAGAGAAGGAAGAAAATGACAGGAAAAAGAAAAAGAAGGGAAATCATTTTGCTGATTTTCTACAGTGTTGGGGCAGGGTGGAGTTGCACAAAAGAAACCAGAAAACCCATCAACAGGAGGGCTGTGCCACTGCCCATGATGAAGCGGTTGTTGGACAGCACTTGGGTCCTCTGTGTGAATCGGTGGCTGCAGCCTCTCACAGAGGATACTCATGAAATTTGCTATGAAGGATCAAGGAGACAAAAGATAAAGTCTGAACGGAGAGAAAGAAAATATTTATGAATATCGTAAAAACATATACTAGGTCACAAAGAAAACTTTAAAACATATTCCTTGTACAGCTTTTATTTCCAACCATAAGGCAATCAAACCAAAATTAAAAACATAAGTTAAGAAATACCCCCTCCTTGGAAATTTTTAAACTCATATAACTGCCGGATCAGAGAGGGAAATGCAAACTATGCCTACAGATTGCTTGGAAAATAATAAAAATGAGAATATCATGTAATAAAACCTACAGGATACTAGTAAATTTTACTCAGAGGCAAAATTCACAGTCTTAGATCTTTCTGTCATGAAACAAGAATTAAGTAAACATACTAAGCTTTCAAATCACTAAATTTGAGAAAGTCAACAGTACAAACTTAAGGAAACCAGGAGGAGAAAAATAAGCTAAAGGCTATAATAATTAATAAAACTTTAAAATGTTAACGACTAGCTTGATTTTAAAAAATACATACTATATAGTGTCAGTCACAAGCTGAGAGACAAGATAAAAGAATGGACGGCTATATGCTAACACATATATATGCAATCTAAAAAAAAAAAAAGTGGTTCTGAAGAACCTAGGGGCAAAACAGGAATAAAGTCATAGATGTAGAGAATGGACTTGAGGAAACAGGGAGGGGGAAGGGTAAGCTGGGACAAAGTGAGAGAGTGGCACTGACATATATACCCTACCAAATGTAAAACAGATAGCTAGTGGGAAGCAGCTGCATAGCACAGGGAGATCAGCTCATGCTTTGTGACCACCTAGAGGGGTGGGATAGGGAGGGTGGGAGGGAGACGCAAGAGGTAGGGGATATGGGGATATGTGTATACGTATAGCTGATTTACCTTGTTATACAGCAGCAACTAACACAACAACATAAAGCAATTATACTCTGATGAAGATGTTAAATAAATAAATAAATAAATAAACAAACAAATAAATAAAAAGAATGGACAGCTAAGGGCAAAAGTCTCATTCTTCCTGGGAAAACAATTCTGAGTACATGGTCTACACCCAAAGTGGGTGAAATAACTTTTACAAACAAAGAACAGCATAACTTTATGATCTCAGCTTGTAAAAATAACTCACCACCACATTAATTCTAAGAAATAAAAGAAGCTATAGATTAATTTTTTTAAGAGCATGGATTCTACCTCAGTATAATTTTAGCAGTATCATTTTAAAACATTAATGTTTCAGCAATTCTATTTTACCATTGAATACTACCTTTATTTACTTAATTAGATTGCATTTTAACCTTACATCCTGTCTACGGGGTATATCCGGCTCTCAGGACCTCTGTCAAGCGGTGTCCCAGCAGAGCCGGACAACTACTTACCACTGCCCCCCCCCAAAATAACCACCACCAGGAAATCTGATGACATTACTCAGTGAGCAGACGTCAGCAGTGGGCCCTCAAAGAGTAAACAACTTCCCAACAGCTCTGGATAAGGGGATCGGAACTACTAGAATTCGTGCATTCATCCTTTCTTTGTGTATGAAAATCATAATCAAACTGGCCTAATGCTTCAGGCCATAGGCCTCTTAATAATTATTTATTTTTCACATTAATATTTAGAAGGGAATAGTCATTTTCAAATCAGTTTTAATAACAGCTTTCAGCTTCAAAAGCAACTGATATTTTTAGGTAATACAGGAACAATAACATATTCATGAATTGATATCAGTAATTATACAAGTTGCTGAATTTAGTCTTTTGGGTTTTCAAATATTTATATATTTATTAAGATTTATTGTTTAAAAAAGACTGTTAAATTGGGATATCAGATAAGGATGATGTCTGTTTGTATTTTATTATTTTAAAGTAATTTTTTGTTAATATGGCTGATGGAAATCTGAAATACATTATTATTAGACACCTTGATGAACCACCTATCAGTTTTCTTTCGTTTGCCTAACTGACCTAACTGCAGGGCAAAGTTACTGTGTTACGAATCTTGATCACCAGTGGGGGTAGGAGAGGAAAGAGATATATAATTCCAACCTGCCTAAATATTCTACTCCCCTGACCCTCCCTATTCCTTGCCTGCTTTTTTTTTTTCTGCAGCTTTAGTTACCATTTGCCCCACTACATATTTTATTATCTTCTAATTAAAGGAGCATCTCTCCCATGAGAATGCAAGTTCTACAAAGACAGGGATTATCTGCTTTATTTATTGCTATATTTCTAATACCCAAAACAGTGCCTAGCACATGGCAGACATTCAAAAAATACTTCTGAATGAATGTTTACTCAACAGCTAATCTTTTTATTCTCTGTATTTAAATTTTTATTTTATTAAGTCTTTTGAAAATGTAATATATTTATTTTTTAACATCTTTATTGGAGTATAATTGCTTTACAATGAGCTAATCTTTTTGAACCAATCATTTATCTAAAAATCATACTCATACCAGCTTATACATATACACATGTATATAATACAGCACTTCCAGTTTTCAGAGTATTTTCATATATATTTTATATTGTAAAGGAACACACAGGAAGGAAGCAATCTTAGGAAAAGCCTAAGCACTAGGAACCACAAAAGAATCATGTGATCTATCTTTTTCCTATATTCCTTTATTAGAAACAGAAAGTTATGCTGGGATCAATTTATATTAACTGTTTACAAACCTAGGAACTATAGTAAAGACATAAATCAGATTTTGTCTTGAGCCATACTGTCCCTCCAGGCTTTCCCTGTACAGCCAGTGGCCATCTTGTCTCTGTCTCTCTGGGCAAAGAGTGGTAAATTGATCAAAGGGGCACAGTTCTTAGGTGGGGAGAGTCAAAATTAACCCAGACATTTGTGGACCACCTACTTACTATGTTATAAGCCAAGCACAGAGGTAGGTACTGGGAGTGCAAAGACCAAATGCCTACCCTGTCCTGAGTAGGAGCAGGGGAAAACGTAAATTATGACAACATGGTGCAGATTTAATATAGAAAGAAGGTGTCTAATATGTGCTAGATACTTTGCTTCCAATCATATTTAAATCCAATTTAGTCCTTACCCTATGAGTAAGGGAAGCTCATTAACTCCATTTTATTGATGACCAAACTGAAGCTCAGAGCCGTATTATTAAGGCGCTGGTAAGTGGCAATGGTGGGAACTGGGCCCAATTCACAGGAACTTAATTCCTGTGGTCTTTTTTTAAAAAATAATAATAAATTTATTTATTTATTTTTGGCTGCATTGGGTCTTCGTTGCTGCGCGCAGGCTTTCTCTAGTTGCGGCGAGCAGGGGCTACTCTTTTTTTTTTTTTAAATCATAATAGAATTTTTTTTTTAAAGAAGATGTTGGGGATAGGAGTTTATTAATTAATTAATTTATTTTTGCATGTTGGGTCTTCGTTTCTGTGCGAGGGCTTTCTCTAGTTGTGGCAAGCAGGGGCCACTCTTCATCGCGGTGCGTGGGCCTCTACTCTTCGTTGCGGTGCGCGGGTTTCTCATTGCGGTGGCTTCTCTTGTTGCGGAGCACGGGCTCTAGGCGCGTAGGCTTCAGTAGTTGTGGCTCGCGGGCTCTAGAGCGTAGGCTCAGTAGTTGTGGCACACAGACTTAGTCGCTCCGCAGCATGTGGGATCTTCCTGGACCAGGGTGTGAACCCGTGTCCCCTGCATTGGCAGGCGGATTCTTAACCACTGCGCCACCAGGGAAGCCCCCTGTGGTCTTTTCATGCTTCACTGGGAAAGGCCTAAAGTTACCTGACCCTAACTTGTATCTAGCTGAAATAAGACCAAGAACCTGGAAAGCAGCATCCATCCATTTGACAAATCTTTGTTGAACACTCACTATGTGTCAGATGGTTTCCTAGGCACTGGGCATTCAACAGAGAACAAGACAGATAATATTGCTACACAGCAGGGAGGGGTTTGACGGAGAGTAACTGGGTTGCTGTTTTGACTCGGAGTCAAGGAAGGCCACTCTGAGGTGGCACTGTGGAAGGCGAGATCTGAATGATGAGGAGTCAGCCACGCTGGGAGTGGAGGAGGGAGCACCAGGCAAAGCACAGGCCCAAGGTGGGAACAGCGTGGACATTTGAGGAAAGGAGGGGGAAGAGTGCCGAGATAAGCTCACGGCTAGGCAGGAGCGGTAAGATGCGGAGCTTTCTAAGCCACAACAAGAAAACTGGGTTTTATTCTAAATTTCATGAAGAGCCACTAGAAAGTTTTATAGACGGGAATGATATGATCTGATTTTTATTTTTTTAAAAGATCCCTTTGGGGACTTCCCTGGCAGTGCAGTGGTTAAGACTCTACGCTCCCAATGCAGGGGGCCCGGGTTTGACCCCTGGTCAGGGAACTAAGATCCTGCATACCGTGCAGTGCAGCCAATAATAATAACAATAAAATAAATTAATGAATGATCCCTTTGGCTACCTGTGGAGAACAGTCAGTGAGAGAGTGAGAGTAGAGGCAAAGAGACAGTAAGGAAGCTTCTGTAGTAGTCCATGTGAGAGAGGATGGTAGCCTGGCCTAGCAGTTGCCATGGAGATGAGTAGATGAATCTGGGGTGTGTTTTGGAGGTGGAGTGATCAGGACTTGCTGATGGACAGAACACAACGAAATCCACCGATTCCCAGACCAGAGTTCTGATATCTGACTTGAAGTTTTATGTCAGTGTTGTGTGGAAATTTGTGGTTCTGCAGGGCATCCTAATAGAAGCTGGTGTGGATCTGCTTGGTCCTTTCCAGATCCACCCACAAGATGGCACCAAGGTCTACCCTGAGGCAAAGCTCCTTCCTAGCTGCTTCCCCTGGTCCTTCTCCCAGAGCAAGCAAAATACTCCATTATCCATCCTCAATGTCCCTGTCTCTTTTTTCTCCCCTTACCTGGTCTTAATATGCCCTTCAGTCAATTTAAACAGCACATATTTACAAGAAGCCTTTTATATGTTACCTCAATTGGATGCCAAAATCAAGTCACATGCTAGGGTGAAACTGTTCAGGTCCTTTTTTCCCAAACCCATAGTGCTGGGCAAATAATGGTGTCTGGATTAAATGAACTATTCAAAGAGCTTATCACAATTCCTGACAGTGAGCAAATGCCCAATAAATTCTAAATATCTACAGAAAAGGTTTTCCAAGAAGTTTTTGCTATGAAACTATAATTTTACACACACAGAGGCATTTTTAAAACTATATTTTTCCAAAGAGCTGTTTCTTTCAGAGCACTTAGGAAATCTCTAATAAGAACCATTAACATCACAGTACCTTGAAATACTGTACAAAATAGGACCCCCACTTCTTAAATATTATATTAATGTAGTTGATACAGGGGACAAATAAAGGTTTTCTAGAAACCCTGCAAGAAGACTGCCTCTGAAGGTGAAAACAGAATCAACCCAAAAAAATTGAGGATAGCCAACTGAAGGATTAACCCAACCCATGAGCCTCTCTTTCACTGTGTCAGTGAAATTTAAGAATCCTCAAATCCAACCGCAGAAATCTAGCTGTAACATCATGGAGGCAAGACCAGAATCTACTTCTTCCCCACCCCCTCCAAAAAGAGAAGACTGACCACTTGGATCTTCCCGTCAGAATGAGGAGGGTATACAGGCAGCCCAGGAGAGGGAAGCCAGAGGTTGAGAACTCAGTGCTATTGATTCAGCTCCCTCCCAGAGAAAAACTGAATCCAGCAGGCATGGATGATCTAGATATCAAAAGGAATATTCCTAACTTACAAATTAATAAATTAGTATCCTGCCTCTCTCTGGGACAAGTCTATTTCAGGCGTATTTACATTTATCAGTCATGTTTATCTCACACCCTGCACACTCAGACAGCAGTGAGCCTTATTCAGAAGGCTCCACAGCTGCTTGCCCGCCTACCTGACCACTCCCAACAACCCGACTGCAAGCCCCAGCCTAGATTTTACTGGGTTAGCTTAATGGACCTCAATGCTGTCTGAAGGGGATTACACTGAGAATGACAACCCATGCAACACAGTGAATTATCCAGAATCATCCAAACTTCCCTTCACCAGTATTCCTGAGGTGGGACACATAGGGGTTTGAACTCTGACCCCTCTCCCCTAAGAAACTGTAACTTTAGGCAAGTTTCTTCACTTTGCTAAATCTCACCTGGAAATTAGTGACTGTGAAGATGAAATGAGTAACGGATATGCAGCTCTCTGCATGGTGCCTGGCATACAGTTAAGTGCTCCATAGCGAGTAGCCATTATCACTAGTGAAAGGGGATGCATAAGCATTCACGATGCCCCTGGTTTGGTTCTAGAGCAATGAAGAAATCCTTACTAGGTATGGAAGCTAAAAACGTAGGTTTTGACAGAAAGTGGGTTTCCAAACTGAAAGTTGTGGCACGCAGGCCCTAGAGTGCTCAGACTTCAGCAGTTGCAGCGCGTGGGCTCAGCAGTTGTGGCTCGCAGGCTCTAGAGCGCAGGCTCAGTAGCTGTGGTGCAAGGGCTTAGTTGCTCCGCGGCATGTGGGATCTTCCCAGACCAGGGCTCGAACCCATGCCCCCTGCATTGGCAGGCAGATTCTTAATCACTGCACCACCAGGGAAGTCCTAAGGTAAAATCTTGACCAGAAGTTGTCTGGTATTGATATTTTTTAAATGTATATCTACATCCTCCAAACTAAATACATTTTTAAGACTTTTTTCAGAGTAGTTTTGGGTTTAAAACAAAATTAAGAGGGAGGTACAAAGATTTCTATTATACCCCCTGCCCCCACACAGGCACAGCCTCTGTCATCATTAACATCACTCACCAGAACATTTTTTAACCAAGGACGAACCTACACTGACACATCATAATCACCCCAAATCCATACTTTAACTTAGGGTTCACTCTTGGTGTTGTACATTCTATGGGTTTGGACAAATATACAGTGATGTGTATCCATCATTATAATATCCTAAAGAGTATTTTCACTGTCCTAAAAATCCTCTGTACTCTACCTGTTCATCTCTCCCCACCCCCTACCACTGGCACCCCCTACCATTTATCTTCTTATTGTCTCCATAGTTTTTTGCCTTTTCTAGACTACCATATAGTTGGAATCATACATGTAGCCTTTTCATACTGGCTTCTTTCACTTAGTAATACGGATTTAAGGTTCCTCCATGTCTTTTTTGTGGCTTGATAGCTCATTTCCTTTTAGTACTGAATAATATTCCACTGTCTGGAGGTACCAAAATTTATCCATTCACCTACTGGAGGACATCTTGGTTGCTTCTAAGTTTTGACACTTATGAATAAAGCTGCTATAAACATCCTTGTGCAGGTGTTTGTATAGATATGTTTTCAACTACTTTGGGTAAATACCAAGGAGAGCAACTGCTAGATCGTATGATAAGAGTATGTTTAGTTTTGTAAGAAACTGCCAATCTGTCTTCCAAAGTGGCTATGCCATTTTGCATTCCCCCTACCACTGTTTGCACCCTCCAACCCCGTTGCTCCACATCCTTGTCAGCATTTGGTGTTGTCGGTGTTCCAGATTTTGGCCATTTAAATAGGTGTAGAGTAGTATCTTACTGTTGTTTTAATCTGCATTTCCCTGATGACACATGATGTTGGGCATCTTTTCATATGCTTATTTGCCATCTGTATATCTTCTTCGGAGGTGGCTGTTAAGGTCTTTGGCCCATTTTTTAATCAGACTGTTCATTTTCTAATTGTTGAGTTTTTAAGAGTTCTTTATATATTTTGGACACCAGTCTCTTATCAGACACATCTTTTGCAAATATTTTTCCCAGTCTGTGGCTTGTCTTCTAATTCTTTTGATATTATCTTTCACAGAGCAGAAGTTTTTAATTTTAATGAAGTCCAGCATATCAATTCTTTCTTTCATGGATTACATCTTTGGTGTTGTATCTAAAAAAGCATCACTATAACCAAGGTCATCTAGATCTTCTTCTACGTTATCTTCTAGGAGTTTTATAGTTTTACATTTTACTTTTAGGCCTATGATCCACCTTGAGTTAATTTTTGTGAAGGGTGTGACATCTGTATCTAAATTCATTATTTTGGATATGGATGTCCAGTTGTTCCAGCACCATTTGTTGAAGTGACTATCTTTGTTCCATTGTATTGCCTTTGCCACTTTGTCAAAGATCAGTTGGCTATATTTATGTATGTCTATTTCTGGGCTTCCAACTTTGTTCTTTAATATTGTATAGCTATTCTGGGTCTTTTGCCTCTCCATATAAATGCTTTAATCATTTTGTCAATATCCATAAAGTAACTTGCTGAGATTTTGACTGGGATTGCATTGAATCTATAAATCAAGTTGGGAAGAACTGACATCTTGACAGTATTGAGTCTCCCTACCCACAAACATGGAATCTCTCTCCATTTACTTGGTTCATCTTTGATTTTGTTCAGAATTTTTTAGTTTTCCTCATATAGATCTTGCACATATTTTGTTAGATTTATACCAAAGTTTTTTATTTGTTTTTGGGGTGCTAATGTAAATGGTATTGTGTTTTCATTTTCAAATTCTGCTTGCTCATTGTTAGTATATAGGAAAGCAATTGACTTCTGTATATTAGCCGTGTATCCTGCAACCTTGCTATAATCACTTACTAGTTTCCGGAGTTCTTCTGTCTGTTGTTTTGGATTTTCTATACAGACAATCATGTCATCTGTGAACAATGACAGTTTTATGTCTTCCTTCCCAAGCTGTATACCTTTTATATCCTTTTCTTCACTTTTTGCATTAGCAAGGACTTTCAGTATGATGTTAAAAAGAAGTGGTGAGAGGGGACATCATTACCCTGTACCTGATCTTAAAAGGAAAAGCTTCAAGTTTCTCACCATTAAGTATGATATGAGCTGTAGGTTTTTTGCAGATATTCTTTACCCAGTTGAGGGAGTTTCCCTCTACTCCTAGTTCGCTGAGCGACTTATCATGAATGGGTTTTGGATTCTGTCAAATGTTTTCTCTATCTACTGATATGATCATGTGATTTTTCTTTTTTAGTTAGTTGAAGTTGTGGATTAATTAATTTTCTGATTAGGATCACTCTCGTGTACCTGGGTCTGTTTATATCTTTTTTATTTGATTTGCTAATATTTTGTTGAAAAATTTTGCATCTATGTTCAGGAGAGATGTTGGTCTACAGTTTTCTTTTCTTGTAATGTCTTTGTCTGGTTTTGGCATGAGGGAAATGCTGGCTTCATAGAATGAGTTAGAAAGTATTCCCTCTCCTTCTATATTCTGAAAGAGATTGGAGAGAACTGGTATAATTTCTTCCTTAAATGTTTGGTAGAAATGATCATATGGTTTTTATTCCTCAGTTTGTTGATGTGGTGTATCACACTGATTGATTTGCGAATACTGAAGAATCTTTGCATCCCTGGGATAAATCCCACTTGATCATGGTGTATGATCCTTTTAAAGTATTGTTGGATTCAGACTGCTAGTATTTTGTTGAGGATTTCTGCGTCTATGTTCATCAGTGATATTGGCCTATAATTTTCTTTTTTGTGGTATCTTTGTCTGTTTTTGGTATCAGGGTGATGATGGCCTCACAGATGAGTTTGGGAGTATTCCTTCCTCTGCAATTTTTTGGAATAGTTTCAGAAGGAGAGGTGTTAACTCTTCTCTAAATGTTGATAGAATTCGCCTGTGAAGCCATTTGGTCCTGGACTTTTGTTTGTTGGGAGGTTTTGGTTTTTGTTTTTCCTTGGCTGTGCTGCTGCACAGCTTGCGGGATCTTAGTTCCCCGACCAGGGACTGAATCTGGGCCCTTGGCAGTGAAAGCGCAGTCTTAACCACTGGACCGCCAGGGAATTCCCTTGTTGGGAGTTTTTTAATCACAGTTTCAATGTCAGTACTTGTGATTGGTCAGTTCATATTTTCTATTTCTTCCTGGTTCAGTCTTGGAAGGTTGTACCTTTCTAAGAATTTGTCCATTTCTTCCAGGTTGTCCATTTTATTGGCACATAGTTGCCTGTAGTAGTCTCTAATGATCCTTTGTATTTCTGTGGTGTCCATTGTAACTTCTCCTTTTTCAGTTCGAGCCCTCTCCCTTTTTTTCTTGATGAGTCTGGCTAAAGGTTTACGAATTTTGTTTATCTTTTCAAAGAACCAGCTTTTAGTTTCATTAATCTTTTCTATTGTTTTCTTCGTTTCTATTTCACTTATTTCTGCTCTGATCTTTATATATTTCCTTCTACTGACTTTGGGTTTTGTTTCTTCTTCTCTCTCTAGTCGCTTTAGGTGTAAGGTTAGTTTGTTTATTTGTGATTTTTCTTGTTTCCTGAGATAAGATTGTACAGTATTGCTATAAACTTCCCTGTTAGTACTGCTTTTGCTATGTCCCATAGGTTTTTGGATCATCATGCTTATGTTTTCATTTGTCTCTAGGTATTTTTTGATTTCCTCTTTGACTTCTTCAGTGATCCACTGGTTGTTTAGTAGCATACTGCTTAGCCTCCATGTGTTTGTGGTTTTTACAGCTTTCTTCTTGTAGTTGATTTCTAATCTCAAAGTACTGTGGTCAGAAAAGATGGCTGATATTTTTTCAATTTTCTTAAGTTTCCTGAGACTCGCTTTGTGGCCCAACACACGATCAATCCTGGAGAATGTTCCATGTGCACTGGAGAAAAATGTGCATTCTGCTGCTTTTGGATGCAATGCTCTATAAATATCAATTAAGTCCATCTGGTTTAATGTGTAATTTAAGGCCTGTGCTTACTTATTTTCTGTCTGGATGATCTGTCCACTGATGAAAGTAGGGTGTTAAAGTCCCCCACTATTATTGTGTTACTGTCGATTTCTCCTTTTATGACTGTTAATATTTGCCTTATATAGTGAGGTGCTCCTATGTTGGGTGCATATATATTTATAATTGTTGTATCTTCTTCTTGAATTGATCCCTTGATCATTACGTAGTGTCCTTCTTTGGAAGAATCAATATTGTCAAAATGACGATACCACCCAAGGCAATCTACAGATTCAATGCAATCCCTATCAAATTACCAATGGCATTTTTCACAGAACTAGAACAAAAAAATCTTAAAATTTGTATGGAGACACAAAAGATCCCGAATAGCCAAAGCAATCTTCAGAAAGAAAAACAGAGTTGGAGGAATCAGGCGCCTGGACTTCAGACTATACTAAAAGCTACAGTCATCAAAACGAATTGGTACTGGCACAGAAACAGAAATACAGATCAGTGGAACAGGACAGAAAGCCCAGAAATAAACCCACACACACCTACGGTCAATTAATCTACAACAAAGGAGGCAAGACTATACAATGGAGAAAAGACAGTCTCTTCAATAAATGGTGCTGGTAAAACTGGACAGCTACACTTAAAAATAAATGAAATTAGAACATTCTTTAACACCATACACAAAAGTAAACTCAAAATGGATTAAAGACCTAAATTTAAGACTGGATACTATAAAACTCTTAGAGGAAAATATAGGCAGAACACTCTCTGACAAAAATTGCAGCAATATCTTTTTCAATCCGTCTCCTAGAGTAATGGAAATAAAAACAAAATAAACAAATGGGACCTAATTAAACTCAAAGGTTTTTACATAGCTAAGGAAACCATAAACAAAATGAAAAGACAATCCACAGAATGGGAGAAAATATTTGCAAACAATGTAACTGACAAGGGATTAGTCTCCAAAATTTACAAACAGCTCATGCTGTTTAATATCAAAAAAACAAACAACCTAATCAAAAAATGGGCAGAAGACCTGAATAGACATTTCTCTAAAGAAGACATACAGATGGCCAAGAGGCACAAGAAAAGATGCTCAACATCGCTAATTATTAGAGAAATGCAAATCAAAACTACAATGAGAGAGCACCTCACACCAGTCAGAATGGTCATCATCAAAAAATCTACAAACAATAAATGCTGGCGAGGGTGTGGAGAAAAGGGAACTCTCCTACACTGTTGGTGGGAATGTAAACTGGTATACCCACTATGGAGAACAGTATGGAGGTACCTTAAAAAACTAAAAATAGAGCTACCATATGATCCTGCAATCCCACTCATAGGCATATATCCAGAGGAAACCATGGTTTGAAAGGATACATGCACCCCAATGTTCACTGCAGCGCTGTCTACAATATCCAAGACATGGAAGCAACCTAAATGTCCATTGACAGATGAATGGATAAGAAGATGTGGTACATGGACTTCCCTGGTGGCGCAGTGGTTAAGAATCTGCCTGCCAATGCAGGGGACACAGGTTTGAGTCCTGGTCCGGGAAGATCCCACATGCTGTGGAGCAACTAAGCCCATGCGCCATAACTACGGAGCCTGCGCTCTAGAGCCCGTGAGCCACAACTACTGAGCCCATGTGCCACAACTACTGAAGCCCGAACGCCTAGAGCCCGTGCTCCCAAACAAGAGAAGCCACTGCAATGAGAAGCCTGCGCACCACAACGAAGAGTAGCCCCCTCTTGCCGCAACTAGAGAAAGCCCGCACGCAGCAACAAAGACCCAATGCAGCCAAAAATAAATTAATTTTTTTTTAAAAAAGAAGAAGATGTGGTACATATATACAATGGAATATTACTCGGCCATTGTAAAGAATGAAATAATGGGACTCCCCTGGTGGCGCAGTGTATAAGACTCCATGCTCCCAACGCAGGGGGCCCAGGTTCGATCCTCCCTGGTGAGGGAACTAGATCCCACATGCATGACACATCTAAGAGTTTGCATGTCACAACTAAGAAGCCCGCGTGCCGCAACTAAGGAGGTGGCAAGCCTCAACTAAGGAGCCCACCTGCCACAACTGAGGAGCCCACGTGCTGCAACTAAGTAGCTGGTGAGCTGCAACTAAAGAGCCCATGAGCCACAACTAAGGAGCCCGCCAGCCGCAACTAAGACCCAGTGCAACCAAATAAATAAATAAATAAAAGAATGAAATAATGCCATTTGCAGCAACATGGATGGACCTGGAAATTATCATACTAAGTGAAGTAAGTCAGACAAAGACAAATGTCATATCATATTGCTTATGTGCAGAATCTATTAAAAAAACAATACAAATAAGCTTATTTACAAAACACAGACAGACTCACAGACTTAGAGAATGAATTTATGGTTACCAGGAGGGAAGGGTGGAGAGGAGGGATAGACTGGGAGTTTGGGATTGACATGTACTCACTGCTATATTTAAAATAGATAACCAACAAGGACCTATGGTATAGCACAGGGAACTGTGCTCAATATACTGTAATAACCTAAATTGGAAAAGAATTTGAAAAAGAATAGATACATGTATATGTATAACTGAATCACTTTGCTGTATACCTGAAACTAACACAACATTGTTAATCAACTAT
>NC_041224.1:42274976-42275979 GCF_002837175.3 Physeter macrocephalus
TTTTCTCTACTGATTTCCTGTTTTCAATTTCATTGATTTCTGCTCTAATTCTTATTATTTCTTTTCTTCTGCTTACTTTGGATTTAATTTGCTCTTCCTTTTCCCTAAGTTTTCTAAAGTGAAAACTTAGATTCCTGATTTTAGATCTTTCTTCTTTTCCAATATATGTATTGAATGCCACAAATTTTTCTCTAAGCACTGCTTTTGCTGCATCCCAGAAATCTTGATAAATTGTTATCATTTTCATTTAGTTCAAAATATTTTAAAATTTCTCTTGAGATTTCTTGTTTGACCCATGTGTTATTTAGAAGTGTACTGTTTAATCTCCACATATTTTGGGATTTTCCAGTTACCTTTATGTTATTGATTTCTAGTTTAATTCCATTGTGGTCTGAGGACAGACACCGTATGATTTCTATTCTTTTAAATTTGTTAAGGTGTTGTGGCCCAGAATGTGGTCTATCTTAGTGAGGGTTCCATATGACCTTAAGAAAAATGTACATTCTGCTGCTGCTGGATAAAGTAGTCAGTAGATGTCAATTTTATCCAGTTAACTGATGGTACTGTTGAGTTCAATTATGTCATTCCATAGTTTTTTGCCTGCTGGATTTGTCCATTTCTGAAAGGGGGTGCTAAAGTTTCCTACTGTGATAGAAGAAACCACTATCTCTCCTTGCAGTTCTATTGGTTTTTGCCTGATGCAGTTTGATGCTCTGTTGTTGGGTGCAAATACATCAAGAATTGTTATGACTTCTTGGAGAGTTGACCTCTTTGTCATATGTAGTAGCCTTCTTTATCCCTGATAACTTTCCTTACTTTGATGTCTGCCCTGTCTGAAATTAATGTAGCTAGTCTGCTTGCTTTTGATTAGTGTTAGCATGGTACATCTTTCTCTATCCACTTTACTTTTTTTGTTGTTTGTTTGGTTTTTTTTTGTTTTTGTTTTTGTTTTTTGTGGTACGCGGGCCTCTCATTGTTGTGGCCTCTCCTGTTGCGGAGCACA
>NC_041224.1:42276715-42291211 GCF_002837175.3 Physeter macrocephalus
AGTATCATGTCATCTGCAAACAGTGACAGCTTAACTTCATCTTTTCCGATTTGAATTCCTTTTATTCCTTTTTCTTCTCTGATTGCTGTAGCTGAAACTACCAAAACTATTGTTGAATAATAGTGGTGAGAGTGGACAACCTTCTCTTGTTCCTTATTTTAGTGGAAATGCTTTCAGTTTTTCACCATTGAGAATGATGTTAGCTGTGGGTTTGTCATATATGACCTTTATAATGTTGAGGTAAGTCCCCTCTATGCCTACTTTCTGCAGGGTTTTTATCATAAATGGGTGTTGAATGTTTTCAAAAGCTTCTACTGCATGTGTTGAGATGATGATAAGGTTTTTCTCCTCCAAATTGTTAATATGGTGTATCACATGGATTTATTTGCATATATTGAAGAATTCTTGCATTCCTGGGATAAATCCCACTTGATCATGGTGTATGATCCTTTTAAAGTATTGTTGGATTCAGACTGCTAGTATTTTGTTGAGGATTTCTGCGTCTATGTTCATCAGTGATATTGGCCTATAATTTTCTTTTTTGTGGTATCTTTGTCTGTTTTTGGTATCAGGGTGATGATGGCCTCACAGATGAGTTTGGGAGTATTCCTTCCTCTGCAATTTTTTGGAATAGTTTCAGAAGGAGAGGTGTTAACTCTTCTCTAAATGTTGATAGAATTCGCCTGTGAAGCCATTTGGTCCTGGACTTTTGTTTGTTGGGAGGTTTTGGTTTTTGTTTTTCCTTGGCTGTGCTGCTGCACAGCTTGCGGGATCTTTGTTCCCCGACCAGGGACTGAATCTGGGCCCTTGGCAGTGAAAGCGCAGTCTTAACCACTGGACCGCCAGGGAATTCCCTTGTTGGGAGTTTTTTAATCACAGTTTCAATGTCAGTACTTGTGATTGGTCAGTTCATATTTTCTATTTCTTCCTGGTTCAGTCTTGGAAGGTTGTACCTTTCTAAGAATTTGTCCATTTCTTCCAGGTTGTCCATTTTATTGGCACATAGTTGCCTGTAGTAGTCTCTAATGATCCTTTGTATTTCTGTGGTGTCCATTGTAACTTCTCCTTTTTCAGTTCGAGCCCTCTCCCTTTTTTTCTTGATGAGTCTGGCTAAAGGTTTACGAATTTTGTTTATCTTTTCAAAGAACCAGCTTTTAGTTTCATTAATCTTTTCTATTGTTTTCTTCGTTTCTATTTCACTTATTTCTGCTCTGATCTTTATATATTTCCTTCTACTGACTTTGGGTTTTGTTTCTTCTTCTCTCTCTAGTCGCTTTAGGTGTAAGGTTAGTTTGTTTATTTGTGATTTTTCTTGTTTCCTGAGATAAGATTGTACAGTATTGCTATAAACTTCCCTGTTAGTACTGCTTTTGCTATGTCCCATAGGTTTTTGGATCATCATGCTTATGTTTTCATTTGTCTCTAGGTATTTTTTGATTTCCTCTTTGACTTCTTCAGTGATCCACTGGTTGTTTAGTAGCATACTGCTTAGCCTCCATGTGTTTGTGGTTTTTACAGCTTTCTTCTTGTAGTTGATTTCTAATCTCAAAGTACTGTGGTCAGAAAAGATGGCTGATATTTTTTCAATTTTCTTAAGTTTCCTGAGACTCGCTTTGTGGCCCAACACACGATCAATCCTGGAGAATGTTCCATGTGCACTGGAGAAAAATGTGCATTCTGCTGCTTTTGGTTGCAATGCTCTATAAATATCAATTAAGTCCATCTGGTTTAATGTGTAATTTAAGGCCTGTGCTTACTTATTTTCTGTCTGGATGATCTGTCCACTGATGAAAGTAGGGTGTTAAAGTCCCCCACTATTATTGTGTTACTGTCGATTTCTCCTTTTATGACTGTTAATATTTGCCTTATATAGTGAGGTGCTCCTATGTTGGGTGCATATATATTTATAATTGTTGTATCTTCTTCTTGAATTGATCCCTTGATCATTACGTAGTGTCCTTCTTTGGAAGAATCAATATTGTCAAAATGACGATACCACCCAAGGCAATCTACAGATTCAATGCAATCCCTATCAAATTACCAATGGCATTTTTCACAGAACTAGAACAAAAAAATCTTAAAATTTGTATGGAGACACAAAAGATCCCGAATAGCCAAAGCAATCTTCAGAAAGAAAAACAGAGTTGGAGGAATCAGGCGCCTGGACTTCAGACTATACTAAAAGCTACAGTCATCAAAACGAATTGGTACTGGCACAGAAACAGAAATACAGATCAGTGGAACAGGACAGAAAGCCCAGAAATAAACCCACACACACCTACGGTCAATTAATCTACAACAAAGGAGGCAAGACTATACAATGGAGAAAAGACAGTCTCTTCAATAAATGGTGCTGGTAAAACTGGACAGCTACACTTAAAAATAAATGAAATTAGAACATTCTTTAACACCATACACAAAAGTAAACTCAAAATGGATTAAAGACCTAAATTTAAGACTGGATACTATAAAACTCTTAGAGGAAAATATAGGCAGAACACTCTCTGACAAAAATTGCAGCAATATCTTTTTCAATCCGTCTCCTAGAGTAATGGAAATAAAAACAAAATAAACAAATGGGACCTAATTAAACTCAAAGGTTTTTACATAGCTAAGGAAACCATAAACAAAATGAAAAGACAATCCACAGAATGGGAGAAAATATTTGCAAACGATGTAACTGACAAGGGATTAGTCTCCAAAATTTACAAACAGCTCATGCTGTTTAATATCAAAAAAACAAACAACCTAATCAAAAAATGGGCAGAAGACCTGAATAGACATTTCTCTAAAGAAGACATACAGATGGCCAAGAGGCACAAGAAAAGATGCTCAACATCGCTAATTATTAGAGAAATGCAAATCAAAACTACAATGAGAGAGCACCTCACACCAGTCAGAATGGTCATCATCAAAAAATCTACAAACAATAAATGCTGGCGAGGGTGTGGAGAAAAGGGAACTCTCCTACACTGTTGGTGGGAATGTAAACTGGTATACCCACTATGGAGAACAGTATGGAGGTACCTTAAAAAACTAAAAATAGAGCTACCATATGATCCTGCAATCCCACTCATAGGCATATATCCAGAGGAAACCATGGTTTGAAAGGATACATGCACCCCAATGTTCACTGCAGCGCTGTCTACAATATCCAAGACATGGAAGCAACCTAAATGTCCATTGACAGATGAATGGATAAGAAGATGTGGTACATGGACTTCCCTGGTGGCGCAGTGGTTAAGAATCTGCCTGCCAATGCAGGGGACACAGGTTTGAGTCCTGGTCCGGGAAGATCCCACATGCTGTGGAGCAACTAAGCCCATGCGCCATAACTACGGAGCCTGCGCTCTAGAGCCCGTGAGCCACAACTACTGAGCCCATGTGCCACAACTACTGAAGCCCGAACGCCTAGAGCCCGTGCTCCCAAACAAGAGAAGCCACTGCAATGAGAAGCCTGCGCACCACAACGAAGAGTAGCCCCCTCTTGCCGCAACTAGAGAAAGCCCGCACGCAGCAACAAAGACCCAATGCAGCCAAAAATAAATTAATTTTTTTTTAAAAAAGAAGAAGATGTGGTACATATATACAATGGAATATTACTCGGCCATTGTAAAGAATGAAATAATGGGACTCCCCTGGTGGCGCAGTGTATAAGACTCCATGCTCCCAACGCAGGGGGCCCAGGTTCGATCCTCCCTGGTGAGGGAACTAGATCCCACATGCATGACACATCTAAGAGTTTGCATGTCACAACTAAGAAGCCCGCGTGCCGCAACTAAGGAGGTGGCAAGCCTCAACTAAGGAGCCCACCTGCCACAACTGAGGAGCCCACGTGCTGCAACTAAGTAGCTGGTGAGCTGCAACTAAAGAGCCCATGAGCCACAACTAAGGAGCCCGCCAGCCGCAACTAAGACCCAGTGCAACCAAATAAATAAATAAATAAAAGAATGAAATAATGCCATTTGCAGCAACATGGATGGACCTGGAAATTATCATACTAAGTGAAGTAAGTCAGACAAAGACAAATGTCATATCATATTGCTTATGTGCAGAATCTATTAAAAAAACAATACAAATAAGCTTATTTACAAAACACAGACAGACTCACAGACTTAGAGAATGAATTTATGGTTACCAGGAGGGAAGGGTGGAGAGGAGGGATAGACTGGGAGTTTGGGATTGACATGTACTCACTGCTATATTTAAAATAGATAACCAACAAGGACCTATGGTATAGCACAGGGAACTGTGCTCAATATACTGTAATAACCTAAATTGGAAAAGAATTTGAAAAAGAATAGATACATGTATATGTATAACTGAATCACTTTGCTGTATACCTGAAACTAACACAACATTGTTAATCAACTATACTCCAATAGAAAATACAAACTTAAAAATATTTGGTAGAATTTGCCAATGAAACCATACGGGACTGGTGCTTTCTGCTGTGGAAGGTTATTAACTACTGATTCAATTTCTTCAATAGATATAGGTCTATTCAGATCTACTTCTTCTCACGTGAGTTTTGGCAGATAGTGTCTTTGAAGGAGTTTGTCCATTTCATCTATGTAAGCAAATGTGTGGGCACAGAGCTGGTTCACGGCATTCTTTTACTAACCTTTCAGTTTCCATGGGCTCTGCAGTGAACTCTACTCTTTCATTTCTGATATTAGTCATTTGTGTCTTCTCTCGTTTTTAGTTAGCCTTCTATAGAGGCTTATAGATTTTATTGATCTTTTCAAAGAACCAGCTTTTGGTTTCAAGGATTTTCTCTACTGATTTCCTGTTTTCAATTTCATTGATTTCTGCTCTAATTCTTATTATTTCTTTTCTTCTGCTTACTTTGGATTTAATTTGCTCTTCCTTTTCCCTAAGTTTTCTAAAGTGAAAACTTAGATTCCTGATTTTAGATCTTTCTTCTTTTCCAATATATGTATTGAATGCCACAAATTTTTCTCTAAGCACTGCTTTTGCTGCATCCCAGAAATCTTGATAAATTGTTATCATTTTCATTTAGTTCAAAATATTTTAAAATTTCTCTTGAGATTTCTTGTTTGACCCATGTGTTATTTAGAAGTGTACTGTTTAATCTCCACATATTTTGGGATTTTCCAGTTACCTTTATGTTATTGATTTCTAGTTTAATTCCATTGTGGTCTGAGGACAGACACCGTATGATTTCTATTCTTTTAAATTTGTTAAGGTGTTGTGGCCCAGAATGTGGTCTATCTTAGTGAGGGTTCCATATGACCTTAAGAAAAATGTACATTCTGCTGCTGCTGGATAAAGTAGTCAGTAGATGTCAGCGGGCCTCCCTCTGCTGCGGCCTCTCCCGTTGCGGAGCACAGGCTCCGGACGCGCAGGCTCAGCGGCCATGGCTCACGGGCCCAGCCGCTCCGCGGCATGTGGGATCCTCCCGGACCGGGGCACGAACCCGTGTCCCCTGCATCGGCAGGCGGATTCTCAATCACTGCGCCACCAGGGAAGCCCTATCCACTTTACTTTTAACGTATATGCGCTTTTATATTTAAAGTGGATTTCTTGTGGATAACATTTTTTTCTGCTATTTACTGTGGGAATCTGGTCAAGCTCCTGCAGGTAAATCTCACAATGTTGTGGGGGCCACCATGCCATGGTTCCCCTGGAGATTTTAACTCTGAGTTACCTGCACTGAGCTGCCAGCAATTCACCAGTCACAGTTCAGGTTTTCCTACCTGGCACTGTTTGGTGTGGAGGTTTCTCCGCATGAGTCTCTGGTAAGCAGTGACTCCCTGTATTTGCCTAGCTATCCAATTTCGGGGGCAACAGTTTACCCTGTGTCTTCCCCTCTATTATGGATTTAAGAACAGTTGTTAATTTTTCAGTCTGTTCAGCTTTAATTGTTGTTAGGACAGAGTGTTGACTTCCAAGCTCCTTATGTACAGAACTAGAAACCAGAAGTCTAATACATTTTGAACAAAATTATGTGCAGGAAGTCTCAATTTGCAATCCGAATATACTTGTTAGATCATAGTAGTCATAACTGCATAAGCATGTTGGAAAGCAGGGAGTGTCAAAGGGAATGTCATCTCTGAAACTGGTGCAGAGAGGGCATCCCAGCACCATCCTCCCTGAGACCGCTCTCTGCTTCCTTTGACAGGTTACGGGGTGGCGGGGAAAGGGGGACAGGAAAATTGACTTTATTACTGCATTCAAAGCAACCACTTGTTAATAACTATTGGTGATTAGAAAGTGTTATTTTAAGCATTTTACATTCTAATATGCTAGACTGTTATTTATGTACAGTGGTTTAGTAAGTTACAGTTATGCTTTAGGAAATAAGTTCAGGGTTTTGAGTTGACTTATAATGAATTGTAATTTTTCCCACTCAAAACAGTAAGAAATGACTCCTAGTTGAAATTTTCACTTAGAGTATGTGATGTTCAGGAACCAACTACTAATAAGCCAAAACTGCCTATGCATACCCTATGTCCCAGAAGTGAGAATTTGGGGTCTATTCACATAGATCTTTAAGGGGACATGCGCAAAGATGCCTGTCCAGGGTTATGCGTAGTGGCAGGGAGTTGCAAGCAATATGGGTATGTCTAACTGGGGGACAGTAATATAGTAGATCTTTTCTTTTCTTTTTTTTTTTTTTGGCCACTCCGTGGCATGCAGGATCTTAACTCCCCGGCCAGGGATTGAACCCGTGCCCCCTACAGTGGAAGCTCAGAGTCCTAACCACTGGACCGCCAGGAAATTCCAATATGGTAGATCTTAAAAGCATATGCTAAGTGAAAAAAGTAAGAAAACAGAATAGGATCTGTAATACAATACCACTTACATAAATTAAAATACATAAGCACGTAACAGTACATACTTTATAAGAACACATAAAAACAAAATGACATACATTAAACACATTAGAATGGTGGGCACGGAGGGAGTGGAGAATCAGATATAAATAAACCAAACAACAAAAAAAGAGAGGAACCTTGGGAAGTAGGCAAGGATTTTTAAACACAAAAAGCAATAACCATAAAGGAAAAGATTGATAAATTAGATTTTTAAATTAAGAATTTTGTTCATCAAAAGACCCTAGTCAGGAACTAAAAGGTAAGTCACAGAATGGGAGAACATATTTGCAAAACATATAACCGACAAAGGACTCATACCCATAATATATAATGAATGCCTGAAGATCAGTGAGACAAAACCAGACAACCCAACTGGAGAGAGCCTTGCACAGGCAGATGATGTTAATATGCTAAGAACTAAGAAGGCTAATTCAATCCACTGTATCAGAATTTCAATCAGGAAAAGAAGTGAGCTCATCAACAATTTTTAAGTCTTAACAATTTTACAAAAATGCATGTAAGCAGGAAATTTGAACAGTTATTTTAAACTTTATATAAAGTTTAAAGTTATATATAAAACATATAAACAAATGTCATTGGCTAAAGTCTCTTCTATTTTAAGAGAGTTCTTGACAGAATGGAAAAAGAAGCATATGCATCTACAATTTGTGTATCTACCAGGGGAAATGAGTTATTTATGCAATTACTACACAGTAGAAAGCTTTGTTTCCATAGAGATTATGACACAACTGATTTAGGCCTTAAATTAGAATATTCCGATTTGAATTGAGAAATGATCCTTTTGTCTAAATGAATAGTGTATTCAGTGCGAATAAAAGCTCCACACATCTGCTGATATCATTTCCTCTTCACTTCAGTAATAATTAATAATGAGAATCCATCCACATAAGTCCTAAAAAGTAATTCATACCCCTAAAGTTTCACAAGTGCCTGAAAACATATAGGGAATGACATATTTTTACAGGATGTACAAAAATACATAAAGAACTAACACAAAACATTTCAAAATATCTTTCTGCTCATTTCACATATATTACACTTAAATAGTCTCTTGTACTAATAGTGTGAACAGCAAGACAAAAAAGTCAGTTCTATCTTCCTTCTGTCATCACTACCTGAATTTAACAGATAAACTGTATACTGTCAGTGTTGGGAGGGGGTGAGGAATGCATGTTACTCCAAAGCAGAAAAACATCAGAATGTTACATTTCAAAAGGAGTGAAATATATGACCCATAAATATAGTACATGTAAAATCCTTCAGGGGCTCCACATTGCCCTTCATAAAGCCTGGACGCTCTGATATGGCATTCAAGGCTCCTGTAGTGCTTGAAGCCTAAGCTTCAGCTGCCCCAACCACTTAGAACTCCTTGAAAGCCCATGTCACTTGCCGTGGCCATGTCACTCATTCAGTGTGGCACACTCCTGCTTTCTTTCTCTTCTCCTCTAATTCCTCCTCATCTTTCTAAACCCAATCATGGAGAAACTCTGCCTATGCCTCTGGCCCCAACCCTTAACTGGATGAGCTGCCACACCTATGTGTTTCCAAGGCATCCTGGGTTTATCTTCAGTTTATCTTCATCACAGTGGGATTATATGCACTTGTCTCCTCTACCAGACTGGCTTCTGAGTTCTATTCACTTTCATAAAACTGGAACCTAAGAAAGAAAATACAGTGCTCACTAACTGCTGAATGAATTACTGAATTCTGAATTCAATTACTAAATAACTATAATCCCCAACATTTCCCCATGTTTTCATAATAAATGTTCCTAAAGGAAATACCTAAGGAAAAAAAGAAAAGAATAAATCCCAGTTGTTAGAGTAAAATCAAGATTGACTAGGTTTCCTGATAGGCTTATATTATATCATTCTGTTCGCTTTCCAATTTCCCTGTGAGATATTTCCAGCTGAATGGCTATTCTACCTCTCTCTCAAAGGTCTCCAAAGAAATGATCCAATCTTTAATTTTGTTACAGTTGAGTGTCTTCTCAATTAGCCAAATACTCAAGAGAAGTTCTGCTTGATTAGATTCTTGTCTTGTTGCTACTCTGGGTATTCTGGCTCCCCAGGTCAACTGCTATTGTCAACATTTTGTTTAGATATCATAGAAAGTGCCTGACCTCCTTCTGAAAAATTGTTTGCCATTAAATTATAACATATAATAAGTGAAAAACAGCACTGGTTTTGAGCACACGTAATTGAATCTCAGAAGAAAGCATGATATACAAAAAACTGGAAGTAAGCCTTCTCTAGTTCAATCAAAGGCACAATTCTCATATAAAAATGTTAGGATATGACCACGTGATTTTGTAGAAAAATTTGTAAGACCAATAACAAATAACAGCAAAACTATTTTGGAGATTAATAATAAATTTTGAATGTATATCTATATATACTCAAAATATCTTTATGTATCAAGCTAAATGAAACTTGAATTTTATCATGCTGATTTAAAATTTTCCCAGTAAAAAGAGTTATTAGAGGGCTTCCCTGGTGGCACAGTGGTTAAGAATCTGCCTGCCAATGCAGGGTTCACGGATTCGAGCCCTGGTCCGGGAAGAACCCACATGCTGCAGAGCAACTAAGCCCGTGCGCCACAACTACTGAGCCTGCGTTCTAAAGCCCGTGAACCACAACTACTGAGCCCACGTGCCACAACTACTGAAGCCCACACACCTAGAGCCTATGCTCTGCAACAAGAGAGGCCACCGCAATGAGAAGCCTGCGCACCGCAAGGAAGAGTAGCCCCCGCTTGCTGCAACTAGAGGAAAGCCCACGTGCAGCAACGAAGACCCAAAGCAGCCAAAAATTTAATTAATTAATTAATTATTTTAAAAAGAGTTATTAGAAAAAGTATTAGATAAGGTATCAAACATACATTGCAGTGATAAGGAATAAATCTAAAACATGAAGCTATATTCATGAATTACCCTCAGAAATGAAATTAGGGCAGACGACTTCTGTAAGTAGCTAGTTTCACCTATTATATGTTAATTTTTCCTAAATAGTTTTCAGTAAACAGGTAGTTGAGGTCTTGAGGAAACATACAGATTCCTAGCACACTGAAGACTTTTCAAGAGAATGACATTGTGGGGCAGGTCCATGGGGCTGGCTTAACCCACCATACCATAGGTGGTCTGAAGAAAGACTTTTAACAGGAGAGAACAAAAAGTCTGAATACGTGGTTTTGTTTTTATGACCTTTTAACTTGGATTAGCTTTACGTACTGCACGGCAAAGAGGGCATGTGAACTTGGGGGCTTGTGACCTGTGGTGGGTCTGAGGACAGGGCCCCATCAGGAATCCCTGAAGAACTTCTCACAGAACCCACTTCCAGAGGTGAATGTGCTTGGGAACATGGGACTCAGAATAGAGAGCTTGGTAGTGAATGCAATGCATGAAATAAATCTGGGGAAAGTCTTATCTCCACTGCCCTTCTGGAAGGTGAACATTTGAGAGTCTGATATTCCAGTGAGCCAATATATAGTTTGCTTCTATAATTGGTACGTTGAATATGCAAGGCTCTTGCAGGGTAAACAAAAGTGTCTTTACATCATTTTCCGGCTTTAAACCTGTTTAATGGAAGTAGTGCTTCCTCCACTCCTAAAACGAGGACAAGTCTCATAAATTTTCTGCCCTCTCTTTCTTAATACTAAGTCCTAGAGTTGCATTTTATTAGTTTCCTAGGGCTGCTGTAACAAATTACCACAAACTAGGTGGTTTAAAACAATAGAAAGTTATTCTCTCACAGTTCAGGAGGCCAGAAGTCCAAAATCAAGGGGTAGGCAGGGTTGCTTCCTTCTGTAGGATCTGAGGGAGAAGCTATTTCACGCCTGTCTCCCAGCTTCTGGTGGTTGCCGGGAATGCTTGGCTTTCCTTGGCTTGTAGCTGCATCACTCCCATCTCTGCCTCTGCCATGGCATGAACTTCTTATAAGGACAACAGTCACTGGACTTAGGGCCCAGCCTAATCCAGTATGATCTTGTCTTAACTAATTACATCTGCAAAGACTATTTCCAAATAAGTCACATTCTGAGGTTCCAGTGGACATTAATTTTGAGAGGACACTATTCAACCCAGTACACTCATTAAGTCACAAATACAGCGTCAATTAGTAATTAAAAGTGATCAGTCTACTTCATTTACATAAAGTTCAAATCAGGCAAAACTAATCTACAGTATATTTTGGCAGGGGTGGGGGTAGCCTAGTAAGTGACTGAAAGAGAATATCAGGAAGCCTTATAGGTTCCTGGAATTTTCTACTTCTTGATCTGGAAGCTGGTTACATGTACAAGAATTCATCGAGTTGTACACTTATGAGTTATGCATTAACTGCATTAACTTTCAAAAAGAGTTTAGGTACTTTAAAAAGAAAACGATCAGTCCAGTAGCTTAACAGCACTTCAGTTTTCATCTGAAGAAGATTCTCTCTCCACCAGCAGGGCCAGTTGCTGGGCAGCACGCCTTTGGGGAAGCAGGTGCTGCTTCTCTCCCCCTCACTTCCTCCCCTACCGGCCAGCCGCTGTTTCTGAGGCAGGGAGCATAAGAAAGGACCAGAGAGAAGGTCTCACGTGACTGGTGCTATTAGCCGATTTCTCACTCTAGGAGCCTGATAGATTTTTAAAGCTTTTTCTCTTATGGAGGGAGCATTTTTGTGGTTTCTCTGGAGTGTCCTGCTGTGTCCCTCCCACTGCAGTGCCTCTTCTGTTAGGGAACCATATTAGTGGCGTATGTGATTCAACTTCCTGATGACCAAGCTGATGACCTCCAATTTCCATTTATATTTACTGATATGACAGATAGTGGCCTTAGTTCTATCAATTATTTTTGTTATCCTTTGTAGAGACTGTTCATTTTCCTTTGTGTGAATATTTTGATATTTAAGATGGTTTATTTTTTAATCTAGTGGTTGCTTTTATTAATATCTGAAAGCCTTTATTTCTTTAGACAGTATCTATTTAATCCCCCATGAGAAATGATAAAATTAAGATATTTTCTTCTCTTGCACCATCCCTTCACTGTCCTATTTTAGTCCATCATACTATATCCTGTTTAACTTTGTACTCTTAAATATACCTAAACCTCCAGTAGTTTGTCTGTTAGCTTTAAACGATACCCTTTGAACCCTACCTATTAAAGATGAGGAAAGAATATTCTAAATTTACCACCATCTTCTTTCCTCTTCTCCTCTCAAATTTGGTTAGATAATTTCATATTGTCAGGTCATATAACTGTCACATCCTGTTCTATTGCACTAATCTCCAAATCTGTTTTAACCTACAGGTAAACAGACTCAATGCTTGTAACAGTTCTTTTGCTGGAGTTTTTCCAGTTACCGCTTGGTGGACTGAAGTTTGTCTTTCACTAGATTCCTCAAGAAGAGTTCATGGGGATATTCTTTCTCAAGTTCTTATATTTAAAAACTTGTTTTTTTAAAAAAATACAATTTCAATGAATATAAAATCCTTGGGTCAATCTTACTCTTCTTAAGGATTTTGTCAGTCTTCTCCCATGTTGATTGATGATAAGGAACAGCCAAATTTTCCCCTTTTATAAGTTAGTTATCTTTTGGCCTGGACGTCCAAATAATTCTTTACATTTGAAGTCCAATAACTTTACTGGGATACACTGCAAGGCTGACGGTTCTATGTTAATTTTTCCTGGGTATACAGTGCATCCTTTCAAACTGTAGATTCAAGTTCTCCTTTCCGGAAACCTTAAATTTTTATTTTGTTTATTATTTGTTTCCTTCTTCAGGGAATTTCTGTACTTTTCATTCATATGTCTAAACTATTTCTGTTTTCACTTCGCTCACTTACTCTTTTCTGTTTTCTATACACTGTCTTGGTTAACTTTGAACTTGCCTTCATTTCTTTGATGGGTTTTATTTTTCCCTTCACTTTCTTTCTTGAACTTAGGTTTTTTGGCCTACTGACTTGCCATTTCTTCCCTGAGTTCCTGTATTTCTGATTTGTGCTTCAGCTCTTTAGAGCGGTAAACTGACTTTTTTCTTTAATTTGTGAAATATTTCATCATAATTTTCACTTGTTCTGTGCCAGTATTTTTCTAGTGAGTGTTGGTCATCACCTTTTGTTTTTTCATGTTTCTTCATCTTCTTTTAAGTAATTATGTTTGACTAGATCCTGAACTGGTCCATTTTTGATTACTCATTCTTGAAGGCGGTTTACTCTACACCAGTTATTTGAAGAAGACTCACTTGGGAGAAGAGCCAGAGCCATGTTCAGGGGAACGGGAGTGCTCTTTCTTTTTCTGGCGGGATGGTATACGTGGACACACAGAGTGGGGGAAGGTATTCCTGAGCTTCTCTCTCTCTCTCCAGCCAAAGAGACAGGCAACTGTGAGGGCTGTCTACACTGCAGACTCCTCTCCTTCCTGTCGCCACAGCTCAGCCTGCTCCCCACAAACGTTACTTGCATTAAGTCCTCCTTCAGTCCATGCTCCTCTGCATCTTGGTATCAAACTGGATCCGGTGAAGCTTCTGCCACCAGCCTGTGCACTCATTTCCACCATTTCAAACCAAACATTTTGGTTTTGAACCCCATGGTGCATCCCTCACCTTGGAAAGTACTATCTGCTACTTGAGTTTTCTTTTCCTAACATCTGCAGCTGCAAGTGTCTTCTGTCCACTTCCTCTCATACTCCTGGTCCAATCTTTCAAAAACCCTTTCCACTTATTTTCTGGTTTGGGGTTTCAGACATCTCCTAATTTCTTCAAAGACAGAGTTTTCATTTCTCGGTTTTTCTTCCCCCTCCTAGTTGCTTGGGGTAATTTTCCAGGGGAGGATGAAGAAAGGCTTACTTCACTAACTGTCCCAGTAAGAATGCTTAATAAAAAATTAACTTTGTTCTGCTGAATGCTTCAAAAAACGCGTTTCTGATACTATTTTCTAATTACATATGCTTCAAGTACAACATGCATGCTAATAAAAGTGAACCTCCAATAAATGTGCAATGAAGCAAAGCTGACGTTCCAGATTACATTTTAATAGTCCCAAAGAAAATGGAAAACAGCAACTGCATGCTTGTGCAAAGCTGACAGAGGGAAAACGCAACACGGTGGTAGGGTCCAGTACCCCGGCTTCACAGTGCTAGCCGACCTTCCCTTTCCACCGCGAGAACCAAAAGAACAAAGTTCACACTGATTTAACGTTCAGGGTCGCGCCAGAATATCCTAGGGGGGTTCCTCTATACCCGCTGTTTGGGAGGTAATGGATTCAAGCGCCTGGGTCAAGTTCACAGCGGTCCCTCCTCGACACGTCGGGTCGGATGTGTCCCAGGAACCGACGCCGCGGCTCGGAAAGCGTCCTAAGCACACCTCTACTAAGCACGGTCCCCAGGACCAGGGTTGGTCTGCCTCCGGTCGCTGCCCTGGCAAGACGGTCCGCTGGCGTCCGTCAAAGTCATCCAAAGCCAGGCGACAGGGCACCGCGAGCCGGGAGGGAGACCCACCCGGCCCTGCGGGAAAGCTGCCGCGCCGCAGGGCCCGAGTTTCACCGCGGACCGCAGCCTCGGAGTCCCCGGCCGGCCGGCACCCCTTACCGTGTTGCCCTTGCCGCTGCCACCGCTTGGCTCGGACTCCACGAGGCTGGAGCCGCAGGACCGGGCCGAGGC
>NC_041224.1:42291711-42303008 GCF_002837175.3 Physeter macrocephalus
TCAGACTGCAGCCTTTGCTTCTTTTCAGCACCGACCCGGAGTTCACCCTAGAGGCCCTGGACAACTGCTGTTGATTTTATAATCACACGATCTGTGCATAGCGGGGACAGAACATCTCTGTGCCTTCTGGAGGCTCTTCTTCCCCAGGAAGCAGCTGTCCCCATCTCTCTCTCTCCAGGCCCACCCCCTTGGGGAAGCCGCAGGGCTTAGACCCACCTCAGTCATAAATTGGGAAGGGTGACAGGGTGAGTGGGCAGAGTGAGTACATAAGTAAGTGAGGGGTGCCCCACTCGTCACCACCTTTCTGCTCTCCCATTTCCTACCTCCCCAAATGTGAATTCTCAGGGTCACCTCTGCCTCTTCTCTCTGCTCTATATCCAAACAGCTCCCTGCTCTTCCCTATCCCCCCTGCCCTGGGTCCCCCCCATTCACCCTTCCCTTCTGCTCCAGGGCCCTCAGCCCTGGCATTTCAGCTGATTCCTTCCCCCTCCTCTCTGGGTGCTGGAATCTTGCTGTGGTTTAGCCCCTGCCAGACAGCTTCTCCTGGAGACCCCTTCCTCTACGTTCAGAGACTCCCCACTGCCTTCCTCCATAGCACTTCCCACACTGGTGTCCTGTGGAACACTGTCCCACAAGGTATGCAGAAGTTTCCATGATCCACTGCGTTTGGGAAACACTAAGCTAAATAAAGTTAGGGGTTTTTTGTTTGTTTGTTGTTTGTTTACTGTGGACTCATCAGTTTGTTGTGGGTATAATAGGAGACATTTTCCAAATTTGGCTATAAGAATCTTTTCGATAGAAGCATCTCTTAGTTGAGGATTCCATGGAAAACAATTTGGGAAATATTGGTTAATGTTCAGACTGCTTTACTCTACATAACTGTAACACTTGCAAATGTAACACTGTTAGTGCACTGTTCTCAGTGCTTCATACTTTGTAACTCAGTCCCTACAACAACCCTGTGAGTCAGATACTATTAGTATCCCTAGTTGAGGAATCAGAGTCCCAGAGAGGTTAAGTAACTTGCCTAAAGTGGCACAGCTGGGAAGAGGAAGAGGCAGGACTTGAATCCCCGCCATCCAGTTCCACAAGCTGTGGTGTTTCATCTCTCTGCTAGGCTGCTAACGTTCAAGGAGCTTGGTTGTGTGACTTGCTCTTAGCCCCTCTGCTTGCCTTTTCTGCCCAGCCCAGTCCCTGTGCTCCAGTAGGTCAGGCATCTGATGTGTTTTCCCTGCCTGTAAGCCTTTGTTTCTGGAGTTCCTGTCACCCAGCACATCCTGCCCTATGCTCCTCCCACCCCTATCCTCCTTTCCCCAGCAGCTTTGGCTGCGGTGAACTGCAGTGCACCTGTCCCTGAGGCCACAGGGCCCCTGTTCGCTCGCCCACCTCTGTTGGATCAGGCTTCCCAGCTGGGGCCTGAGGCAGAGGGAATATGGAGCCTGGTCAGCAGTTACCCTGCTCGATCAAGGATCTGGGCTCTACTGGGCACTGGTCTTGCTCCTTGTGACCCCCACAGGCTAGCCCTGGGTCCCTTCCTTAGGGCCCGAGTCCTTGCCCTTAGCTCTGCACAGCAGAGTCTTGGCCTGACTCCTGTACCCCATGGCTAGTCTCTTGCCTTGCTCCCTGCAGCCCCCAACTCAGCTCCTATCCCTGCCCCAACTCACCTTGAGCTGTCCCAGGACACCCTCCTGATGTGGACTGCACAACTGTCTCCTAGTATCGGGTGCCAGCCCCTGCCCTGCCTGTCTGTTAGGGCATGGAGCCACCTAAAGACTCACCTTGCCCTCCTTCCCTGGACCATCTGCACACTTATCACCTGGCCAGTCTCATTCCCTGGAAGACTGTAAGCCCCTTGGAGAGAGGACTCAGAATGCCTCTGTTTTCTCTCATGGTACTCAGCATGATGTTGGGCCTGTGAAAGGTGTTAAATAAATGTTTATGGAATTCAATTGCAACTTCTCTCAGAGGCACCAGCCTGCATGCCATGCTATACACGTACAGATTGCTTTCAGCTCAAGAGCTGTTCTGATCCAGGGGACAGGCACAGAGTTAAGGTCTCCTTGGTCTCGAGCAGCAGACTCATCCTCTCCTGCACCCACCATGTTCCTTCTTCCTCTTCTTGCACCTGCAGAAGCTGGGAGCCCCTTGAGGGTGGGACTGCAAAAATACACTGCTTAGAGAAGGCACTGATGCTAGTACCAGGTGCCTGTGCTTAAATGCATCCTAAGCAGCAGCTTCTGAATCAGGATTGGCCCAGATGCCTCCACTCACCCCACCCACAGCCATGACAGGCATTGCTAATCAATCACAGGACTCCTTGCACTGAATCCAGAAGGGGCTTCAGAATCCATATCAGCTCAGTGCTGGATGAGTCCACCTCCAAGTAATTCTAGGTGCCTATTCTAGGTGGCACACTATTTGCTACTCCTGTGCTAAGAAACAGACCCTAAGAACCCAAACTGCCATTGATTTTGTCTCGCTGGCCTGTGAAGGTCTAAGGTTTTTGTCAAAGACTAGAAATCAAAGGGGGTTGAAGCAAAGAGGGATCCTTGCAAAGAATGAATCCTGTGTAAGTGGTTTGTCCACTCCGGGTTTATGTATTGTTTATTCAATCAAGGGATATATATTGAGTACCTACTTTATTACTTGGCTTGGGCCACAGTAACAAAGTACCACAGACTGGGCAGCTTAAACAACAGAAATTTATTTTGTCACAGTTTTGGAGGCTGGAAGTCCAAGATTAGGGTGCCAGCATAGTCGGTTTCTGGTGAGGTCTCTCTTCCTGGCTTACAGACGGCCACACTCTCACTGTGTCCTTTTATATGGCAAAGAGAGACAGCAGCTCTCTGGTGTTTCTTTTTATAAAGGCAATAATCCCACCCATCATGGGAGCACAACCCTCCTGACTTCTTCTAATCCTACTTACATCCCAAAGGCCCCATCTCCAAATACTGTCACAATGGGGATTAGGGCTTTAACATATGAATTTAAGGGGCACACAATTTAGTCTGTAACACCTACTATGTGCTGGACTCTGAGCTAGGCAGGGGGACAAGCAGTGAATCAGACTCTGTAATGAGCTAAAGAACTGGAAACTTCCTTCAAGAAGAGGGTCAACTGGGGAGAGAAGCCCCAACAGAGACTGGATGGAGGTCGCTCCTGGCAAGGATTGCCTGAGAGGAGGGAAGGGGAAAGTGACTCCAGCAGGGCTTGTGGGGCACCCATATGTGGCCTGGCCAATGGATTTTTTTGTGGCTCTTAGTAGATTAGAAAGTGAAAGTAATGCCAGAATAGGATTATACAAATTGCCATTTAAATTGTCATATATATTAACACAGAATACGCTGTAGTATCAGGTTATCCACTAGATAATGAAAAGATGTTTTTTTTCAACTAAAGCCCAGTTCAATAATTTAAAAAGCCACTTTTATTCATATTTGAATATTTTTATTTCATATTTGAAAGTGCCAAATCCTAGTCACTAGACCACCAGGGATATATCAAATATTTGAATGTGACTGTGTGTTTTTACATAAATTAGTTTTCTTGAAATACGTAGATTCTGTGTTCTTCTGTATTTAGTGTAATAACAATCAACATAAAAGATATATTCATCATTTTTTAAAAATTTATTTTATTGAAGTATAGTTGATATACAATGTTGTGTTAGTTTCTGGTGTACACAATAGTGATTCAGCTCTACATATATATATAATAGTTTGCATTTGCTAATCCCCAACTCACAATCCATCCCTCACCTACTCCTCCTCTCCCTTGTTCTCTATGTCTGTGAGTCTGTTTCTGTTTCATAGATAAGTTCATTTGTGTCATATTTTAGACTCCACATATAGGTGATATCATGGTATTTGTGATGTACTTTTTTTTTTTTTTACTCTTTCTGACTTCACTCACTATGATAATCTCTAGGTCCATCCATGTTGCTGCAAATGGCATTATTTCTTTATATTTTATGGCTGAATAGTATTCCATTGTATATATATGCCACCTCTTCTTTATCCATTCATCTGTTGATGGACATTTAGGTTGTTTCCATGTGTGGCTATTGTAAATAGTGCTACAGTGAACATAGGGGTACATGTATCTTTTCGAATTATAGTTTTGTCTGGGTTTATGCCCAGGAGTAGAATTGCAGGATCATATGGTAGCTCTGTTTTTAGTTTTTTTTGAGGAAGCTCCAAACTGTTCTCCATAGTGGTTCCACCAATTTACATCCCCACCAACAGTGTAAGAAGGTTCCCTTTTCTCCACACCCTCTCCAGAATTTGCTGTTTGTAGACTTTTTAAAAAAATAAATTTATTTATTTTATTTTATTTTTATTTTTGGCTGTGTTGGGTCTTCGCTGCTGCACGCGGGCTTTCTCTAGTTGCGGCGAGCGGGGTCTACTCTTCATTGCGGTGCGTGGGCTTCTCATTGCCGTGCTTCTCTTGTTGCGGAGCACAGGCTCTAGGTGTACAGGCTTCAGTAGTTGTGGCTCGCAGGCTCTGGAGCACAGTCTCAGTAGTTGTGGCGCATGGGCTTAGTTGCTCCGCGGCATGTGGGATCTTCCCGGACCGGGGCTCGAATCCGTGTCCCCTGAATTGGCAGGCGGATTCTTAACCACTGTGCCACCAGGGAAGCCTGTTTGTAGACTTTTCAATGATGGCCATTCTGACCGGTGTGTGGTGGTACTTCACTGTAGTTTTGATTTGCATTTCTCTAATAATTAGTGATGTTGAGCATCTTTTCATGTGCCTATCGGCCATCTGTATTTATCATTTTAAATTAAGCCCTGGCGGGATGGCCTGGTCATGGACTCCTTTCAGTCACATGACTATATGAATGACCTCATTTGGAGAGATTAGTAAAAGTCTACATTGGAAGCCCTTTCTGAATTGGAGACTCCTGTCCCCCTCCTGCTGCCCTCTGCTGCCCCCTGCATGTGCCTGACCATGAGCAAAAGGAATTGAAAGGGCTTCACTCATGGAAAGGGCTGGATGCCCAGAGCATGGTGAGAGCAGGGCTGGCTCTTTCCCAGGCAGGGCTGGCTGTGGCTGCCTACAGAGCTGACCACAGACAGGCTCAGAGCAGCCAGAGATGCTGCCCCTGGGGGCACCGCAGAGGGGCTGTCCTGCCGGGGTACGGGGGGAGGTAAGAACAGTATGCCCTGTAGGGAAGGTCACTGTCATGAGCTCAGTGGGATTAGGCCCAGACAGGAGCCCATTGGTGGGTCCGGGCTTCACTCTGATGTCTGGGAGTGAGGGGTACATGCAGAGTGGGTGTGGAGAAGGGAGCAGCCCGGAACACCAGAGCCTGTGTTAGGTCACACCCAGTGGGGTCCACTCTGTGCTGAAGACCATTTCCCCCCCAATTCGTCCTAGACCGATACTTGTATAAAGGACAATACAAGTGAATTACTGGGAAAATAATAATAATAATAAAGGCATCTTTATTGTTACATTCAACACACATAAGATTACTCTGTCAAATTGCTGTGCAGTTTCTGAATGTCACTTTCAATATCGATATTTACATTATTATAGATCTAGAAGCAGATGTGGACCACACCAGTCCATGCTGTGAATAGCTCTGTCCTATAGCATTTTCCGTTAATGAAAACTCTTCAGAGAATTGTTTCCTCAGATGATTTGTCCTGCATTTCAGATTCTCTAAGGGGAATCGGGAAAAGGTCATGGAACTCTGGTTGGAATCCATGAAACCTGCCTTTCATATGAGAGAATGCACGCAAAATTGCAAGGACAATAGCAGAATTCCAAATAATTTATGCAAATGCTCCCCACTCAAGGAGTGAAGCATAACTCCCCATCTCTTAAGTGTGTGCTATGCTTAGTAACTCTCTTCCAAAGAGTACAGTATGGAAATGGGGGAATAAGAAAGGAACTTTGCTGTAGAGAAGTCTGGTAAACACTTCCTTAGCCAGATGGTCATGGTTAACCTCATCAGTGGTAAGTCCAGTTGATAACACATACCCTTGATATGTTGTATTGAGAAGGGCACTTCACCCCTGTGGTCCTCCTCCCTGAAGCCCATAACCCCAGTCTAACCATGAGAAAAACATCAGGCAAACAAATTGAGACACAGTCTACAAAATATTGATCCTCAGTAATCCTCAAAACTGGCAGGGTCATTAGAAGCAAGGAAGGTTTGAGAAACTGTCACAACCCCGAGAAGCCTAAGGAGACATGATGACTAAATGTGTATTGTAGGGCTTCCCTGGTGGCGCAGTGGTTAAGAATCCGCCTGCCGATGCAGGGAACATGGGTTCGAGCCCTGGTCCAGGAAGATCCCACATGCCGCAAAGCAACTAAGCCTATGTGCCACAACTACTGAGCCTGCACTCTAGAGCCCATGTTCTGCAACAAAAGAAGCCACTGCAATGAGAAGCCCGCACACCCCAACAAAGAGTAGCCCCCGCTCGCCACAACTAGGGAAAGCCCGCATGCAGCAACGAAGACCCAACGCAGCCAAAAATAAATAAAATAAATGTTAAAAAATGTGTATCGTAGTGGGTTGAACTTTGTCCCCATGGGGAGGGGGAAGGGTAAGCTGGGACGAGGTGAGAGAGTGGCATGTACTTATATATACTACCAAATGTAAAATAGATAGCTAGTGGGAAGCAGCCACATAGCACAGGGAGATCAGCTCAGTGCTTTGTGACCACCTAGAGGCGTGGGATAGGGAAGGTGGGAGGGAGAAGCAAAAGGGAGGAGATATAGGGATATATGTATATGCATAGCTGATTCACTTTTTTATAAAGCAGAAACTATATATAAATATATATGTATAGCTGATTCACTTTGTTATAAAGCAGAAACTAACACACCATTGTAAAGCAATTATACTCCAATAAAGATGTTAGAAAAAAAAAAAAAAAGCTATGTCCAAGTGCCGGGCCCCAGTACCTGTGAATGTAACCT
Organism: Physeter macrocephalus; assembly: GCF_002837175.3. Lineage (NCBI taxonomy): Eukaryota > Metazoa > Chordata > Mammalia > Artiodactyla > Physeteridae > Physeter > Physeter macrocephalus. Next base: position 42,298,648 of record NC_041224.1, read on the forward strand.
TAGTTGGCAATAGGATTTTACAGATGTAATTAGGTTAAGGATCTCAAGATGAGATTATCCTGGATTTAGTGTGAGCCCTAAATTCAATGACTGGGTGTCTTTATAAGAGAAAGGAGAGGGAAATTTGAGGCACACAGGCACAGAGATGCACAAAGAAGGCCAAATAAAGATGGAGGCAGAGATCAGCATTATCAGCTCCAAGATATAGCCCACCCCATGGTGACAAGCCAAGGAGCACCTGGGGCCACCAGAAGCTGGAAGAGGCAGGAAGCCTTCTCCCTTGGAGCCCTAAGAGGTAGTGTGGCCTACACACTTAGGACTTCTGGCCTCCAGAACTCCGGAGAGAATACATTTCTGTTGTTTTAAGCTACCAAATTTGTGGTACTTTGTTCCAGAAGCCCTAAGAAACGAATACAGGTATCTTGGATGTGATCCTGGAATGGAAAAATGACATTAGGGAAAAACTAATGAAATCCAAATATAGTATGGAGTGTAGTTAAAAACATATTAATAGTTGTCCATTAGTTGTGACAACATACAATGGTAACTGGGTGAGGGATCTATAGGAACTCTGTATTATTTATGCAGCCCTTCTGTAAATCTAAGCTATTCTAAAATTTACAAATATATTTTAAAAACTGCATGGGGAAAAAACCCTGCCTTGACACAGGTGCTGTGTAACTTGTAAGTCAGCCTGTGGGTAGCTCTGTCCTAGACAATGCACGTCCCGGTAGGCAACCCACCAAGTCTGTGAGTTGATCAATGAGCCACATTTACTCCCTTTCCACCGATTCTTCCCACGGCGCTGATCTCATCTCTCCCGACCCCTCACTTTATTTCAATCATGTGCCTTCAGCTGATTATGAATTAGTCCTGGCCTCTTAACAACCCCATGAAGAACATCATCTGCTTGAAATTACTTTTGACTCAGAATTAGTGAGCCCTGAGTTTGGACAGGACCCTATATATCATTGTGAGGGTATCTGCCCCTCCCAACTTTTCTGAGAATTTTTATACCCACTGCATGGATGATCTCTGTCATCATGCTTTTATGTTTGAATCGCAAGACTCCACCCCCATGACCATGGTTGATTGAACAAGTACTGAATACCTGACTCAGGAGAAGCAAAGCTACAGTCTTGCCAATGGTCTTTCAGATTCTTGGGAAAGAGTTCAAACTGGAAAAAAAAAAAAAAAAAAGAAAAAGAAACAGAGCTGAAAGCTGAGTCACCACAGTGGGCCTGGCTTGGAGCTGATCTCATTCCCACCCTTCCTACAGCCTAGTTGCTCAACTTTTCCTCTGATTAAATGAGAGCTGAATTCTTTCCAGAATCCCCTCTAACCTGAGCTAATGTGAGAAGGTCCCTTTTACTCTGCAATCAAGAGGATGCTGCTTAGGAGAGCCACATTGTCAAACTCCCCATTCTGCTTGGAATCAAGTGGTCATCATCATTTACTTGAATACCATCCAAACAAGAATCTCATTACCTCTCTGTGCAACCCATTTCATATTGGACAGCTCCACTTCTTAGAAGGTTCTTTTGGATTTTGCATCAAAAAGGGTTCACTTTTGATCCCAGTTTTGCCATTCTGGGATACTCAGAAGAAGTCCAATCTCGTGTGTGTGTCTTTTTTTTTTTTTTTTTTACCAGAGTAATACTTGCTCATTGGTTTTATTTATTTATTTATATAAATTTATTTATTTGTTTTTATTTTTGGCTGTGTTGGGTCTTCGTTGCTGTGTGCAGGCTTTCTCCAGTTGCGGCGAGCAGGGGTTACTCTTCATTGTGGTGCGCGGACCTCTCATTGTCGTGGCTCCTCTGGTTGCAGAGCATGGGCTCTAGGCACGCGGACTTCAGTAGTTGTGGCACATGGGCTCAGTAGTTATGGCTCGTGGGCTCTAGAGCTCAGGCTCAGTAGTTGTGGCGCATGGGCTTAGTTGCTCCGCGGCATGTGGGATCTTCCCGGACCAGGGCTCGAACCCGTGTCCCCTGCATTGGCAGGCGGATTATTAACCACTGTGCCACCAGGGAAGCCCACTCATTGGTTTTAAAAAGTCAAACTTTGGGACTTCCCTGTCGGTCCAGTGGTTAAGACTCCGTGCTTCCACTGCAGGGGGCATGGGTTCAATCCTTGGCCAGGAAATTAAGATCCCGAATGCCGTGTGGCATGGCCAAAAACCAACCAAACAAAAACAAAACAATAATAAAATAAAATAGCATTAAAAAAATGGTCAAATTTTATAGAAACCTTGTGGAAATGTTCTACTCCCTCTTCCACAAGAAGCCCCTTCAACTGTTAGAAGATGGCAACCATCCAGTCTTCCTTTCTGTGAGCTGGGAACCCTGAGTTCTTTTAGTTGTTACTCACATAGCATATAATAGTTTCAAAAATTGCCCCAGATCTGATCCGTAGTTGTTCTGTACTCATATACAGACAGTTCATGAGTCATGAGCAAATCCAAGGTTGAAGCCAGAACACAGGGTGGTAAATATGATCTCATGGGTGTAACCAAGATGGTGTGTTGGGACTAAAGACTGGATATAGCCTTGGGGAGGTATTTAAAAGAGGCAGACCTATTAGGAAGGAAGAGTGTTAAGAAGCTACATGCCTGCTTCAGAAATCCTCAAAGCTGAGGGCTTGCGTGTTGAGAGTGAAACACCAGGAGGAGTTGTCATGGATGGAGAGAATGGAAGAAAGTCATGGCCTAGATCACAAAGGGGACCAGAGATAGGATAAGAATGGTGTGGATGGGACCTCATCTATTGGGACATCTATTAGGACTCCTACTTACCCACCATCAAGGGTACAACAAGTTCCTAACTTGCCTGGGAAGTGATTTCCATTCCAGACGTGGAGGGGAATTGCTGCTTTGGACCAAGTTCTGATGAAGATGTGGAATGGTGAAGTGGGAGTAACCATGCCAACAGGGACTTTGTGAGTGGAAGTGAAGGAGAGGCTGACATAGCCAGGCAGTTATTCCACACTTGAAAGTACAGGCATTCAAGAAGATGACTCTGAGTGGAAAGTCAGAATGGAACTCTAGTTCTGCTGTAGTAAAATATCCCAATGAGGAAGGGAAGGCAGAGATGACAGAAGAAATCAGCACAGTTATAAGTGAATATCAGGAACCTGGCTTACAAGAATTTCAAAATAACAGGCACCAAAATCTGACCAAAGGACACATGACCCAGCATAGGAAAGACAGTTGGTTGTCCTCCAATAGTCATTCTCCCCTTTTTCCCTTTAGTAATAACTACGTATGTAACTGAGCCAATGGCCTACCTTAAAGACTACATTTCTCAGTCTTCCTTGCAGCTAGGTGTGGGCCATGTGACTAAGGTCTAATCAATGGAGTGTGAGAAGTCAAGCAGGCAGCTTCCAGATCATGCCCTTAGAGAAGGGGCCAGGAAAATTTTTCTTAAAGGGTCAGATAGTGAATATTTTGGCCCATATTATACGTTTTGCAACTACTCAACTCTGCCCTTGTGGTTTGAAAGCAGTCATTAGACAATATTAAACAAATGAGAGTGGCTATGTTCCAATAAAACTGGGTTTTCTGAAACATGGCCTACATGCAGTCTGTAGTGTGCTGACCACTGCCTTAGATGAAGGGACTCATCCTCCATGTCCCTGGTACATTTCATAATTTTGCTCCATGCCAGTTGGAGCACAGATGGAAAGGTGAGCCCACTTAGGCAATGGAGACAAAGGCAACACTCTAGGGACAGGGCACTCACAAGTTAGAAGGAGCTTGAGCCCCAGAGGTCTTTGTAGAGTAAGGCTGCCGTGACAAAGCAGACTTTATGTGAGTGAAGAAGAATGTCTATCTATCTTGTATATATTATTTTATATATATATATTATATATTGGGATCTCTGTCCCACACACCCTGCCAATGGACAAGAAGAGCAAGACAGGCAGGTAGAAAGAGCAGGTTTGCTGCTCTGTGGGGTTCTTGATGAACAAATGGGAAACAACGAATGAGAACCAGCCATCAACCCTGGCTGGTTCTCTGGCAGTGTGAGGCGGGTGCAGTCCACTGGAGCCTGAAAAATGACCATTCCCTCCAATAAGGTCCAAGTCTGAAATATAACACTCATTGGCCACCAAGACTTAAAAGAAGAAAGAGAGAAAAGAAGAAAGTGAGAGTCCTGATACACATGTGAGAGGAAATGGAGAGAGAGCCACACGGCCAAACTGTAAAGTTTTCCAATTCAGCTTCATGACAGGAGAGTACCAGAGAGAGAGAGAGAGAGAGAGAAAGAAAGAAAGAAGGAGAAAGGAAGGAAGGAAAGAAAGAAAGAAAGAAAGAAAGGAAGGAAGGAAGGAAGGAAGAAAGAAAGAAAGAAAGGAAGGAA
>NC_041224.1:42303339-42327225 GCF_002837175.3 Physeter macrocephalus
AGAAAGAAAGAAAGAAAAAGAAAGAGAGAGAAAGAAAGAAAGGAAGGAAGGAAGGAAGAAGGGAGGGAAGGAGGAAGGAAGGAAGAAAGAAAGAAAGAAAGAAAGAAAGAAAGGGTCGTGTTAGGGTCATACCAACACTGCGCCTCAGGCTTCGGGAAGCAGGCCGTGGAAAAGAGGCCAATCAGCTGTACAGAACCTGTGAATGTACAAGTGACCTAGCCCACTAGTAAACGTGGCCTGATCCATAAGGTAGACTCAAACAAAATAGACCTGCGTTCCCTCCTCTTGGAGAGCAGCAGGATGGAGCTAGAAGAAGGGCATTCCTCCCCACTCCTCAACCAGCTCCCCTCCTGCCCGCCAAGTGTTGCAAATTGTGTATAGAGCTTAAAAGAACAAGGAAGATGTAAATTCACAAGGACTGTTTGGAAGAGATTTCAAATTCTCATACAAGTTTATGCTGCCATCTGACTTCTCTCCAAACAGTCACCTTCCATGTCTTTTCAAGATGGGGCTCATTTTTCTTTTTTCTTTCTTTTTTTTCTTGGCCACACCTTGTGGCTTGCGGGCATCCTAGTTCCCCAACAAGGGATTAAACCCGGCCCAGCAGTGAAAGCACTGAGTCCTAACCACTGGACCAACAGGGAATTCCCAAAATGGGACTTATTTTTCATCTGTAAGTAAGATAGGTAATAACTGACAGATCCCGACTGGCACCCAGAATGCTACAGCTCTCCCAGAGGTCAGTACACACTTTGCATCCAGTGACTGCATGTGCTTAAACCAATGTGAGTGAGTCTGATGAGGCTTGGGAAGCTACCACATGGGCTGCTTCTGTCATTCAGCTCCAACTGACAAAGGACACGTGTTTTCCCAAGCAAAAATTTTGTTTTTCTTTCCAAGAAAAAAAGATAAATCATTTAGGGTTGGGATGGGAAACTTACTTTGTAAACTAAAGATTGCTTTTATCTCCTGAAAGTTAGCTTCTCAATAAGATTCTTTTCTACTTTTAGAGGCATCACTTATTTATATTCTAACCGGAACTGTTTTTTTCAAAGCCAACTCCTCAATTAGAGGAGAAATAAACTGTATCAAAGCACACAGCTCTCAAGGGATCTTTTTTTCCCAGTTCCCTGAGGGCAAATATCTCTAATGTCCTCTGTTGGGGCCTGGGGCAAGCTGGGTTTTGCAATGTCAGCTGCTCTGAGCCACAGTGTGGCCAAATGCCGGAGGCAGGGACCAGGGTCATACTGGTGAGAACAGAACCCACAGGTGAGAAAATCTGGTGGCTGGTATGGGAAAGGAGGTGGCCCTCCAGCTGAAAATTTCATCATTCAGTGAATCAATTTCATCTGTCTAAGCTGGAATGAATTGCAGGAAGCTCAAGTCAGCAGCTCTCAACACACTGGTGGGTTTTATCACTTGGGAGGTGTGTCACAGTCATTTATTTGTTTCCCTATAGCAGCGAAAGTACTGGAGTTTATGAACAATTTAACTTTTTAATAAAAAATATATAAATCAGGGTGGTATTTTACGCAGAATTCTTTTGGTTGTAAATGACGGAAAACAAATAGTTTAGGAGAAAAGGAAATGATGGGCTGTCTAACCAGGAAGCTGCAGGGGGACAGCTCCAGGCAATGGGACTCAAGAGTGGGTCCAGGACTCTCTCTGTACCTCTCAGTCCCTGCTTTTCTTTGTATTTGTTTCTTCCTGTGTCCACAGTGACCTCCTGCTGTTGAACTGGCTTTCTGCATAAGGCTGGGATCCTGGCCATCAGAAAATCATGGATACACATGGGAGCTCACTTCCCTGACAGCTAGTTGGGAAAAAAAGGGCAAATATTCAAGAGTGTGATTGATCCTCCGGGGTCATATGCCCTCCTCCAGAGCAATCACTAAGGCCTGGAAGGTGGGGGTGTGATGATTGGTCCAGTCTGGCTCTTTTGTCCACTCCCCGATCTATCACTATGACCCAGGAGGCAGAAGATGGCAGCTCCTGTTGGACAGCATGGTTGGAGACAAGGGGTTGGACAATTCCCTCAAAGAATGAGGGTGTTGTCCCCTGAGGAAAGGCAGCTATTTTTTCCATATATCTGTAAAGACTTGCAATGGTAGCACATCTTTAATAAGTTTTGAGATAATAGAAATAATGGAAATTTAGCTTTTGAAATAACCTAGAGAAAAGGGACTAACATTTTCTGAATGCTTACTGTGGCATAAGTTATTTGCATATGCCATCCTGTGTAATCCTCGAAAACAAAAACAAAAATGAACACAACCTGTGAAGGAGATATTACTCTCCTCATTTGGCCAGCGAGGGAACTGAGGTGTAGAGGAGTGAGGTGGTGTCCTGCAGCTCAATGGCTGAGCCAGTTTTTGAACTCAGTTCTGTTTGACTTTAATCCCAGACTCTTAACTATCGTAATGCTTTGGCTTCCTCGTTAATCTACCCAATGAACAGATATATGTGTAAAATACTTTAAATTATTCTTGTTCTGATTAATAGTATTGGACTTCTGTGGCGGCTTACAAAGATGGCTGCAAATTCCCTTTCAGAGGCCACTCTATGTCCCCTCTCCTTTCATCTGGGCAGGCTTGAGACCACTTTGACCAGTAGAGTCTGGGGAAAACAATGCTGTGGGACTTCGGAGGCTGGGTGTCTCAGTCAGCTTGCGCTGCTATAACAAAATACCGCAGACTGGATGGCTTAAGCAACAAACATTTATTTCTCACAGTTCTGGAGGCTGGGAAGTTCAAGATCAAGATGCTGGCAGATTTGGCATATGGTGAGAGCCCTCTTCCTTGTTTACAGATGGCCACATTCTGGCAGTGTCCTCCCTTGGCTGAGGCGGGGGGCGTGCTCTTGTCGCTTATTTGTCTTCTTATAAGGTCCCTAGGGCTTCCCTGGTGGCGCAGTGGTTGAGAGTCCGCCTGCCGATGCAGGGGACGCGGGTTCGTGCCCCGGTCCGGGAATATCCCACATGCCGCGGAGCGGCGGGGCCCATGAGCCATGGCCACTGGGCCTGCACGTCTGGAGCCTGTGCTCCGCAACGGGAGAGGCCACAACAGTGAGAGGCCCGCGTACCGCAAAAAAAAAAAAAAAAAAAAAAAAAAAAAAAAAAAGAAAGGTCCCTAAACCCATCATGGGATTCTACTCTCATGACCTCATCTAAACCTAATTACCTCCCAAAGGCCCCACATCTAAATACCATCACACTGGGGATCAGGATTTCAACAAACGAACCTCAAAGGGACACAAATGTTCAGTCCATAGCACTGGGTCATAAAAGGACAGGCAGCTTTGGCCTTGTTCACTGGGATATTCACTCCTAGCACCCTGATCTACCAGGTAAGAGGTTTCACTACTCTGAGACTACCATGCTTTGAGGAAGCCCAAGCCACAAAGAGGGGTCACATGGGGGCACTAAGCCAGCCATCCCAGCTGAGCCCAGCCTTCAAGTCATCCAGCCGAAACGCTAGATATGAGTGAAGGAGCCTCCAGGTGGTTCCAGCCCCCAGCCATTTGCATCTTCCCAGCTGAGGCCTCAGACATCATGGAATAGAGAGACAAGCCAACCCTGTGGAACCCCATCCAAATTCCTGACTCACTGAATCCTAGAGCATAACAGACAGTGGTTGTTTGGTGTGACTAGGTTTGGAAGGGTTTATTATACAGCAGTGGATAGCTGGAGCAGCTCCAGAGTAGGAATCAAAGATGTTTGGTCACAGAGTGTTTGAATTAAAAGGAAGATGAAATTGAGGACTAGTTTGTAACAACCAAGTAGCAAAGTAGTGGTTCTTCCCAACCGGGAAACTGTTGCAAAAATCCTGGGCTCCGGGCTGCAATCTCCCTTCCTCCACCAGGTGGAGTGGATGCATCCGCTGCTCCCTCCCGGCTGGTGCCCAAGGCACGGTGAGAGAACAGGTCGGTGCTGCCAGACTGTGATGACCCCACCCCAGCCTGGATCCCTGGCTCCAAGGCTGCAGAGAGCAGAGCCCCAGGAGGGCCTGGGTGAAGCCGCTGCTGGGAGCCACCTCCTTCTTTTGAGGAAGTCAGCGCCTCTAAAGGAGCACAGGACTTGAAACCAAATTCTCCTGGCAGGATCTACCATCCCACTACAGGAGGGTTCAATCTCCGCCTAATGGGAGCCCCTTCAAATTGCTCAGTTTCCCCTTCCATCAATCGGATTTCATAGAGCGGCATTGTCCCCAGCCGTCCTGATTCAAGGCTGGGATCCATGGAGAATTCCCGATTTACTCCCTCCTTCCCTTACTTCCTTTTTTCATTCCATCCAAACCAGAGTACTCCATATACATGATTTAAAATGCCAAACAGTACCATAAGGTTTATAACAACAACAACAGAAAAAAAATTCCAGCAATTCCCTACCCCACTTTCCCCATCCCTGAATCCCTCCTTCAGACTCTTAGTTGCTTCTTCTGGTATTTACCTACATATTTCTAAATAATGTACTCATATTGCTTTTTTTTTTTTGAAGTATTGATTTTAGATGCTGTATTTTTACTCCCCGTTATGGAAGATGAATCATTGACTATTTTATACCACTCATGCCCTACTTTTCCTTCTTTCATCCTCCCAATATGGTAATATCACAATTTTTGGTAAAGACCGTATTCCATTAATGCTTATTTACCTCATTATATGTCTATATGTCGTGTTCATTCATGAACCACTATAATTACATTTCCTTCCTTGCACATCTTTTCATCCTTCTGGAGATATCACTATAATTCTCCTAATCTAATATTGTAAGATGTACCATTATTTATGTATCACCAAGAAGCTAAACTGTGACACTCCATTGTTTGCAGGATGCATCTCAGTATCAGAAATGTTATAATGTGTACATTTTCAAGTTCATATAATACAATGTTTGCCTCCTCTTTGTTGCTGAGTTTTCTTTGCAGTTATCATTAATTCTTCCTAACTTTTTAAAGAATACTTTTTTTTTTAAGCCAAAGACCTTAAAAAACACATAGGGTCAAACACATCAGACACTATCTCTGATTCACTTTTTAAAAAATTAATTAATTAATTAATTAATTTTATTTTTGGCTGCGTTGGGTCTTCGTTGCTATGGGCGGGCTTTCTCTGGTTGCTGCGAGCGGGAGCTACTCTTTGTTGTGGTGCGCGGGCTTCTCATTGTGGTGGCTTCTCTTGTTGCGGAGCATGGGCTCTAGGCTCATGGGCTTCAGTAGTTGCAGCATGTGGGCTCAGTAGTTGTGACTCTTGGGCTCTAGAGCACAGGCTCAGTATTTGCGGCGCACGGGCTTAGTTGCTCCGGGGCATGTGGAATCTTCCCGGACCAGGGCTCGAGCCCATGTCCCTTGCATTTGCAGGCGGATTCTTTTTTTTTTTAAATATATATATATATATATTTTAAATTTATTTATTTATTTTTGGCTGTGTTGGGTCTTCGTTTCTGTGCGAGGGCTTTCTCCAGCTGCAGAGAGCGGAGGCCACTCTTCATCGCGGTGCACGGGCCTCTCGCTATTGCAGCCTCTCTTTGCGGAGCACAGGTTCCAGACGCACAGGCTCAGTAGTTGTGGCTCACGGGCCCAGTTGCTCTGCGGCATGTGGGATCCTCCCAGACCAGGGCTCGAACCCATGTCTCCTGCATTGGCAGGCAGACTCTCAACCACTGCACCACCAGGGAAGCCCTGGCAGGCGGATTCTTAACCACTGCACCACCAGGGAAGTCCTCTAGGGTCATCTTTATCCGACCCCATACTCCCCTTCAACTCAGAGAAGTTGTGAGTGACACAATGAAGCATTTCTTAGAAACAAGAACTGATGTCCATCACTGTGTGAAGGGCTCGCGCAAAGGGGTAAAGGGGTATGGTGGGGGTGGGAGAGAATGCAGCAGCTTGGGGTCCCGGCTCCACCACACGCATGGTGTGGCCTTGGACAAGTCCCCTCTTGCCAAGCCTGCTTCCTCCTTTGAAAAGAGAAGCTGAATCACAAAATGGTAGATCTAAAAAGGACAGGGAAGTTCATCTGGTGGCCTCGTATGTCAGGTAGAAGGAGGCTTTGGTCTGCAGATAACAGAAGGCGCAACTAAAAATAGCTTACACAACAGAACTGTTTTACACCACCTAACAAGGAGTTCAGATGTTGGGCGGTTATGGGATTACACTCAGGACAGCGAGGACACACGTTCTGTCCATCTTTCCCCTCTGCCACCCTCAGGTGTTGGCAGCTCTCCCTCACGGTGGTCAGGTTGCTGAAAGAGCGCCAGGCATCCCTTTCTGGCCCAGCCATTCTGTAGGCAGAAAGCAGTCAGATGTCTCTCTTGTGTCTCTATTTTCAGAGTGAGGAAAACCTTCCCAGAAACCCCTCTCCGCACCATCCCCCAGAGACCCCCTACATCCCATTGACCAGGGGTGTGTCGCGTGCTCATGACTAAACCAATCCCTGACACGGGGAAAGGAGTGACTGCGATTGGCTGGAACCAATCAAGCGTCACCCGATGGGCTGGGAAGGGCCTGGGAAGCAGGTGAGAGGAAAACGGCTTCCCAGGCCCTTCACGGTGTGTTGGGGAGGAAACACACCGTGTCTGCCATGGCTCAGCTCCTCCTTTCATAGGTGGGGACCGGAGGGGGAGGGGGACTTTCTCAAGTCAAGTCACACAGGAGTTGGTGGCAGTCAGGGGTGAATGCAGTTCTGACTCTTGGGCAGGCTCTTTCATCACAACCTGTTGGCTCTGGCCTAGGTGATCTCGAGTCTGGAACTAAAAATCTGATTCTCTGTGAAAACGTTTCTCTCTAGAGTCACCTTAAGTCCATGGCCAGCCTGGGACATAATTCTCCAGAGTTAACTCAAGCCCTTGAAGCTTGGCTCAGTGGGAGGCAGACAGGCTTCCCTGCCTCAATGAGAAGTTGCTATGGCACGGTAGTTAAAAGCTCTGAAGGCAGGCAGAGCAAGATCAGACCCCATCCCTGCCATCCCTGCCTTATCCGCTATTTGTTGAGCCCAGCGGACTACCCCGGCAGCAGCTGGCAGTAACACCTTCTGCCAGTGAGACTGTTCGTCACAGTCACCCCATCAATGACTACATCAATCCATGGCCAGCCAGGAAAATACAAACCACTCGAGATATCTCAGGCAAAGCAGTGTTGATGAGAGGAATTGGCTAAAAGGTGTTGGAAGAGCTGGAGACACAGAAGCATGACAAGGGTGTTTCCAAAGGGATCAGGAAGCTGCCAGGCCCCAGGAGGACACACACCTTGCTGCTGAGCTGCTAGAGGTGCCGCCCCTGTGCTCACCGCCAGCTACTGTTGCCACCAACCCAGCTGCAGCCACTGCCATGATGGTGCCAGAGCGAGACTGGCTTTTCCCTTCCTCCTGCATTCTAACCTCTTCCGTGCCTCCATGGGCTGAACCCAGCTGGAAACCAGCTGGTCAGAGGAGTGGGATGGAAAAGAAGGGACGGAGGTCCCGTTAGATCATATGTGGGACAGAAACACGTAAGATGAAGGTCAACAGCATAGATCTCAGAGTTAGAGAGGCCTGGGTTGGTGTCCTTATTCTGTGACCTGGAGCAGGTCACCTCCCCTGTGTGAGTTTTAGTTTCCTCATCTATAAGATAGGAATGCTAATACTCATCTCAGAGTTCTTCTGAAGGCTCAAAAGGAAATGATCATACGGAGCTTCAGACCAGTGGCCAACAGCTTAGAAGGGGCTAGTTCCTGAACCTACCCTGCTCCTTCCTCTCACTTCAGGGCCTTTGTACTCTGTGCTTTCTCTTACCTCTGCCTGGAATGCTCCTTCCTGTATACTTTTTAATGTTATTACTTTGTAGCCCAGATAGGACATCTTTAGTTGCAAGAGACCAAAATTTAGACCCAAAGAGGCTTAATCAAAAGCAGAAGTTGTTAAAGCCGAAAAGTTCCAGCATAGTTCTGACTTCAGGTATGGCTCGATCAGGGGTTCAACCAATAACATCAACGCTCATTAACTCTGGATTGGATCACGTGCCTATCTCGAAATCAATTTCTGTGGCTGGGGATGTGGTACATACTAAACATTGCACCCAAATAATTTGAGTTGATACTTGGGGTGACTGTGGTTTCCCAGAGGAAAATTAGGTAGCTATAAGGATGAATGGGTGCTGGGCAGGAGGAACAGCTATCCATTCATATTGCAGCTCAGGGAAAACATCCTGGTGCTCACTCTCCTCTGTTCAAGGTTAAGTCATTTCCTACCGTGATACACAATCAGAGCTCCCTGTACGTCACCACATTCATCAGCTTATAATTATACTCTGATGAAGTTGAATGATGCCTGCCTTCCACCCCAGATTATGAGCTCCATTAATAGGCAGGGGCTATTTGGCCATCACTGTAGCCTCGGTATCCAGCCCAGTGCCTACACATGCTAGACGCTCAACAGAGTCTGTACACGAAGGGATGAATCCGGGACCCCGGTTATTATGAGGCCCAGCCTGTTACTGTGACTTTTTCCAGCTGCACTGCTTCTTAGGCTGGAGTCTTCCCCCTCCAAAGTCTTCTCTCCCCTGCAAGCAGGCTTGGGCACACTTGTACAGGACACCCCTCCCAAGAGAAGAGAATGACAATTTTCCCATGGGACGTGGGAGGCCTGAGACCCAGAACTCAGGGCGGGTGATTCAGGCCATCAGAAGCAACTTGATGAATCAGGAGAGAGGCCAGAGGAAAAAGGAGGGTTACTTTGGATTAAGAGCTTTAAGAGGAGTGATTCATGATCATTGCCGCTGACATTTAAAAAGCCCCAAATGCTTTCGGTAAACAGTGTGCTGCTTTGCATTTTGCCTCCCATTTATCCTGGGAATGAAGCAGCCCTCAGTTGCTCTGGGGTGTATCATATTTCACTTTCTGCTTCTCAAGCATCAGTGATGTTTGGCTCCTCAGTTTCCCGTATGTAACTTACTATCGCCAAAACTTATTTTCATGGAAGTGCTTGCACAGTAGAGACAGGTTGGGCTTTGGCGTCAGTTAGGGCACAGCGTGCAGCCTGGCTCTGCCGTCTGCTCTCTGTGTGACCTAGGACAAGTTACTTAACCTCCCCGAGCCTCCGTGTTCTCTCCAATAGCGTAAAGATGACAACATCAACCTCACAGGGCTTTGGGGATATTTAGACGGGGATGCTTCTTTGTAGTGCAAATTCCAGGTTTCACCAAAGCTGTGGCAGGTGGATGGAAGGGGTGGGAAGGAGCATGTGCGTCAGGCGAGGGAGGAGAACGGGGAAGCCGCAGGGCTCTGGGGTCTCCCTGCTCTACCCAGGGGTGGGCGTGAGTCTGAGTACCCAGTAGAAAATCTGTGAACTGACGCTGGAAGGGCTCTTTGCCCAGATATAAACTCTGCAAGACACAGGGCACAAACGGCATGCCTTCAGGGCCTAGGAGACAAAGTGAGACACTGTGTGTGCGTGCGAGTGTGTGTGCACACACGCGTGTCTATGAAGGTGTAGGGTGACCAATCGGCCTGGATTGCCTGGGACTGAGGGTTTCCCAGAGTGCAGGACTTTCAGTGTTCAAACCTGGAGAGGAGAGTCTTGGGCAAACTGAGACACGGTTGGTGACCCTGTAAGTGTCCTTTCCCCGACTTGTGCCTGGAGCCCAGAGGAGCTTCAGCACCCTGAGGACTCCAGGGCCTCAGCTTTCACAGCATCAGGAGTCAGTGCCAGGGCCCAGCTGTTAACATGGTGTGGGGTGCCAGCAAAAGAGAGAATGGGGGGTGATCTCACTACCTCACCTCAGACCCTCCCTCAGACACTCCCAGGAGTAACTGGCTGAAACGTTGCAGGAGGCTGGAGGCCTGCATTAGTAGAGGGGGAAAGAGCCAGCCAAATGTGGGTTATTACCACCATGGTGACCAAGGTGAGGTCCGGGGAAACACGGGTTCCATATAAGGGCCAACCCAGAACCTGGCACGTAGTGTGATTTTTGTCATTATATTTTCTAATGGGCCATTGATAGTCTCGAGTACTACTTTTTTACTTTTAATCTGGTCACTTTAGAGAAATCTTTCATGTTAATAACTCTTGAATTGATTTCTGAGTATCCTGGCTATAAAGCTATACTACTTGCCATTAATGATCAATTTTATCTCCAGTTCCAATATCTGTGCTCTAATTTCTAAGCGATGTCTCATTGCACTTCTCAGACCATCTAGACAGCATTGGATAATAGCAGCGATGGTTGCTGCCTTTCGTTTCATTTCTGAATCCATTAATTATGCTCTAGTCAAGTCCTTCTTGGTCTTGGGGCACTCTTTAGAGTAGACCCGCTGAGTCCCAGCCCTGGGGAGTGTTCTAGTGCTTCACTATTAAATACCTTGAAAGCTCTTAGCTGGAAATAAATATGCTTCATTGTATTAAAGAAGCATCTTCTGTTTTTAAGAGCCTTTGTAAAGGGTGGGTATTGGGTTATTAAAGACCCGCATCAGCCCTCGTTCTAAAAAACCTCAGTGTCGGGCTTCCCTGGTGGCACAGTGGTTGAGAGTCCGCCTGCCGATGCAGGGGACACAGGTTCGTGCCCCGGTCCGGGAAGATCCCACATGCCGCGGAGCGGCTGGGCCAGGGAGCTGGCACTGGGGGCAGAGCTCCTTGTTGGGAGTGGAGGAGTCTGAGACGGCAGGAGCTAATAAGGTCATTTTGAGGAAGGGGGTCCACATTAGGTTGTCAATCCTGAGCTCCAGGAGAACCACGAGTACCAAGGTCTGGAGCCAAACAGAGGAGAGAAATGCAGGTGTACGTCTGAATTCTGGAGTGAGAGGACAGCATCTGGGGGCTTCTCTCTACTGTTCTCACGTATAGGAAGTGCTGCTCCCTCCTTACAGTTCTGGCCTAGGGGCGGATCATCCAGTCCCTCCCTTATCTGAGAAAGGCTGGAACATTCAAACACTTTACTAAAGGCTTGGGAGTACAGACAGAAATAAAGATAAGGAGGCCAGGGGCCTGGAGAGGATGATCAACAGAGGCCTTGCATCTGGGGGTGGCTGGATCCCCCTTATCCAGGAGCAGAGGGCATGTCCAAAGAGTTCCCCCTTCTCAATCCCGCAGCTCAGCCAGGCTCTATGTTTTCATTTCCCCTCATCCCTTCTGGAGCTGGGGTGGGCTGAGGGGTACATAACTTTTTCACCAAGCAATTCAACTTTTAGGAGTCCACCTTACAGAAAAAGATACATTCAAGGATGTTCACGGCAGCCCTGTTTGTGATATCCTAATAGCTGTGTGTGTGTGTGTGTGTGTGTGTGTGTGTGTGTGTGTGTGTGTAATATTTAACATAGAAACAGGTCTGGAAGCATATGGTCCAAACTGTTAACAGTAGTTACCTCTACGGAAGGAAGGGAGTGGGGAAGGAAGAGAGACTCTCCTTTGCCTCTGCACACTTTATATACTTCTGCTAAGTTTGATTTTTTGTTTTTTTACTATTTTTCTAGCATGTATTAGCGTGTAAATTATAAAATGTGTCATTTTACAACAATTTAAAAATTACATTTTACAAACCTAGGGGCAGGACAGGAATAAAGAGGCAGACGTAGAGAATGGACTTGAGGACACGGGGAGGGGGAAGGGTAAGCTGGGACGAAGTGAGGGAATAGAATTGACATATATACACTACCAAATGTAAAATAGATAGCTAGTGGGAAGCAGCTGCATCGCATGGGGAGATCAGCTCGGTGCTTTGTGATCACCTAGAGGGGTGGGATAGGGAGGGTGGGAGGGAGAGGCAAGAGGGAGGGGATATGGGGATATATGTATATGTACAGCTGATTCTCTTTGTTATACAGCAGAAACTAACACAACATTGTAAAGCAATTATACTCCAATAAAGACATTAAAAAACATTGTACAAAATTTTGTAAGCTAGAGAAATGAACCTGGTGAAGTCTGATGCCACAGATTTGTAGGGGTATTGAACCTCGGGGTCATTTCATTTTCTCCAGCAGTTTCTGGCAGTCTGGGGAGAGGCCTGGAGGAAGGTGGTGTTGAAAGGACCCAGGAGAAGGTGGCGACCTAAGAGGCGCAGGCGCTCAGTCATTATTCTAGGCATCTGACTTCAGTTAGCCCATTTAATCCCTGAGAGGTAGATATCCTTAATCCTAGATTTACAGTAGAGGAAAGCAGCTTGGAGAGAGGATGTATGGCAGGGTTGGGATTCACATCTCAGGGTGCAGGATCTCTCCCACTTGTGGCTGCTTCCAGTCCAGTTCAGTGGGCGAAGGCAAGGAGAGGAGTAGAAAACTGAGTGCCAGTAGCAGTCTTTGAACGCTGACTCCTAGGTGGAGGAGGAAATAACGCCAGGGGGGAAGCACTGGCTGTAAAAAGGATCAGCTTAGGTGTAAGAGGTGTGGAAATGGAGTCAGTTTGGGTTTTAGATAGAATAAAGCTGTGTGGGACCCTGCATCTTCATGTCTCTCATGAACTGGTGAAGCGGCCATGAGGACTGAGGAGTCTCCTGGGAATGGCCTGTGCTAATGGGTGGGTGGGTGGGGGCCCAGGCTGGTCTCTATCCCTTGGGTGACTTCTTTTCCGGCCCCACTGACCTCATGCCTGGGACCTCAGAGTAAGAACTGGTCGAGGGGACTTCCCTGGCGGTCCAGTGGTTGAGACTTCGCCTTCCAGTGCAGGGCTATGGGAGTGGGGTGGGGTGCCGGTTGAATCCCTGGTTGGGGAGCTGGGATCCCACTTGCCTCCGGCCAAGGAGCCAAAACAGAAAACAGAAGCAATATTGTAACAAATTCATTAAAGACTTTAAAAATGGTCCACATTAAAAAAAAAAATCTTAAAATCCAAACTGAAGTTGACCTTCAACTGCAATTCTGAGCCTGGTGGGCGTCAAGCAACTCTGCTTGGGGGAATGGATTGGGGGTGGTGGAGGAGTCTGTTCTCCTGCGTGCCATGGAACTTCCGGGTGCCCACATGGCTGGGGGTGCCTCTCCTGCAGCAGGAGTGGGATTGTTCGTGAGCCCCCTACATACCCCACAGGCTGGGATTCTTCACAGGGGCTCAGGAGTCCTGGGTGAGCCAGTGGGTGGCACATGCCAGTGAGGTTTGGGTTAGTTCTGTCATTGTGACCCCTTTTGTGTCCCCTGTTACTGAGGTCTGGGGAAACTGGGTAGAGAAGTGTTCAGGGACCTCAAGGTGCAGATTATGGCCAGGGAAGGAGGAGTGGGGTGGAACTGATGTTAGGCAGTTGAAGCTGAGATGGGGGGTGGCGGGGAGAGACTGTGACTTCCTGGAGTGTCCCAGGCTGAGTTCCAGAGTATGGATGAAAGTGAGTGGGCGGTTGTTGCTTGTGACCCCAGAAGTGGGCAGACGACTCCTACCGTTCCTGTCTGCTCCTGCTTTGTTCTTAGCCTTAGCTTTCTAAGTCTAGGGTCTCCAAATTGCAGAGCTGGAAATCAGTTAACGCTGCTATACAACAGTTCTCTGGCAGCACAGAGGGCAAGAGTCCAGCTCAGGACAGCAAAGGGCAGCGCAGGAGGCCAGTGAGGCGGGGCTGGGGATAAGGGTCCCCACCCCGAATTAGAGCAGGGCTCAAGGATTTCCAGGGTGAGCCCAGGACACCGAGGTCCTGCCTGCGAAGGGGAGCCAAGAGGGCAGCCTGAAGCCCCCGGAGGAGGCAAGGTCAGTGCCGGGAGTCATCCAGGCCGGGCTTCTCAGTGAGGCGGGGCGGGGAGGACAGAGGGCGTGAGATAGACTTTCAAGCACCCTGACGATTCAAAGCGTTTTCTTCACCAATTACTCTTTATTTAGAAGAGTGCGGATTCTGCCTGGAAAAATTACGTTCGAAAACCAGCAAAACAGAGGTTTTGTGTAGAAAACACTACAATTGATGGTAAAAATCATTTTCTGTGTCTTTCAAGATATCTTCTTTGAGCCCATGATACTTTTATAAGGCAGGGAGGCACACATAAGATTATTGCTAAATGTGCTTAAACTTGATAGTGTAAGTCACGTGCCAGTGGTTTGGGCCCTCTCGGCTAGTAAAGAGGGCCAATAACACAAAACTGCCCTCGGGTTACCCGGCCTTTCAGCTCTGCCGCCCTGGGGAAACTGCCCGGTGCGCATCTCCGGCCCGGAATATCCCGGCTCGAGGGGCGCCAGGGCTGTGGCTCTTAGGCTCGTCTTGAAGCCCGAGCCGCCGCAGGGAACCCGCCGCCTGAGCCCGTCTGGCAGTCTCAGCGCCGCAGCAGAGACTCCACCCCGGAGCACGCGTCCGGGTCTTTACAGTAGCCGGGCCGGAGGCGGCAGCCGCGGCACCTCAGGGTCGTTCCAGGGCCGCCGCGCTAGGAAAGGTGTGGACGGCCGGAGAGGAAAGGGACCCGTCGCGCCGGGGTCTCGGGCTGACCGGGAGCCGCAGGGAGGGCGGGAGAAAGGGCGGGTCCGAGGTGGGCTGCTCCGGGGTACTTGATGGACGCCCAGGAGTGCCACCCTCTAGCTGATCGTGGGAGGAGACCCAGGCACAGAGAGGCTAAGTGATTCGCTCAAGGTCACATAGCGAGCCGCTGGCCATGTGTGTGGGGTGCAGTTCTGCCAAGGCGTCTCGCGTCATCACAGGCCTCGCCCGGCACGGCGGACGCCTGGTTCTGCTCCCGCAAGCAAGGAGCCTATGGGGCCTTGGGCGCCCCGTCCTTTGGTTAAGAGGAGAGTAGGACGGGGTCCCCAGCTTGCCCCTAAATGTAGCTTCTTAGCATCCCAGCATCACAGCCTCCCAGTCGCCTGTGTAGGCGGGCATGGTGCTCCAGGTCTTGGCGCGAGAGGGAACGCACAAGGACTGCGACCCCCGACAATGATGCCCGGACCCCACCTGCCTGGGACCACCCTAAACAGAGGTCCTTCCACCGGCCTCTTTAATGGCTCAGAGATAGTGACCGTTATCTCTAATTATCTATTAGTCATGCAGCTGCTAAGTTACGGAGCCGGGATTCGAACCCATTGGTCTGGGTTTTGGTGGCCGCAGGCCCGAGGTGAGAGCCCACCGGCCAGGAGTGGCTGTGTGTGGCCTTGGGCAAGTCTTTTTCCCCCTCGCAGCCGGGCAGCGCGCCCGCCCCTTCCGTCGTGGCCGCGCATGCTCAGTGGCGGGAGGGGCCGGGAGGAGGCGGCAGGCGCCCCAGCGGCTTTGCATTGACGCCAGCACCCGCTGGAGGTCACAGCTGGGGGCTGGGCGCGGCGTGCTGCCGGGAAGATCCGGCCCGGCAAACGGAGCCGGAGTCGCTCCGCCGGCAGCTACCGGGTGAGCGCCGCCGCTTCAGCGCTTCTCGACGGCACGGCTTCAGATCCGACTGGAGCCGAGGTCCCTCCTTCCCTACCCGGGCGGACGCGGCTTCGCCGCCCCGACCGGCTTCCTCCGGCGAGAGATCTAGGCTAGCTTTCTCCGCCACCAGCCCTCGGACCAGGAGCATTTATTCGCGGGGCGGCAGGCGGAGCGGCGTGGGTGCCCGAGCCTCGAGAGTCGGCGGCTGCAGCGCCGCGGAGCGGGAACGGGAACGGGGCCGTGAGCGGGCGCAGCAGGGAGCTCACGTCCCTCGGGGGGCGCGCCGCCCCACGGCGCGGACTCGCCTGCTCTCGGGTCGGGACAGCTCAAATCTCCTCCCCCGAAATTCCCCGGAAGCGCGGCGCTGCCGAGGCGAGCGCGGCGATGTGAGGGAGGCGGCCAGCGGCTCCCGCTTCAGGAGGCGCATGTTCGGAGGGGCGGCCGCGGTGCCTTGCCCGCCCCACCGCCCCTCCCCACCGCCGCAGCTGCTGCGCCCGCACCGCGATAAAAGGGGCGGCCGCACTTCCTGGCGCGAGACCCGGGCTCGTCGCCGCCCGCCCGCCCAGGCGGCGATGACACGGCGCTCTCGGCAGCCGTGAGGCGCCGGGCTGGCAGTTTACTGACCGTTTCGCGGTTGCCCGCCAGTGTTTCGGCGGCGCCGCCTCCAGCATGGGCTGTGCCCAGAGCCTCCACGCTTCCGAGAGCCGGGCGGTGTACCAGGGCGGCAACGAGGCCGAGGACGCGCCGGGCCCCGCGGCGCCGCCGCGTTGCGGCCCGGCGGGTCGCGCCACCCACGCGTGCAGACGACGGCCGCCTCGGCCCGGTCCTGCGGCTCCAGCCTCGTGGAGTCCGAGCCAAGCGGTGGCAGCGGGAGCGCCAACGGCAACACGGTAAGGGGTGCCGGGCGGGCGGGGGCTCCGAGGCTGCGGTCCGTGGTGAAATTCTGGCCCTGCGGCGCGGCAGCTTTCCCGCAGGGCCGGGTGGGTCTCCCTCCCGGCTCGCGGTGCCCTGTCGCCTGGCTTTGGATGACTTTGACGGACGCCAGCGGACCGTCTTGCCAGGGCAGCGCCTGGCGCGAGACCCGGGCTCGTCGCCGCCCGCCCGCCCAGGCGGCGATGACACGGCGCTCTCGGCAGCCGTGAGGCGCCGGGCTGGCAGTTTACTGACCGTTTCGCGGTTGCCCGCCAGTGTTTCGGCGGCGCCGCCTCCAGCATGGGCTGTGCCCAGAGCCTCCACGCTTCCGAGAGCCGGGCGGTGTACCAGGGCGGCAACGAGGCCGAGGACGCGCCGGGCCCCGCGGCGCCGCCGTTGCGGCCCGGCGGGTCGCGCCTCCCACCCGTTCAGACGACGGCCGCCTCGGCCCGGTCCTGCGGCTCCAGCCTCGTGGAGTCCGAGCCAAGCGGTGGCAGCGGGAGCGCCAACGGCAACACGGTAAGGGGTGCCGGGCGGGCGGGGGCTCCGAGGCTGCGGTCCGTGGTGAAATTCTGGCCCTGCGGCGCGGCAGCTTTCCCGCAGGGCCGGGTGGGTCTCCCTCCCGGCTCGCGGTGCCCTGTCGCCTGGCTTTGGATGACTTTGACGGACGCCAGCGGACCGTCTTGCCAGGGCAGCGACCGGAGGCAGACCAACCCTGGTCCTGGGGACCGTGCTTAGTAGAGGTGTGCTTAGGACGCTTTCCGAGCCGCGGCGTCGGTTCCTGGGACACATCCGACCCGACGTGTCGAGGAGGGACCGCTGTGAACTTGACCCAGGCGCTTGAATCCATTACCTCCCAAACAGCGGGTATAGAGGAACCCCCCCTAGGATATTCTGGCGCGACCCTGAACGTTAAATCAGTGTGAACTTTGTTCTTTTGGTTCTCGCGGTGGAAAGGGAAGGTCGGCTAGCACTGTGAAGCCGGGGTACTGGACCCTACCACCGTGTTGCGTTTTCCCTCTGTCAGCTTTGCACAAGCATGCAGTTGCTGTTTTCCATTTTCTTTGGGACTATTAAAATGTAATCTGGAACGTCAGCTTTGCTTCATTGCACATTTATTGGAGGTTCACTTTTATTAGCATGCATGTTGTACTTGAACTATATGTAATTAGAAAATAGTATCAGAAACGCGATTTTTGAAACATTCAGCAGAACAAAGTTAATTTTTTATTAAGCAGTCTTACTGGGACAGTTTGTGACTGTGTTTTTAAATTGCGTGTCTTCTCCAGCGCCTATTGCCTTGGCTATGTTTTGTCAGAGTTTCTGGGCTTAGTCTTTGTTAACGTTTTCTAAAGGGAAGGTGTTTTTCCTTTTTTAAAAAAGGAAAAAAATGTTCATGAAGGCAGACTGCAACAGCTTTCGGGTTCTCTAATTTGAAATTTTAGAGCTGGAATTCACGAGTTTGTTTTTGTGTTATTAAACTAGGGGAAAGTATTCCTGTATGTATGGCTGCAGATTGTTGAGGATCATCCCTCTCGTTGCTGCTGTGTTTTAAGAGTCATTTGCGAAACTGTTTTGATTTTCTTGCTTATTGAGTACTGCTAGACCTCCCAAATTAGAGGGTAGAAATTGGTTCACTTTCTGTCTTAAATTTCTAGCAGTCATCATGCCTTTTCTATAAAAGTAAAAAGTCTTTTTCAGTGTTGCATAACATAGATGAAGTGATTTCTCCCCGTCTTGCGCTATCTGAAAATTCAAATTCATTCTGATGATCAGATTTGGATTCCTTCTCCTACAGAGTCTTTGTAGAAACCTGTGATAGTTTTAAACTATTAACCTAAGCTGCTCTTAATGTCACTGTAATGCTTGTACGTTAAGCTACCTAACTGGCTTTAAAAAAAAAAAAAAAAGACGTCACAGGTGAAGTTGAATATGGAAGCTATAACAGCTTTCAAGTTTTTGACCCAAATCTGATATTGGTTATCTTGCATTAAGTAATATTAAACTTTTAGTCACTAACGTAGCTTTTTAAGAAAGAGGCCCTTGTGCCTTATTGGCCTTTTTGGGGCAGTTGTCCTGAATTCACCCAGGTGTCTTGTAAGCATTTCCAGTGTAGCAGCTTGCTCTTCTGCCATCCACATTGCCTAGAGGTCCCGTGAGTTTCTAAGAGTCTCAAGTATTCTGCCCAGTGTCAGACCATTGTCTTGAGTTGGGGTCCAGAAAAATACATTCATCATTACAGTGCTTAATCCACTGGCATGCATATAGTAGGTGTTAAATAAATGTTTGTTGAGTTTTATTTTTGTTGTTAACTGAATGATGAAACTTTTTCAGGCATTGGAATTGGATTCCATGAAACCTCCAATGTAGGCTTTAAGGTTAGGTTTTTCAGGAGGAGGAGTCAAATTATAAATAACCCCACAACCATAGAAATAATAGTCCCATGCTTGTTATTCATGAACTATATATGTTGATACCACATCTCAGTTACAGATATTTGTAATTAGGTATATCAGGTAATAGGCAAAGGTAAATATCAGCATTTTTTTAGTTCAGTATTTTTTCTTTAAGGAAATGAATCTTTTGAAATTAAGATATTCCATATACTCTGGAAATTTAAAAACCCATGTTTAGGGAAGATAGTTTTCAGCAATTTAGCAAAGTCAAATTATTATATAATGAATTTGAATTCCTTTATATTAACATATCAAGATCCAATTTTAGTTCATTAAAAATATTTTTCTTAAAAATATAGTAAGTCAGCTTATTGTTGAGTGAATTCCAGTCAGAAATTCATTGGGGAAGTTTTTGTATTTCTGTAGCATATAGTAAACACCAGTTCATCAGAATGCTTGGGAGATTGATAATCAATTGCATTTTCGGAGTAATCATCCCCTACACCTGTAGCGTATCCCACATGTGTTCCATGAAGCAATTTGTGGGCTGTTAATAAGTATTAAATGAATAAAGTGTCTGTGGTCAAATTAGTTTGGGAAATACTGGCTCAGACTAAGTTTGGCAGATTTCTTTCATACAGGATTTGTCAGAAAGCTTAATTTCCTAAAATACACTCTGAATCTCCAAGTGGTGTTTAGAGTGTGCAACATTTCCCAAACGTGTTTGATTATGGAGCCCATTTGTTGAGGTATATCTTAGGCAGGCCACATGTTAAGACACGATTCCTAACATGAGATACCGATATTCAAAGTACAAGAAATATACTTAACAGTAAAACTCAATAAACATAATCTTCTTAATGATTCCAAAGGTAATTTAGGATCTTGTAATACATTAGGCTGGGTCATCTTTATGAACTTATTTAAGTGTTACTAAAAATACTCTGGCTGTTTATCCATTTCAGGAGTTAATAGTCTATGTGGTTACAGATAATGAATGCTGTGTTCAGTTTGAACACTTACAGTTTTGTTTTGTATCAGGGTGCACTTTAACTGTAACATTTAATATTTTCTTGTCAGTCTTTAGATTTACTCCGTTTTCCCTTTCCTTAGCTAGGACTTTGAGTTGCCCTTGAAAGATTTGTGTGAGTGTCCGAGGAGACCCTACGCTCACCCTCCCTCCGTTTTTGCGAACACCCAGTGCACTGCTAAAGATGGATGCCCTCCCCACCAGGTGTCACTGATCAGCTCTGTGAGGGGCAGTCACGTCTGTTTTGTTCCCTGCTGTGTCCCCCCACACAGTAGGCCTTCCACAAACATTGGTTGAATTGGAGAATTGTGTGGACTAGGCTGTAGAAGTGGAAAATCCAGCCAGCCCATATAAAGGAGAAATAGAAACCAGTTTTAACTAGAGTGGAGGCTGTAGAATTTAGATTTGGTTTTTGGAAGTCTCTGGTACTGCTCTTTCAGAGCATTTGTGCTCAGGGAATAATATATTTCCACCCTGGTAAGCCCAGTAGATTTCCCTATAGAGATTTAAGGATTAGTGCGGCTGGGTGGGCAGAACACAACAGGTGACAGATGATGGCGTGGCCGCACGCTAACCTCTAACCAGGGGTACTGCCTTCAGCTCTCAGACTGATTCTCCGTTTGTCTATCTCTAGTATTTGCTTGTGTCATTTTTTCCCCCCACCTAGTTTTCTCTTATTTTTCACCACCTTCCCCTTCTTCCTAGTCTTCCTCCCTCCTTTTCCCTGCCAGCCCACCATCCTCCACAAAACTGGTGAAATTACCCACCCTAGTCCACCAAAGTTTAGTGGTTTCTTGGTGTTTCCTAGCTAGGGAATAAAATTTGTTACCTGCTCTTAACATACAGCGTGGATTAATCAAATTTTTATATTTTCCTAAAAGAAAGTGAATTTTACTTTGTGTGTGACCTGAGTGACCCCCACCCCTGCAACTAGGGGTCACTGGCCCTTGGTAGATTATCTGGAGTTACTGAAATTTTCCCTGTGAAAGTGTGGTTGAGAAAATGAGACCCAACTTTCTGTTCCTGAAATAGTGACTATAATTTTATCTTGAGCTCATGGGCTGTGAGTTCTGTCATCATTGTGTTCTCATGCCTTTTGGTGTATAGAATCTCATTATCTTGCCAGGCCTAGCTATAAAGATAACTGCTTTTAAAATTTTTCTTGAATGCCTATTATATACATAAAATGCTTTGTATTATATATATTTTTTTAGTGCTTAATATCATTACCACCATAACTTTAAGTTTGGCTCTTAAGAGTGATGTTATGAATGTCACAGCTCTATCAGTTCAGACCTGCCCTGGGCTGGCCTTGACCCTGTCCTTGCTGAAGTGAGTGTTGGGATGGGGGCTGTGGTCCGTTCTGGCACAAATGTTTCCTGTGAAGTGGCTTATGACACTGGTTTTCCCTTGGACGCCTTGCCTGTTTGGATTGGGTTCTTCAGCAGGGGAAGGTTTGTGATGTGAGGCCGCAGGGTGAGGCAGACATCTCAGAATAACCTAAAATGCCTTAATGGGCAGAGTATTTTTAAAAATTAACATAAAAAGAAATCAAAGAACAGAGGGAGAAGTTGCTTAGGACATGAGTAAGCCCTTGGTGGTATCCAAAGTCAGTGGCTTCAGCCTGGTTTCTCAACACAGTGGGATGGTAGGAGGCACTGGACTCTGAAGTTCTTAGAGAGCAGACTGTTCATATGAGTAATATCCCCCTTTCCTTGATGCCTCCTACGTGGTAGGCACTGTGCTGGATGCCCTTCAGATATTATCTCATTTCAACCCTGTGAGGTTGCTAGTGTCATTTCCCTTTTGCAGATAAGGCTCCAGAGGTTAGAAACTCACCCAAGGACATACAGTTAAGCTGGGATTCAAAGCCATTGTTCCTGGTGCTTATCTCCTGGCTTGTTGCTCTGAGAACCACCTGTCTCTATTACATCTACCATTCTGTGGCCTTCTGCTAGGCGACAGACATCGCAGGTCCACCTGGGTTTTAAGCAGGCATCCTGAATCTGTGTTATTAAGATTTTGTTAAGTCTTGACTTACTGGGGCAGTTGGTTCCAGCCCTACCTTAGGTTCCCGTGTTTGTGGAAGTCACAGCCATATTCAGCCCTGTCCCAGTTAATTCCTCAAGTCAGGCGTTTTGTGAGGCCCTCTGATCTGTCCTCTTCACGCTCTAAAATGAGTTGGCAGGCATCCCTCAGGGGTACTTTTTCCTCTCCCTCGTGCTCAGGCTGCAGGTAGCCTTCCTTAGCCAGGACCTCCGTAGGAGCCAGCCTGGAGTGCAGCCCCTCACCCCCTTCTTCTGCCCACAGTTCTGCACATACATATCCTCCCAGACTTAGGCCCAGCTGAAATCTTTCTTGAGGCCCTGGTCATACTTGCACTCTCTTTCCTCTGCTCTTGGGACTTTCTCCTATAGCCCTTGTGGGCTTGGTTTTCTTTTTTGAGCCTCCGGCTGGATTATAGGCCACTTGAGGGCAAGGACTGTGTCCTAGTTTCATTACAGTTCCCAAAGTGTTTGGCACACTAAGTAAATGTTCGGATAAATACACCAGTCTCTAAGGCTGAAAGGGCTTTTATTCATATTCCACGGGTCTATCTCACCTGTTTACATTTAACCAAAATTATTGGAGTGTGTTGTTATATGTTTTAATAAAAAGCCAAAATACCCTGAAGCCAGTGATTAATCTGTGGAGTGATTAGTAAAGCTTTTGCCTCTCATTTTGGCTGTGTCAGGGTTGAGCAGTGTTACTGGGTCTCGTCGTTCTGTTCTACTTTTGTTCTGCTCTGGTAAGAAGAGTGGTGGAATATTTTGTCAGAGAGCTGTTTTGACAAGTTTTGTGTTGCAGTTTCTTAGCTACAGGCCTCATATGCAGTTTGCCCATCTATATAGACAGGAAGGATATCACAGATTTCCCCAGACTTTGGGGATGGCCTCAAAGAACTCAGCGAGGGGGGCTTGCCAGTTCTTTTATTCTGTGTGGATTGGAAACACACCTTCGATCTGTTGAGTTCATGCTCATTTACTGTTTGCGTGCCTCTCCCTTTCATGTCCTGCTAGTGTAAGTACAACAGCTGCTTCAGCCTTGTCACTCTGCTCATGGGACAAGCAAAAGGCTGGTGGCACGTCAGCAGTTTCCACGAGGTCTTCAAATGTTTGCGGTTGCCGGCAGGTCCCTAGTGAGATGTATTTGAAAGAATGGAGGTGGAGGAACCAGAGGTGTTTGTTTTCAAGTCCAGCACTGTGAGGTACCGGCTGTGTAATATTTGGCAGGTTCTGATCCTAAGTTTTCTCAAGCATAAAATGAGACTAGAATACCTGGGTTTTGGTGAGGATCACTTAAAATAATCTGTGTGAAAGTGTTTTGTAAACTCCAAAGCACCAGTACATGTAAGGATTGATCTTTTTCTTTCAGTTACCTTTTTCAAAGGCAAACTTCGCTCAAATATATCTGCTTTTTTATGTTTTTTGATAATTTTTTTGAAGATTTTTTTTTTGATGTGGACCATTTTTAAAGTCTTTATTGAATTTATTGCAACATCGCTTCTGTTTTATGTTTTGGTTTTTTTGACCACGAGGCATGTGGGGTCTTAGCTCCCCGACCAGGGATCGAACCCACACCCCTTACTTTGGAAGGCAAAGTCTTAACCACTGGACCACCAGGAAAGTCCCTATCTGCTTATTTTTTAAAGCACATCTCTTCCTTTTTAAAATATATTTTTGTCTTTTCCTTAATATTTTATTGTGAAAATTTTCAGACATACAGCAAAGTTGAAAGAATTACCACGTGTATACCTACCACCTAGATTCTGCTGTTAACACTTCCTTTTATTTTGCTTTACCACTTCTCTCTATCCCTTTATCCACCCAGAAATCCATTTTATTTTTGGAGTCATTTCCAAGTAAGTTCCATATCAGTATACGTGACTCCTGAACACATCAGTATGCATATCACCTAGAATTAAAAATTTGTTACTTTTTTTTTTTTTTTTTTTTTGGTATAAATGTGTATGCTGGTGTAATGCAAATCTCTGTCAGGATACAGAATATTACCATCACCCCAGAAAGTTCTCTGTGTTCCTCTTCCATTCCTAACCCCACCCACTAACAACCACAGTTGGTTTTTCTTTTCCCATTGTAAATTATTTTTGCCTGTTCTAGGTGTCATATAAATAGAATCTTAAAGAATGTATTCTTTTTTTTATTTTTTTTATTTTTTTTAACATCTTTATTGGAGTATAACTGTTTTACAATAGTGTGTTAGTTTCTCCTTTACAACAAAGTGAATCA
>NC_041224.1:42332679-42338764 GCF_002837175.3 Physeter macrocephalus
TGGCATGTGGGATCTTCCCGGACCGGGGCACGAACCCGTGTTCCCTGCATCGGCAGACGGACTCTCAACCACTGCGCCACCAGGGAAGCCCCCAGCATATTATTTTTGAGATTCATCTATGTTGCTCTTTTTTTTTTTGCTGAGTAGTATTCTGTTGTGTGACTAGATCACAATTCACTTATTCATTCTCTTGCTGAGGGATGGTAGGGCCGCTTTTAATTTTTGGCTATTAAGAATACAGCTGCTATGAATATTCTAGTATAAATTATAATGTGGGCATATGCTTTCATTTTTCTTGGGTAACTACCAAGAAGTAGAATTGCTGGGTCATAGGATAGCTATTATATTTAGCTTTTTAAGAAACTGCTTGACCTTTCTCCAGGGTTATACAATTCCATACTCCTGCCAACAGTATATTATAAAAATGCCGTTGGTCCACGTCCTTGCCACCGTTTGGTGTTATCAGTCTTTTAATTTTAGCCATTCTGGTGAGTGTGTAGTGGTATCTCCTTGTGGTTTCAATTTGCATTTCCTTGTTGGCTAATAATTTTGAGTATGTTTTCATGTGCTAATTGATAGTTTATATAACTTCCTTTTTGAAGTTTTTATTTTAACACTTTTTTATTAAAAGGAAATATAAATATTTTCATGATCTCTGGGTAGGGGAGGACTTATTAAACAAGTTACACAAAGCAGTTACCATAAAGGAAAGGGTTAATAAATTCAACTAAGTTAAAATAAAGAACTTCTCATCAAAAGAGAGTGAAAAGGAAGGAAACCATAAACTGGAAGAAGATATTTGCAACACATAACACCAATGAAGGATTGGTATCCAGAATAAATATAGAACACTTACAGTAGATAAGAAAAGGACAGCCCAGTTGAAAAATACACAAAGACTTAGGGAGCTTATCAAAGAGGAAACCAAATGGCCAATACATGTGTGAAAAGATGTCAGCCTCACTGGGTAAATGCAAATTAAAACCACAATGAAATAACATTTTACACCCACCAAATGGGCAAATGTTTAAAAGCCTGACAGTATTTTTGAGGAATTCTTCAACACTGTAAGTAAAAGCATAAATCGGTTGGAAAACTGATTGGAAAACCATTGTCATTACCAAGTAGAGTTAAACATGTGTCTGGATTGGTCAGAAGGTGCAGAGGGAGGAAGGGCGGGAGGGGTTTGGCCTGGGCTAAGAAGACTGGGAGGACCTGGATGGGTAGAGAATGGGGGTGTGTATGGGGTGGGGGGTTGCTGGCTTGTTCCACAAACAGTGAGGAGGTTGACCAGGGACAGGAGGAAAGGCTTGAAAGCCAGGTTAAGGAGTTTGAAGTCCATCCTGTAAACTTCAGAGAACTTTCATTTTCAGCATTGTAGTTACAGGATGAATGTCTTTTATGAAGATTAATTTTTAGGAGGAAAGTGCACTGGGTGGGGTAAGGAAAAGTTAGAGGCGGGGCATCACCCAGGGGGCTCTTGTGGTGGTTCAGGCACAAGGTATGACCAGGTGTAACTAGGTAGTGCAGTGGTTTGGGAAAGGAAGGAAGGAAGAGCTGGCAGGCTAGGGAATGGATTGGATTTGGGGAGTGAGGGATGAGGGAAGTGGAGGGTGACTCAGAGGTTGGGGTTTATCAGCTTCGGAGGACTGTGATGCTCAATTTCTACAGTGCTATAGTTGACTGGGCGCTATTTTTTTTTTTTTAACTGAAGTATAGTTGATTTACAATGTTGTGTTGATTTACAATGCTGTGTTTTCTGGTGTACAGCAAACTGATTATATATATACACACACATATATATGTTCTTTTTCATATCCTTTTCCATTGTAGTTTATTACAAGATAGTGAATATAGTTCCCTGTGATATACAGTAGGACCTAGTTGTTGATCTATTTTATATGTAGTAGTTTGTATCTGCTAATCCCAAACTCCTAATTTATCCCTCCCCCCTTCCCCTTTGGTAACAGTAAGTTTGTTTTCTATGTCTGTGAGTCTCAGAATTGTTTCTCTCCATGGAAATCTTTAGTAAAAGGCGAAAGATTTATATGATCTGAAGAGAAATCAGAGTATACTCAGTGCAGTTTCTATACATCATCTCATTTGATGTTCACCAAACTCCTGTGAGGTAGGAAGGAGGGATTTTATTCTTCCTGTTGAAGACCTAAAAGAAGCAGAAATTTAAAGAGATCACATGACTTGCCCAAGTTTGTGGTGACTGCTTACAGAAACAGGTTCACTATAATAGCATAGGGTAGAAGTCAGAGGAAAGAGAGGTTAGGGAATTTTTAAAAGACTTTCTTGTATCTTGGTTCTGGATTTATTTTATAAAAGTAAACTTTTATTACTTTTTCTCTTACAAAAGTAATGTTCATTTTAGAAACCTTGAAAAAGAAAAGGACCTTAAATTGCATACTCAGGAGATAGCTACTCATAAAATGGTAGTATGTTTCCTTCCATCCATGTAGATAACTTTAAATAACTTTAATTAAAAACTATTTTTAAAAATGGTTTTATTCTTTTAGTTCTAGGAAACATTTAATTGTTATTTCTTCAAATGTTGTCCCCCCCTTCCATTTCCTCCCTTCCCTTCTGCAGATTCCTCCAAATGATCGGATTTAGGCACATCTTTGATCTGTCCTCTATATCTCTTCAGTTTTCTTTTACTTCCCATCTCTGTGCTATAGTCTGGGAGGGTTCTTTAGCTCACTCTCCTAGCTCATTGATTCATTCCTCAGGGTCTACTCAGCTATCTAGCCCTTTGAGTTTTTGTTTTTTAAATTTATTTTATTTTTGGCTGCACTGAGCCTTTGTTGCTGCGTGCGGGCTTTTCTCTAGTTGAGGCGAGCAGTGGCTTCTCTTGTTGCGGAGCACGGGCTCTAGAGCGCAGGCTCAGTAGTTGTGGCGCACGGGCTCAGTTGCTCCGCCGCATGTGGGATCTTCCCAGATGAGGGCTCGAACCCGTGTCCCCTGCATTGGCAGGTGGGTTCTTAACCACTGAGCCACCCTTCGAGTTTTTAAATTGGACAGTTTCTGTGTTCAAGATTTATGGTGTGTTCTTTTTATAACTGCTTATTACTGGGTTTTTTTGTTTTGTTACAGCATACTCGTTATCTTTTTGAGTATATTAATTATATACACTTTAAAGTCCTATTCTGATTGTTTATTTAAAACATTTTTTTGAGATATAAATGCAGTTAGCACAGTATACAAAACCTTAAAGACTATGGCTTGATATAACTGCTCTGGGTTTGGTTTTTTTGTTTTGTTACAGCATACTCGTTATCTTTTTGAGTATATTAATTATATACACTTTAAAGTCCTATTCTGATTGTTTATTTAAAACATTTTTTTGAGATATAAATGCAGTTAGCACAGTATACAAAACCTTAAAGACTATGGCTTGATAAAATTTTACCCACATATGCTGCATGGAACGACCACCCAAATCAAGAGAGAATATTTCCAGCACTTCAGAAGACTGCCTTGTGGCTGTTGACTAATTTTTTTCAGTATTTCTAACGTTATTATGAGGAATCTCAAATATATAGCATTCTTGAAGGAATTTTGCAGTGAACCCTTGTGCACCCCAAACTCCTGTAATTTTATGGTAGCGTTTTACTGTACTTGTTTTATCATATATGGTCAGTCCTCTGTATCCATGGGTTCTGCATCTGATGATTCAACCAATGGGGGTGTGGGGGGGAATCCAGAAAGTTCCAAAGAGCAAAACTTGAATTTGCCTTGTAATAACGATTTACATAGCATTTACATTGTAGTTACAGCAATTTACATAACATTTACATTGTATTAGGTATTATGAGTAATCTAGAGATGATTCACAGTATACATATATGAGAGGATGTGCTTAGGTTATGTGTAAATTCTATGCCTTTCATATAAGGGACTTGAGCATCGGACTTGAGCATCCGTGGATTTGGTATCTGAGGGAATCTTGGAACCAATGCCCTGCAGAAACCAGGGACAACTATGTATCTGTCTGTCTATCATCTCCATCTCCTTTTTCTTTGATGCATTTTAAAGTAGTTGCAGGCATCAGTCCACTTCTCCTAAAATATTGCAGCATGCATATCATTAATTAGAGTCCAGTATTTAGATTTTTCTTCTGAGGTAAAATTTACATGCAGTGAAACGCACAGATATTTATTGTGCATTTGCTGAGTTTTGACAGATGCATACATATATCTGTGTAATCCAAACCTCTGTCAAGGTTATAATATTATCTTTCCAGAAAGTTCACTCATGTTCCTTCCCAGGCTGTCTCTCTCTGCCATCCCTGCAACCACCTTCTAATTTTTTTTCCCACCATAGATTAGCTTTGTCTGTTCTAGAACTTCATATAAGTGGAATTATGTAGCATGTACTCTTTTATGTAACACTTCTTTCACTCAGCATTACGTTTTTGAGATTAATCTATGTTTCATGTATGAGTAGTTCATAGTATTGTGACTATTAACTTTTAAAAGCTCATGATCTGCATTGTTAAACTGCCCTCTAGAAAGATGTGATCAAATTTTAGTATCAAAGGAGCATATGAGAGTGCTTGTTATGCTTTCAACAATCTGATTGTGGGAGAGTGATATTTTATTAGTATTTTAATTATAATTTATTTCATTTATTGTTTTTCTTTTCCAAGTGTGTTTTGGACACTTGAACTTCCTCTTCAGTGAATTCATGTCTGTTGCCTATTTCTCTGTTTGGGTTTTAGAGTTTAAAAAAATTTTATTTATGAGAGCTTTTTAATGTGTTTGGGAATTAAGTTTTGATCTCTCGTGCTTATTGCAAATCTTTTTCTCTTTATTGGATGTATTACTTTAAAAATAATAGACAATTTTAAAAAATTGTAGACATTTTATATTTTTATGAAATCAAATCTAGCACTCTTCTTTTATGTTTTTTCCATCTGCTTTATACAACCTCCTCTTTTATTACAGTATACAGAGTGTAGAAAATTAGCAAACGCTTTCACAACCTAGAGATCATTTATTATAACATGTTAGTACATGTCCTTCCAGATTCTTTCTCTCTCCCTCTCCTCCTTCCCTCCCCTTCTCTCTCCCCCACTTTCTGTCTCCCTGTCTTTCTCTCTCTCCCTGTCTCCCCCCCCCACCGGAATCTATCTCTCTATCTATACAATTGTATTTTTTTCACTGAAATTAGATTATATAGTACATACTGGGTTTAAAAAAATTGTAAAGTATACATAACATAAAATGTACCATTCTAATCATTTTTAAGTGTTCGGTTCAGTGGCATTAAGCACATTCACATCGTTCTGCAACCGCCACCACCATCCATCTCCAGAACCTTTTCATCTTCCAAAGCTAAAACTTCACACCCATTAAACTCCTTATTCCCTCCTCCCCCAGCCCCTGGCAACCACCATTCCCTTTTGACTACTCTAGGTACCTCATATAAGTGGAATCATGTAGTACTTGTACTTTTGTCACTGCCTGATTTCACTTAATATAATGTCTTCAAGTTTCATCCATGTTGTAACATATATCAGAGTTTCATTTATTTTGAAGGCTGAATAATATTCCATTGTATGCATATACCACATTTTGTTTATCCATTCATCCATTGATGGACACTTTGATGGCTTCCACCTCTTGGTTATTGTGAACAATACTGCATATGAACATAGGTGTGCATATCTTTGAATTCCTGCTTTCAATTCTTTTGGGGATATATACACCAAGGAGTGGACTTGATGGATCATATGGTAATTCTATTTTTAATTTTTTGAGGACCCAATAAATACATACTGTTTTGAAATGGACTTTTTACAGCCAATAATCTGCACATTTCCATTTCCGATAATTTGTTTTATCTTATCTAATACACATATCATACCATACCAATATCTACTATGATCCCAGAAATGTCTCCTGCATTGCATCTACTTGTTGTGACCCTTACCTCGCTTTTTTTTTGAATTTTTAAATTAAATTAATTTTTTTATACACCAGGTTCTTATTAGTTATCTTATACATATTAGTGTATATATGTCAATCCCAATCTCCCAATTCATCCCACCACCACCACCCCCCCCTCCCACTTT
>NC_041224.1:42338831-42358993 GCF_002837175.3 Physeter macrocephalus
GGTACGCAGGCCTCTCACCGCTGTGGCCTCTCCCGTTGCGGAGCACAGGCTCCGGACGCGCAGGCTCAGCAGCCATGGCTCACGGGCCCAGCCATTCCGCGGCATGTGGGATCCTCCCGGACCGGGTCACGAACCCGTGTCCCCTGCATCGGCAGGTGGACTCTCAACCACTGTGCCACCAGGGAAGCCCCCTGCCCCTCTTTTTAAATCACACTGACGTGTTAAAGAGACCTGACCACTTACTTTGTCCCAACTTCTGGATTCATCTTACTGCTTCCTGTGACGTCATTTAGCTTTCTCTCTATCTGCTCTATTTCCTGTAAACTAGAAGTTGTATCCATAATGGATTAAAATTAAATGTTTTGGGTTAGACTATATCATTGGTGATTCACGAATCACATCAGAAAATACATGATATCTGATTGACCCACCATTATAGATGCTCAGATTGACCACTGGGTTAAGATGATGAGAATCTGATCCCTCCACTAGAACCATTAGGTTCTCCTCACATGACCAGAAAGTGACCTTGTGGCCCTTGGCACTATACAAATGTTTAATTCACCATAAGCTGTTCACCCAAGGCCCGCCTTTCCATTTAATTCACCATAAACTGTTCACCCAAGGCCCGCCCTTCCATTTAATTCACCATAAGCTGTTCACTGTAACAATTCTCATTACGGTTAATGAATGATGTTTCCTAATTTAGTTTACTTTTCTCCATGCAGTAGTTTATGTTCTTCTGTAAAGTAGAAGTTTCCTTCATCAGTTGGGCCTAGAGCTTTTAGATTACTATAAAACATAGTTACCCTTGGAAAGGCAGTGTAAGTGCTTAATTTTTCCCTTTAATGAATAGTTGGGTTTTTTTTTTTGCGTTACGCGGGCCTCTCCCTGTTGTGGCCTCTCCCATTGCGGAGCACAGGCTCTGGACATGCAGGCGCAGTGGCCATGGCTCGCGGGCCTAGCCGCTCCGGGGCATGTGGGATCTTCCCGGACCGGGGCACGAACCCGTGTCCCCTGCATCGGCAGCGGACTCTCAACCACTGCGCCACCAGGGAAGCCCTAATTAATAGTTTTAATAGTAAGGAGTTGCTGCCTCAAATGGTAATG
This sequence comes from Physeter macrocephalus, assembly GCF_002837175.3. Classification (NCBI taxonomy): domain Eukaryota; kingdom Metazoa; phylum Chordata; class Mammalia; order Artiodactyla; family Physeteridae; genus Physeter; species Physeter macrocephalus. The sequence continues at coordinate 42,339,942 of NC_041224.1, forward strand.
AATGTGTTGGGTTTTTTTAATATCACTTTTTAAAAAATGTAATTATGGACATACGGGTTTTCATTGGTTAGATGTGTTTGGATCTGTTATAGTCTTTCTTTCTTTTTTTTTTTTTTTTTTTTTTCCTTTTTAAAGACTGAAATTGTAACACCTTTGGCCAGTGGGGGCTCCTTCAAACTGACTCCTATATCCTTTTAACATGATTCTTTTAGTCTTTAAACAAAACCCAGTTGTTCCTGGCTCAACTTGTACGTTTCTTGTCCAAGACCAGCAATAAGCCTTTTCTCTAAGGCATCCTGGTCCTCTTAGTGGGAAATGGTGTTGGAAAGTACGATCTCCGTGCTAGGAGTGCTCATTATTCCGAAAATAACATTGTTTGGGAGCCATTTTGGTGGATAGAACTAGAAAATATGTACATTAAAAAACCCCAAACTATGCGACTTCCCTGGTGGTGCAGTGGTTAACAATCTGCCTGCCAAGGCAGGGGACACAGGTTCGAGCCCTGGTCCGGGAAGATTCCACGTGCTGTAGAGCAACTAAGCCCGTGCACCACAACTACTGAGCCTGTGCTCTAGAGCCCGCGAGCCACAATTATTGAAGCCCGTGCGCCTAGAGCCCGTGCTCTGCAACAAGAGAAGTCACCGCAATGAGAAGCCTGCCCACCGCAACTAGAAAAAGCCTGCGCGCAGCAACGGAGACTCAACGCAGCCATAAATAAATAAATTTATTTTTTAAGAAAACCCAAACTATGCAATTCATATATATTTTCAACTTAGATTTAATAATTCAGTTTTTTATCTTAATTTGTTTGATTTTACAATTGTATCGTTTTTCTCTTACAGTGACATTTTTTTTTCTTCCTTTATTTTAAGCTTAAGTCCTTATCCATCCAGATATATAATACAGTATTCATTCATATGTTTTTGAATTTTTCATTTTGTTTATTTAATTCCAACATCTAGTTTTTAAAATTTGACATTTATTTTGGTTATGTGAGATAACTCTCCAAAATAGCCAGCATCTTTTATGTGAATAATTATTTTTATTCCCAATTGATTTATACTTTCACCTTTATCATATCTTTGCATTGTCTTTTTTTATTTGGCTGTGCTACATGGCATGCGGGATTTTTAGTTGCCCGACCAGGGATTGAACCCATGCCGTCTGCAGTGGAGGCACAGAGTCTTAACCACTGGCCCGCCAGGGAAGTCCCTGCATTGTCTGTTTTTGGTTATCTATTCTTTTTTTTTGGCGGTACGCGGGCCTCTCACTGTTGTGGCTTCTCCCGTTGCGGAGCATAGGCTCCGGATTCACAGGCTCCGGACACGCAGGCTCAGCGGCCATGGCTCACGGGCTTAGCTGCTCTGCGGCATATGGTATCTTCCCGGACCGGGGCACAAACCCGTGTCCTCTGCATCGGCAGGCGGACTCTCAACGACTGCGCCACCAGGAAAGCCCTGGTTATCTATTCTTGCTTGTACTGTTACTGCACTGATTTCATTTTTTTATAGCTTTATATGTTTTAATAGTGTCTGATAAGGTTAATCCTTCTCATTATGCCCCATTAAAAAAAATTTCCTTAAGCCATTCTTGTCTATTCTTCCATGTTAATTTTGTTCTACCCTCAAATTTTGGGGAGATTTTCCTTGTATTGGAGTTAAATCCACTGTAATTTGGGGAGAATTGATAGCTTTATAGGATTCTTCTGTCTATAAGTATGAATTTATAGTTTATCTTATTTTATGTATTTTCATATGGGTCTCATTTCTTTTTAGGATAATTTGTTGTAGCCAGAATCTTTTCTGCATTAAATCTTTTAACCAGTTATTTCAATTAGATAAAATATATTGTCGTTGCTGAATTTAATAAATATCATTATAGTTTCTCAATTGATTGTCTTTTTTTATTATTGTGAAATAGATAAATTTTAAGTGTTGAGTGTCTTGGATTTGAGATAAATGTTTACATTATTAGCTGACTGGTGGTTTTGGGTTTTTCTTTCCAAAAGTATCAGTAATACTTAATCTTTGTTTTTTTATTGGATTGCTTTGGAGTTTCAAAACATTGTTAAATAATGGTGTTAGTGTGCATCTTTGTTTCATCCTGATTTTAATGGTAATGTGTCCAGTTCTTCACCCTTAGGTGTGATACTGGCCTTTGGTTTTAAGACAATATGCATGCATAAGAAATTTTAAATTAAAAAAATTGTTTTTGCCATAATGTATTTTTTAAAATTGAAGTATAGTTGATTTATAATGTTTCAGGTGTACAGCAGAGTGATTCAGTTATATATATATTCATTTCCAGATTCTTTATCATTATAGGTTATTACAAGATATTGAATATAGTTCCCTGTGCTATACAGTGGGTCCTTATTGTTTATAATTTTATATATAGTAGTGTGTATCTGTTAAATCAAAATTTTAAAATGTAAATTTTAAATGGATACTTTGTATAGTATTATATCCTGACTTTTAAATTTAATAATAAATTGCAGCTATAGTCGATCCTTGGTATCTGCAGGAGATTGGTTCCAGGACCCCCAGTGGATGCCAAAATCTGTGGATGCTCCAGTCCCTTATATAAAATAGTATATAGTACAGTGGGCCCTCCGTATCTGAGGGTTCCGCATCTGCGGATACAGAGAGCCAACTGTATTTTCCCATGTCATTAAAATTTCTTCAAAACATAATTTATATGGCAGTACTAATGTTGCCATGTACATCTTCTTACTTAAGTCTTTATGCATATCTGTGATCATTTTCTTAGGATTTATTTTTAGAAGGAGAATCTATTATTTTTAAGTCTTGATTGAAAAACAGTTGTTACAGCAAGTTTTAAAACATTTTGGGCAATCTATAATGAAAAAGCAGTATGTTTTATTTAGAATTTTATTTATGAACTTGGCCAGATAAGTTACATATTGAAATCTTCCATTTTTTTTAAAATTTTATTACTTAATGAGACTTTTAACTTTACCATACCCAAGTTCCTCATCTTATGCAGGAGGAAAGGGCAAAGTATTCTCTTGTCTAGCGGTTTTATTGTATCAGAAGCAATAAAGAAATTGAACACTTGAAATTTCTGGTATCATTTGGGTATCAGAATTTGGATATCATTAGTGAAGTTGCTTGATTATTGCAAAATGGTTCTTTTTTCATTTTAAAGTCATATACAGTTACCTATTTTTTTCTTCTAGGTTTGTAACCCATACATTTGGAGTTGGAGTTATGCAGTATTTATGTAGTAATTCACTACATATTTGACTGGCTTCCTTTACTGCCCTAACATTTTTATTTTAAAAAAACATAAATGAACATTTATTTATTTATTTATTATTTATTGCTGGTGTTGGGTCTTTGTTGCTGCCTGCGGGCTTTTTTTAGTTGCGACGAGCGGGGGCTACTCTTCTTTGCGGTGTGCGGGCTTCTCATTGTGGTGGCTTCTCTTGTAGTGGAGCACGGGATCTAGGCGCGTGGCCTTCCGTAGTTGTGGCACACAGGCTCAGTAGTTGTGGCGCACGGGCTTAGTTGCTCCGCGGCATGTGGGATCTTCCCGGACCAGGGCTCGAGCCCGTGTCCCCTGCATTGGCAGGCGGATTCTTAACCACTGCGCCACCAGGGAAGCCCCTCTAACATTTTTAGATAAAAGCAGGAAGTCTTGTCCCTTTTGCCTCCCGAAGCATTTATGCCATATCTTTTTGTTATTCTAGTGTTAAGGGTCCTAACACTAGGGTCCTGAAAAGCCAAAGATTCCAAGTGAGGTGAGGCTTTATTGCAATAAAGCCTTGCCTGGGATGAAGGCAGGCATGAGGTCGTCCCGGCACTGTGGTCCAGCAGTATTATCAAAAGCTCAGAACACCATTATGGGGGTAACTGATAGTCGACGGTATGGGCCAACATATACTTGTTTTTAATACTGACAAAAATCAGTCAGTACTTCTATTAGACCCTTATCTCTACAGTGAGATTAGTTTTCAGAGACTGAGTTAGAAAGTGTTTTAGAGGCCTTCTAGTCTCACTTCTCCCCCATTGTAGGAATTCACGCATCAACTTTGCATCTACACAGAGAACTCTGGTTTGGTAAGTTTGTGTGATAGTCACCGATTCTTTATTAGACAACAAAGTATTGGATCACAACAAAATCTTCCTTCATTCAAGCCACATTTATTTAGAGCTTACTGTGCACTAGGAACTGCACTAGGCATTTGCAGGTAATGTGAGAGGAGTGACGTAGCCTCCCCTTTTAGATGATACATTTGTTAGGGAATAGGCTTGCCTCTATTTGTATGTGTCTCCCTGACCCCTGATTCTCCAGTGCTTGTTCAGAAATCTGAATATACCATTGCTGTGATACAAAGAGGGCAGGAGAATTAGCCTCAGACTTGGATTTGAATTCTGGCTTTGGTACTTACTCAGCTGTGAGCTGGGGCAAGTCATGGAACTCGTCTGTGAGCCACAGTTCCTTGTATATAAAATGAGCATATGGGGACTTCCCTGGTGGCGCAGTGGTTAAGAATCTGCCTGCCAATGCAGGGGACATGGGTTCGAGCCCTAGACCGGGAAGATCCCACATGCCGCGGAAAAACTAAGCCTGCGAGCCACAACTACTGAAGCCTGCGTGCCTAGAGCCTGTACTCCACAACAAGAGAAGCCACCACAATGAGAAGCCCGCACACCCAACAAAGAGCAGACCCCACTTGCTGCAACTAGAGAACGACCGTGCACAGCAACGAAGACCCAACGCAGCCAAAAAAAAAAATGAGCGTATGAGAGAGGGTGTGAGAAGATACCTGTCACGCACCATAAACATGACAGATTTTTCTGGTTTCTCTTTGCTTATTGATCAGAATTGTGTTTTCTCACCAGTAGGTCAGGAGAGAAGGAAGCTCTGTTAAATCCTTTCAGTGCTGCTGAATATACTGATAATGGAAAAATAAACAGGGGTACAGTGGTTTTCTGGCCTGTAAACCAAAAAACAGTTTTCAGTGCCAAAAGCTCTGTTTGTCTTGAGAGGCCAAGAATATTTCTGCAACGTAGGACAGCTTCAGATCCCACATGAATCTCTCTGGTAATGGCACAATTTTGGTTTGGGTTCGCTTGTTTACAAGGCTAGCTTTGCTACAATGTAAAGTTTGCTTACTGTGCTCAGTTTTCTGCTGGAGTAAAATAACCCATAGGCTGGCTGGAGAGGGTCTCTGGTCAGGGCTAGTAGGAATTGAACTTGTTCTTCCAGTGGGCAGTCTCTGGCCAATCGGAGCAGCGTGCCTGTCCCATTGCCAGGCTCTAGAAAGCCCTGCGAGCATGACACTTTCTCTGGGCCCTGGCTCTTCCCCACCAGCTTGCTTTGGAGTCAGTGGTTTCTAATTGGTGGCATGAGGGCTTTGCCCCGCTCCCAGTATTCTCAGCCTTCTCTCCTACTCTAGAGCCAGGTTGCTAAAATGATCTACCTTCTCCTTGTTTCTCCGTCATGAGGAAGATTTCTGGAATTTCTACCCTACCTAAGCTATTCTTCTGAAAAACATGTCTTCAGACCTTATTTCTCTGGTTCCCAGATAAGCTGATCCCATATGCAGACGTCTGGGACATCTGCTACCCTGCAAGCAGAGGTTCAGAGGAGGTTCAGGGTGATCAGATGCAGACCTGATTATGCCATTCCCTGCTTCAAACCCTCTGTGGCTTCCCACTGCCAGATTCAGACTCCTTTCCATGACCTCAAAGCCCAGCCAGATGTACCTTCTGCCCCCTTCTCTAGCTTTATCCCATGCCTTTACAAACTGAATGCTTCAAATACTTACTTATACTTCTAGGCACTTAAAGACCTCTGGGCTTTTGACTGTGCAGTTTCCGCGAAAGTGCTCTGCTGAGACTTTCTCCCCAACTTAATCAGCAGAAATAGCAAAAGAACTTTGGTGAAGGTAGAGCTCTGTGAAGGAAGTAGGTTATTGATGTAGGAAGTATCTTGTGTCTGGAAAAAATGCCCTCAAATTTTTGTGTTTGTGAAATTCCATTACTAAAAAAAAAAAGACAAGCCTAAGATGGGACGAAGGGTTCAAACTGTCAAGGTCATGCATGCTCAGAAGGTGGAGAGGTCGCTGTAGGCTGCGCTGGGACAGCATTTACCCTCCTGCCTGTTTCACTGTGGCCCTGAGGGCCCAGGGAGTTGAAGGAGGTTGGAGAGAATGGATGTCCTAGGGAGCAGAGGAGTGTGCTGGTGGCTGATATAGCTTATCCTTGCTCACCTCCTGGAGGGGTCTGAGACTGCAGAACTGGCCTTTCCTTGGTGGGCCCCTGAAGAAGCTGTCCCTTCATTACAAATGAAAGAGCATCTGGATTTGATGGTGCACTGCTGAGGGTCAGGTTGTGTGGGACAAACATGCTTTTTTCTCTGGTCAGCACCTATTTTCATCTGGCTGGTTCCACCTTGACTTACTGAAAACACGGGACACTAACCTGAAAATTGACTAAGATTGATCAAATGTAACAATAAAACCATCATGTATTGAATGTTTACTACATACCAGGTACTGTTCTAAGTACTTCATGTGTATTAACTAATTTAATCTTTAAGAAAACCCAGTGGGCTTGGTGTCACCCTAAAGGTTCACCTTTAGAGTAAGAAAACTGAGGTAAGTGGGAAGTTTAACAATTTCCCCAAGGTTTCCTGGCTAGAAACTGGCAGCACTTGGATTCAATCCCAGCACACTGATTTCTGAGTCCATACTCGACATTGATACTTATGTACTTTTCATTTTACTTTTGGAGATTTGTGAGATATTATGAATTTTTTTGTTTATCTGTTTTTTGAGGCAATTTTCCTGATTCTATTGGTCAGGATTCTTTTGATTGCAAGTTACATCAACCTAATCTAAACAAGCTGAGGCCCAAAGTGAAATTTGTGGGCCACCATAGCCTGGCTTACATAACCAAACCATGGGAAGGACAGGGGTGTGTCAGCCTCTGGGCCACATGAAACCAGGACTCTTCTCCATCTTTCCCTTTCATATGGTGTCATCTTCATTTCCTTGGGCTGCTTCTTTCTGCTCAGCAAGAAACAGTGCCCACCAATAGCTCCTGGCCTCATATTTCACAGCTTCATTAATGGGGAGGGACTGAGCCTCTTCCTTTGATTCCAATTTGAGAGTCCCCGGGAAGAACTAGGACAGCCTGGCTTGGAACACCTGCCTGCCCAGCAGCCACTGGTGGCTTCTATGATGAGCAACAGCTTTCACAGAAGTAGGTAGTTGGATGGGGAGCAGCTCTCAGAAGAAAGGAGGGTGCTGGTGAGACAGATGGTAGCTGCCCCTGCACTGGGGTTCAGCCCAAGCCCACAAATGCTTTTCAGCTTGAGAATTCATACTGCTTTTTATGTGTTATGACAGTTAGTATTCCTAATTCTGACTCTGAGGCAGTTTGCATTCTCAGTTATCAGAGAAACTTTCCAGTAATTCTGTTTGCTAAGAGAAGAATGGATAACTTGTGGGAGATAACTTGTGGGAAAATTTCCACAAGTTTTGACACAGAAAGGGCTTTCCAGTTGACATGCTTCCTTACTTGTGCATTCTGCCTAAAAGATACTTAGTGATGCTGTATTGCTCATTACTTCTCTTTTTATCCTGTGGTTTCATAACTATTACTTATTTTCTATTCTGTTTTTGCATTCCAGTGGCATGATCACTGCATTCTGTGTTTTTGTGTTTGTTTCGTCAGTTAACTGTATCTTGGGCAAGTCATCCAACCTTGTGGACCTTAATTCCTTCACCTGTTAGGATAGGCTGACTGTTGTAACAAACCCCCAAATATACAAAAGTCTCAACTTGAAAGAAGTTGCTCAGTCACGTGAAGTTTACAATAGGTGTTCCTGATCAGTGGAGGACTCTTCTCTAAGTGGCGATTCAGGGACCAAGGCTCCTTCCATCTTGTGGCTCTGCCATCTTCAACATATGGCTCCCCAAGATCATTGTGCACATCTGCACGGACAGCTTGCAGAAGGGGAAAGAGCGTGAAGGACTGTGAGAGGTGAGAGGTTTTTAGGGACCAGATCTGGAAATAGTCCATGTCTGTCCCTTTGGCCACTTGGCCACACCTGACTGCCCTGGAGGCTGGGAAATGTGATCCATCTATATCTGTTTGTGCCCAGGAAGGAGAGGAACTGGCTTTGAACAGCCAGCCAGTCTCTACCACATCTCTTTGGTAACTTTTGTAATTCTTCTCCTTTTCCCCTCTCCTATGCATAGCAGTTGTGAGTTTGGGTGGGATTGAGCCCAACCCCAGCGCCAAGGTGGTCCCTAATGTCCTAATTGCCACAGTTATTTGTTCAGTAATAGATGCATAACCCAGGCCTAAGTCAGACAGGACATGAAGTCCTCTGGTCCCAGTCACTAGTTCAGAGGCAGGCATGTAATATAAACTGTCTCAATTGGACTGGAGTGGTTGAGGGATAGATGTCCCCACCCCCACCCCATCCCCCAGTGAGGACAACGCCAGCTCCTGGGCAAGAACAAGCTCGGAGAATTGCAGAGTCCCAGAGCCAGAGTCCCTACTGAACCTCTCCTGAGGCTCGAAGATCTCACTCTGCACTTCATGTTTGCATGAGTTGATAAATCCACTTTATCACACAATAATTTGAGGTTAATTTTCCTTACTTGCAGCCAGAAGCATCCTGACTGATAGAACTTAAGAAAGGGAAGGGGAGCAGGGAGAGAGAAAGGATAGAGTCTGGATGTCTGAGTTCTGCTTTGGCTCGTTGCTACCACGTCTGTGATGTTTCTTCAAATACTTGAACACCCAATCAGGGTCCGAATGGATGTTATCCTAGTTTGACTTCTGAGTTCCCTGGAATTACAGCTGAGATAACTATTTTTTAACATCCTTCTTTTTTCTACCTTTAAACAATAATTTCTCTCTGGATTGAATGACAGTTTCATTGAAGGATAAATTCGGACTTTTTTTATTTTTTTATTTTTATTTTTTTTTTTTGCGGTACGCGGGCCTCTCACCGCCGTGGCCTCTCCCGCTGCGGAGCACAGGCTCCGGGTGCACAGGCCCCGGGTGCACAGGCCCAGCGGGCACGGCCCACGGGCCCAGCCGCTCTGCGGCACGCGGGATCCTCCCGGACCGGGGCACGAACTCGCGTCCCCTGCATCGGCAGGCGGACTCCCAACCACTGTGCCACCAGGGAAGCCCCAAATTCGGACATTTTATTTGTCTTCTACCAAAGTGAACAGAGCATAGTTCATATGCTTTCTTTTCCCATGTTTTATTTCAGCAACTTCTCTAAAGTTTGCCTTTTCATCAAGAAAATATATGGAATAAATGTACACATTGCAGAAGACATTTGGTTTATATAGCTGGTTATTATCTCTGTATTATATAGGCCTTCTTTATTTCTTGAGTTGAAATATTCCAAGCCCTTTTGAAATTTGAACAGTTTATCAAATTTGTTGATTTTATAGCACCTCCATCTTGAAAAAGAATGCCACATGGTGTTCCTGAAAGAATATTTTGAGAAAATTATATGATATTCATTAAGGCAGTTGAAAATAACCTGTTAAGTATTTAGGAATTGTTGTTCAAGAAACTAATTTGCACAGCAAGAAGCCATTAGCTCAGTGCACAGACACCTCATACTGCTGTGGTGACAAACATGAACCTGAAGGTCCAACCTGACTCATTCAGAGTATGGAGAACAGCAGAGGGCTGACTACCTCTTCATTAGAACTGCCCTCCTTTGCTTATTCAAAAAAGATTTGAGGTAAAGAATACTTACTGTAGGATTAAAAAGCAAACAGATAAAGAGAATTGGGGCCAAGGGAACACAGGGGTAGACTAATCAGTTGAGTCAGGTGTCAGGTCGTACGTGGCAATGCATGCCACAGAGACTTGCGTGGTTGCCAGGGGGTTGGGTCACACATTTGGCTCTGTGCTTCTACAGCCTCAACAGATAGGAAAGCAGTCCCAGAGTTCCTGAGGTTTAACAGAAGCTAGTGACTCGGGAGAAGTGTCGTTTCTGAGCCTAGGCCTGAAGAAATCACTCTCCCTTTTTAAGGGTCAAGGCTCTTAACAATGTTCCCATAATAAATATGGTGGTGAGTGTCCCTCAGTGCAAGCTGAGGGCGTGATACTTGTGGACTCCAGGTCAGGCCAGAGCAAGTGGACCCAGGCACCTTGCTAATTGGATTCAGGAATTAAAATTTAGTCTGTCTGGGAGAATGTGACATTATCAATTTTTAATCTTGGCCAATTTTATTTACATTTATTTGATTAGAAGTGAAGATCAGTCTTTTTCCAAATGTTTATTAACGATTTGTAATTTCTCTTTTGTGTATTGTCTGTTACTTTGGCGATTTCCTATTGGAGAACTAGAGGGGTTTTTTTCAATTTGTATGTAATTTTTTTAAAAGTTAAGAATGTTGTTAGTCCATTTGCCACTTATGGTTAATAACTTTTTCTTTTCCTAGTTTGCCTTTTAAATTTGCTTGTGGGAAATGTTTCTAGGATTGCTTACTGAAATGGGATAAGCAGTTGTGCTAGGAGTGGGAGGATGGGGTTAGGGAAGCTGGCCTGAGAGGGGGAACGTTTGGAATAGCCTCTCTAAGGAGGGAGAACGTGTGGTTGGGGGCGTGGAGGAAGCCCCCTGGGCAGCACGTGGCACCCAGCTGCCTTTGGACGTCACGCATTTACATTCCATTCTGCAAGGTGATGTTACTCTTCAGCAGGGCTCTGCCACTCTTGTGTATGTGGGCATGAGCTGGACAGTTGGGCTGATCTGGAATTGGAGTTTTGCATTTCTCAGAATGTCCACTAGCTATTGACAAGGCACACAAGAGAGCAAGAGTAAAGGCTGTGAGTTTGGGTTTGACAGAAGTAGTTGACCCAAGAAGAGGTCTGGGAGTTTAGGATAACAGGTGAGCTAAGGCCTGATAGTCTCAGTGAAAGGCACACAAGCCTCGTGCTCAGCACAGCACCTGCTGTATAGAACTGCTCAGTACCACTAAGTCTCCCAGCAGCGTGTGCTGGCGGTGAGCAGTGAGGACAACAGAAGAGGCCCAAAGACGGGTAAACAAATCCTGCTGTCGGAGGGCACAGGGTGGCACTGTAAGGGGGGCCTGAGGAGCTTCCAGTATGCTGGTAGTGTTGCTTCTCCATCTGGGTGCTGGTTATACAGGGGTGTTCAGTTTGTGAAAATTCATCTGTCTGTACACTTATGATATATGTACTTTTCTCTGTGTTCAATAAAATGTAAAGAAATGAAAGAGAGAGCGAGTGCACACTTCGGTGCCAGACCACCTGTTTTCAAATCCCAGCTCTTTGTAGCTACTTCATAGCTGTGGGACCTTGGGAAAATTATTGAACCTCTCTGTGCCTCAGATTTCAAATCATGTAAAATGAGGATAATAATAGCACTTATACCCTAGGCCTGCTGTGAGGATTAAATGACTCAATACATGTCAAGCGCTCTGAATAGTGCCTAGCAAATAGTTAACACTCCCTATTATTAGTTATTTTGGTTAATAATGGTTATCGCTATTATAAAGCGAAGAGGTATGAGAGAGAACTGATGAACTGGGAAGTTGTGGACAGAGAAGGCTAGTGGACATTCTGTCAGACGATGTCCTGAATGTGGCCATGCAGTGGTGCCTGAGTGGGGTTGGGTGGACCAGACCGGGGGTCGGTCAGAATTAAACGGAAGGAACTGTCGTGTGGTGGCATCGCCACGTGAACCTTGACCTTGCCTAGGACTTGAGGTGGAGAAGACTGATGTCGAGTCCCAAGGCCCTTAGTGAGTGTGAGTAGCCTGTGGCCTCGCGGGGTGATTTGAGTCTCGGAGGGTCAGAGCTGGGGTGGCTGTCTGGGAGTGACAGTGGGCGGGGGAGCAGCCTCCCTCTGACAGAGTGCTCTGGAGGAGGGCAGCTGTGGGCTTGGCGGAGTTTTATTCCAGGGCTTTCCCAGCAGTCTCTCTGTTGCGTAGTTAGTGGCACAGAGCGGTGTCAGAAGCCAGGTGACATTTGCTGTGTTGTGACAGTGAAATATAGGTTAATTACATCTGCTCCAGTGTATTTTCTGAATTCCGTTCTCAGTCGACTGATACCTGTGATGGTCTGCCTGCCTCCCTGTCACTGCCTTTCTCCTTGGACCTTGGCTAGATTTGTTTTGCCCCACCAGACAGACACTTCCTCCTCACTGTGTAACTCCCCCCCCACAATTTAGTTGGAGGAAATTAAAGTCATCCTAGTTCCACGCTCTGGGACAGTCTCATTTCTAGTAACTGGCCCTTGTTGCTGCGGACACACTGCCATCTTTAATTCCACTGCCGGGCATGGGTCTTGCTCTTATATTCTATCCTAGTTCCCTGCCAGTGCCCTGGCTTCCCCACAGCTGAGGCCGCCTTTGCATTTGGCCATCCCTCTTTTTTGACTGTAGGCCCCAAGGATGAGGTCCTACCACCTGACCGTGACTCCCCGCCCTCACTTGACTGTCTGCCTGAATCCATGGTCGGGGAACTAGATGCCGCATGCATGCCGCAGCTAAAAAAAAAAGATCCCGCATGTTGCAACTAAGACCCGGCGCAGCCTAAATAAATAAATAATATAAAATATTAAATTTAAAAAATAAAAATGTTTTCGGTTAGCATTTTTGACTCAGTAGATGACACAAAGTAGAGTCAATAATCATCAAGCTACCTTAATCTTTATCCTCTGACAGACTAGGTATACTTCCACATTCAAATGGATGTTTGTGGGGTTTTTTTTTGTTTGTTTGTTTGTTTTGCAGTATGTGGGCCTCTCACTGTTGTGGCCTCTCCCGTTGTGGAGCACAGGCTCCAGACGCACAGGCTCAGCGGCCATGGCTCACGGGCCTAGCCGCTCCGCAGCATGTAGGATCTTCCCGGACGGGGGCACAAACCCGTGTCCCCTGCATCAGCAGGCGGACTCTCAACTACTGCGCCACCAGGGAAGCCCTGTTTGTGTTTTTTAATTCAAGTTGCAAAGTTACATACGTTTTGTGATTGCATTCCATTAGGAGTCATTTAATTTCATAACAGAGTTGATCTTTATCACATCGAAAATGAAAAAAACTGCATTATTTCATTGCAAGGTTGGAAGCATAGTGTGCTAAACATTATATGGTTGTAAACCACTAAGATTCTGAGCTTGCCTGTTACTGCAGCATAACGTAATGAAAGCTGACTAATACAGCAGCAGCCTAAGGGGGTCCGAGTACCCCAGGATGATGTTGGGTGAGGGAAGCTCCAACCAGGGAAAGTCACCAGGTAAGACTGGCAGACGACAGAGCCAGGAAGTGTGTGAGATTGACAACAGTAGTACCTGTGACAATAAGGGACATGCCCTTCCTCACCCAGAAGAGGCCAGATGATTTGTTGAGATATTAACTTTGTATTCCTCCCTCCCCTGGCTCTTTGAAGCAGGGAGCCAGTCCCTTGGTATTTCCTTGCTTTGGGTATTTTTGGTGGTCAGAGCACAGAAGCTTCTGGAAGTCGATGGCTCTCTTTTGTAATAACCTTGGCTCTATGGAGATTCTGTGACACATCCTAGAAGAGGAAGAAAGGGTGGGCTTTTAAGAGCTAAAGGGAGGGAGAGAGCGAGATTTCTACCCAAGTCGGGAAAGGGGCAGAGTGTGATTAGGGCAGGGAAGGGTAGGGAGAGTTCCCACGCCCTGATTCTAGGCAGTGTGCAGGAGGTGACAAGGCCTTGGAGGGAAAGGCTGCCAGGTACACTCAGGGAGGGTACCTTAGACGCAGAGTGCACACCTCTTCCCTGCAATTCCCACACCCCGAGGGGCACCCCAGATCAGCTGAGTCCCCACGTCTGAGGGGGTACAAGGGCTGGGATAGGGGACAGTCCTGCAGCCACTGGTATGACCAGAGAGGTCACCCCAAGGCTTTGGTACTGTCTAAGACCCCGGCACCTTGACAAAACATTGGAGTTGGGGGAGGGAAGCTCAATGATATGCCTGAGATTGAATTTCTTACCAGCTCAGTGGGATAGTGACTTAGAGTCAGCTTTAAATTGAATTAGAAAAAATAAAGAAGCATGCCAGACCACTGCAGCTTTGCAATCCCTCAGGCAGTCCCTAACCTCACTGCTCGCTCCCATGACCGCCAGCAAGCAAGTGGTTACCAGATGGGAAGCTCCTTGCAACCCTCCCCCCAGGAGTGGAGGCCGACCAACTGCATGTCCCTGGGCAGGGGGCCCCTAGATCCTCCATCCTGAGGTCCTGCTAGAATGGGCTGTCAGAACATTTCCTGACCAGAGGGAGGTGGGGAAGCAGGGCCCAGGTCTGGGAGCAGGGGAGAGGCTAAACCACCCAATGGTGGGCATGGGGTACAGGGTGGGACATCTGTCACCCCACAGCATGGAAGTAGGCAGGCCTGGCTCATCTTCAACTCTGGCCTGACCAGGCAGGATACCTTCCTAGGGGTCTAGCTACACTCTTGTCTTCTACTATCAGCCACTGCCCACCAGGCCAGTTCATGATGGGATTGACCCAGGACAAGCCCTGGATGACAGCTGAGAGTACAAGGGCAACTGGGTGGTTAAGAGGCAGATGGCCCAGGTGGTCCTTTCAGGCAAAGTGCCAACTTCTCATCATGGCTCGTGAGGACGGTTGTGATCCAGCCCCTGATGACCGCCCTCATTTCATTTCTAGCCACTTCCCAGCACAGCCCCTCCCTTCTCCTAGTTCCAACCTCCCTGAGCTGCTTCCAGTCCCTTGAAGGGACCACATTCTCTCCTGCCTTGGGGCTTTTCTACAGGCTGCCTCATGTACCTGAACACTCCCTTCTCCCACTTAGCTCATTCTACTCATCCCTCAGGACTCAACGCCTACTTATCCCTCAGGACCAAATTTGGTCTTCTGTTCTAGGAAACCCTCTGAACCCCCAAATCTGGATTGGGGATCTGTTCTAGGCATCCCACAGCACTGATTTTCTATCTTGGTCCTTGTCATACCTGTTACACAGGATTGTTTCACTGTCTGTTCCATAGGCTATTGTATAATCTCTTGGGTGCAGGAACTGTGTCTGTTTCATTTATCATGGTACCTTTAGTACCTGATGTCTGATAAGGAGGATGGAAAGGGAAAGGGAAGGAAGAGAAAGAGAAGGGAGGGGAGGGGAGGAAAGGGAAGGCTGTTTTTGCCCTTCTTGCCTTGCCCACGAACCTTGAGACTTCCTTACCTTTGAAGCTCTTCAATAAGGAAGCCTAGCATCTGGCCTGGATGGCAGTTTAGTTGAGGTGGTTCAGGAGGCTGTGACTCCAGCAGTCCAGTCTCCGGCCTGGATTTAGGACAAGCTGGTGTGACGATACCCAGGGCAGCTGGAAGCCACATTGCTGGAGGGAAATTTTAACTACAACCAAGCAGAAAAATAAAAGTCAGAGCCAGGGGGAAGGCCTGCATCTGTGTTAGGTGCAGCAGTAGGACGTGCTCAGAGGGTGGGTTGGGATGAGGGAGGGAAACCAGCAGGGACTGCTTGTTGATCCCAATATCTGTTTCCCCCTCTTTTCTTATTTTAAGTGTTTAACTGAATATATGGCCACCCAGAATACAATCGCCATTTCCTGGCCTCCCTTGCAGCTAAACGGGGCCACGTGGTTAAGTTTTGGCCAATGAGCTAGAAGAAACATGTTGTATGACTTCCACAAAGTGTCCTGAAAGGAGGGTCCATGCCCTTCGTCTAGGGTGACCCACTTGTCCTGGTTTGCCTGAGACTCTCCTGGTTTTAGCATGGAAAATGCCACGTCCTGGGCCATCCCTCTGTCCTGGGCAAACCAGGGGAGTCAGTCACCTCCTTCTGGCCAGCATGTGAATGTGAGAGAAACCGGCCTGGAACCATGAGGCGCAGCCACGTGCTGGGGATCCAGAAGGCTGGGCTGCTAGACCGGTGCCTGCACAGTGAGTTCAGGCCACTCAGATGGGCCTGAGTCTGGATCACCTGAGCCTGCATCTCTGATTACTCCCTTTGGGCTTTGTTTACCAGTGAGAAAAATAAACGTCTGTGCTGTATAAGCTTCTGTTATTTAGGCTTTTCTGGCACATGAAGCTGCACCTAATCCTAATGGTAGGGAAACAGGACTAAAGCCTTGACAGATGCTGGTTTGTTACGCTGCCAGTTGTGCAGGGGATGGGGGCTTGGGGGGCAGTCCCGAACGTGCTCACTGTTCTCCGCAGAGCTGCCTCGGGGGCTGCCCCTGGGAGTGAGGGACTGATGAGAGGTCAAGTTTCTCCTCGCATCTCGCCAAAGGCTTCAGTGCTTCCTGCTCTTATTTCCTTTGACAAAATTGTTCCCTTCCTAAGAAGCAATTTGAAAGCCACTGGTTCTCAAATGAATGGTGACAGCCTGACCCACTGTCCTGCTCTGACCCTACAGCTCCCGGCTGTTTAGCTACTTCTCACCCACTTACATAGGAGTTGCACAAAACTCATTCAGACACAGGCATAATAACGAACATAGAGACCAAAAAAGAAACAGAAAATTAAATCCTAGGAAGAGTTGCATAAGCCTAAACCCCCAGGAGAGACCTGGCACCCGATGGTGTCTCTGGCAGCAGCCCTGTATGGGACTTGCTGTTGCAGGGACCTCCCCGAGGGCCACTTTGGGATGGAATCTACTCCTGGGGGTGCTGCATCATGCCTCAGGTGGCCTTGTTTCTAACAAAACATCACTGTTCCTGGACATACTGCCTTCAGGAGCACCTGTGCAACCCAGGAACTGTCTGGGTTTGTGGATAAGGCTGAGGGTGAGTTGTCAGCTCGGGGATGCACAAGGCAGGGGTAAGTGCAGACATGGATTTAGCGAACGTGGGAGTAAAGATTTCCCACTGGCCCCACCAGAAAGCTAGGCAGTTTGGGAGGTACTCTAGCAGAGCCCTATACTGGAGGAATAACTAGGGTCCAAGACACCCAGGGCAAGTGGCCTAGAACAGGGGGTCCCTGAAGTGCTACAGTTCAGCAGGAGATGGGGCAGCTCTCCCAGCCTGACCCCTAAAGGGAGGGCTTTGTCTTATCCTATCTCAGCTACCTCCTGGTTGTGCCATTTCCTGCTCTGCAGCATGAGGAAAATGATAATGCCTACTGCATGCACGTGGCAAGGGTGATGTGCAAAACTCAGTCCAAGGCCTAGCTTGGTGTGGCTAAGCCAGTGGCTCTGGCCCGGTTCTCTCACAAGGTTGTGGTCAAACTGTTGGTCGGGGCTGCAGACCATTGAAGGCCTGATGGGGGCCGGAGGATCCACTTCTAAGATGGCTCACCCACGAGGCTGTTGGTAAGAGGCCTCAGTTCCTCTCTACATGGGCCTCTCCTACAGCTGCCTGAGTGTCTTCACTCCACGGCAGCTGGCTTCCTCCAGAGCAAGTGATCCAAGGGACAGAATGAGGTGGAAACCGCAGTGACTTTTACCATGTAGCCAGCCTTGAAGTCACATGCCGTCATTTCTGCAGTGTCCTACAGGTCACACAGCCCAGTGCTATGTTTTGTTTTTTAGTATCTTTTTTTTTTTTTTTTGCCGCACCGTGCAGCATGCGGGATCTTAGTTCCCCAACCAGAGATGGAACCCGCGCCCCCTGCAGTGGAAGCGCACAGTCTTAACCTCCAGACCACCAGGGAAGTCCCCACAGCGCTCTTTAACAGGGCAGGGGCTACACAAGGGTGCGAGTACCAGGAGGGTGGGGCTCGTCAGGCTCTGTTGGGGGCTGGGACCACGTGACCGCACAACCGCTGAACCAGTCCTAGAGCACCTGTTGCCTGACTTCTTGTTATGTGACATAAGAAGTCCTATTGTTATTGTGCTGCTTACAGCTCAAAGCATCCTGATAGCCCTTCCCCAAAAGTCCTTTTTTTTTTTTTTTTTTTTTTTTTGCTTAAAACAGCCGGAGTTGGATTCTGTGACTTACAAACTAAAGTCCTTGACTGATACCAGAGAGTAAGTCTAGACCATCAGCCTTGTTTAGGGAAAAGGGAAAGGTGGGCTCCTGGGCTGCAGGCATCCTCTGTGGCTGTCACTCCAAACCTCACAAATCCGACCTGGTTGTCCAGGGTCTAAGAATAAGCACTGTGAGGGGAGAGAAAACCTGGCTTTTACATGCCTAAATAGTCATAGTTAGGTAAAAATACTGAAGAAAAATCCTTGCTACAAGGATGCGACTTTGGTTCTGCCTGATTCTCCAGCTAGCTCTGTGGCTGAGTCTCTGTGGAGGGATGGAATCCTTCTCCTCCTTTCTCTCCTGGCTGAGATTCCCTGCTTAACTTTGGAATGGGGCTGATTCCAGCAGAGATTCCCAGGTTCTGTCCCTTGGGTGGCCAGCAACCAGGAGGATCTCACAAGTTGCCACTGTGGGCCAGGAGAACACTAAATTTACACAAGTCTGGTCTACCAAAGGGAGGCCAGAAATCAGGATTCTCTGAGCTCTCTGTAGCCTTCATGTGGGCACTGGCAAACTTTCACATTTCAGAAGGAAGAGGAGCCTTTTTGAGCTCACCCTCTCTGATCTTCTGGATCAGCTGCAGCTGGGAGCATGGTAGTTGGGTGGCCCATGGACGCTGGCAACACCATCACTGCCAAGCTTACTAATTATGTGCTGGGAGAGAGTCAGACCCCACCCAGACATCTGTATTCTGCTGGGTCCCAAGGGCACCCATGCAGAGGGGCAGGCTGCAGGGTGGGAAATTATATAGGGTCATCTTTTAAAATAAATTTATGTATGTATGTATGTATGTATTTATTTTTGGCTGCGCTGGGTCTTCGTTGCTCGCGTGGGCTTTCTGTAGTTGCAGCGAGTGGGGGCAACTCTTTGTTGCGGTGCGCGGGCTTCTCATTGCGGTGGCTTCTCTTGTTGCAGAGCACGGGCTCTAGGCATGCAGGCTTCAGTAGTTGTGGCGCAAGGGCTTAGTTGCTCCGCGGCATGTGGGATCTTCCCGGACCAGGGCTCGAACCCGTGTCCCCTGCATTGGCAGTCGGATTCTTAACCACTGTGCCACAAGGGAGGTCCTCTAGGGTCATCTTTATCCGACCCCATACTCCCCTTCAACTCAGAG
>NC_041224.1:42359493-42377101 GCF_002837175.3 Physeter macrocephalus
ATGTTAGCTGAATTCAAAGTTTGAACTTCAAACGTAGGTAATATGTAGGGTAAATACAAAATTTATGGTCCAAAAAGAGATACTTTTTAAAGGTGAAAGGAGTAGTAAAATGAACTAACAGGTGGAAATGATCTAAAATAGGTACAGACTGCCATGTTACAGGAAAACTGGGACATAAAGACACACAAGCAACAGGGAGCCCCTGAGTATGTTTCTGGATTCGGGGGATGGCAATGAGAATGGAATGACAGGGGTAGATGTTGGCTTTTAAGTGACTAAATATGGTAAGAAAATGAAAAAAATCTAGGTGAATACTCCTTCAAAGGAAAGTGGAAATTTGGAGGGGAAGCTTGCAGGAACTGCTATGAGCTTAAGTTTAAAGATTGGACAATCAACTGGAAGTGTCCAGTGGGAACAGAGAGAATATAACTGAGGACAGGCACTTGGAGATAAGCTGTAGAGACTAATGAGAGTGGATGACTAACAGCCAACAGAGAATCCCATTATTATGTTCTCATTTGAAGTTTTATCAATTCTCATCCTCTTCCATTCCCTTCACTCACAATGGTTAAACCCTCCTAACTTCCCACTTGCCCTGTGAAATCTCAAAGAGCTTATAATTCCATTAAAACACCAAATTAAACATCTCTGGCATTTCTTACATTTCCTAAGAGCTCTGAAATACATTATATTTACTGGGACTTCCCCGGCAGTCCAGTGGTTAAAACTCCGCACTTCCACTGCAGGGGCACAGGTTCAATCCCTGGTTGGGAACTAAGATGCCACAAGCCGCTTGGCATGGCCGGAAAAAAAAAAACAACCCACAGACACCACATTATATTTACTAATAAAATCTCCCAGTTTTAAGTCTTATGTTTTAGCACTAAACTAGACAAAATAAAAACTGGGAACACAGTACCTCTCTCCACAAATAATCTTTTTATTTTTGGCTATTAGAGTGATTGAAATATTTTTAAATGATCTGGTTACTTTTCAGAGAATTTAGCTGTTGCTTCAAACTAGAGCATCCAGCAAAGGAGGAAAAACAGTAATTTTACAAAACTGGGTGTGAAAATATGCAAGTGAGGAAAATATTAACATTTCTCTCCCAACAAGTGTAACAGGAGGAGAAATCTGGACAGCGGAGGATACAAGCACAAGGATGTTTACCCTCTGGCAAGCTAGGATCACAAAGAACTTTGGGATCCCAACCTTTGCCAACAGAACACACACTGCTTCTCCCCCAGAGAAGTCTCTGAAAGGCTGGTACAAAAACAGCCAGGGCACCATTTAGGCTGAATAATTAACCCTGTCATCTGCAGGTTACTAGGAGGGGAAAATGGAGGAAGCAGCAGTTTTCGGCCACACACGGAGGTGGGAGTGGGGGGCATTTCAGCACTCTCCTTGGCTCATGAGAAAACATAAGCACGATACAGGCCTCAAAGACAGGTTCAAGAAGCACCAGTCAGCAATAATTTGCCAAGTTTCATACTCTGTTGATATCATTAAGAGCCCATATCCAAAGTTTGAAGGCTAAAGCCTGGATAATGGATTTAGGATGGCCCATCTCTACAGGGGAGGGTTTAAAAAGATTAACTGTCCCTATTCTCATTCCATTAGCATGAAAGTACGGGCTGATTTCCACCTCAGTTGAACAAATAATAGAAACCATTCATTTAGCCCAACATTTTGCTTACTTTGAGATTTCACACTAATACAAAAAGAGAACAGAAAGGATTAAGAGTATTTTGTGCTTTAAACACATTGAGTTACCCCATGCTCCCTATTTCCCTGTCTCAATATTAAAAGAAAAAAACACAGGTGGGCTTTGCCTTTACTACTTTAAACCTTCCCTTCTTTAAGTCTGCATTAGAGAAAAGCAAAGTCAGTCACCTACAAGAACAGGTTCAGGCAAATTAGAGTCTAAAGAAAACAAGTAGCACACTTGCCCTCCAGCACCTTCCTCATGCCTCCCCAGATGTTACTACTCACTACCATCTTGTAGAAAGAGCTGAGAACGTCTCAAGTGTAGAAAAGGTTATGAGTCTACAGCAAAGTGAGATTTTCTGAACCTCTTGGCAACCAGCTGGGTTTATACACATCTGAGACCCCCTAATGAAGAATCAATTTTATGACTAAGAGATTTCTTACGAATATCAATGGCTACTTTTGCGTCACAAAAACAAAAACAAAACAAACAAAAACCAGTTGTTAGTATCAGGACAACCTTCTTGGCTGAATAATTGTTCACATCAAAGCCTGTATTCTCCCCAAGGGTGCTAAGAACCAGCACAGGAAAGCAAATATCAAAAGCTTTCCCAACAAACAAAGTCAGGGATAAGGGGTTTCGATATGCAAAGTCTTTTATTTAAAATTTTGAAAAGTTAAGACGACGACCACCTCAGTATATGCCATTCCCATTATAAGGAGAAATGACAGTTTCAAACTCGTGCAGAGCTGCATTTTCATTTACAGAACTCTGTAGGCACTTTAGAAGTGAAGCTTGGCTTCAAAATACAAACACTGGGGGCTTTGGCTCAACCTTTTAATATAAAAAATTCACTGATGTACAAAAATGCGAAAGTGTGACAATGACAACATATGAAATTCTGTGATTGAAAGTCCCCTCGAGTGCAAGCTGTGGTGCACATGCACCCGCCCACACGTACTCTGGCGTGGAAACATAAACTAATGCAAACCGGTGCTACCAAGAAGCGCCAACATGTGTTCTCCATTCCACCAACCACAGATTGATATCTACTCCAAACATTCAGGAACAAAAAGTACAGCATCTTCCAGGAACAGCAAGGCAGACTTCTTACTCACGATGGACCAGCACAAATAAACCCAGCAAAAATAGTACTGCATACTAGAAAACAAACACAGAACCACGAGTCAGAGAAGCTTTTAAAAGTTCACAAATCCTCAGAGTTAATTAACAAACTGGCCTTTGTGACCATGATAAATCACTAAACTATCCAACTGGTCTCCCATCTTTTAACTGTAATCCATTTAACGGTTTCCAAAATTAATGAAACATATAGTACAGGATCTTACCTTAAATTTAGGATAGTCATTCATGAGGATCGTCACAATCCCAATATAAGGAACGAATCTAAACAAACAAACAAAAAACTGATCATCACAGAACTTTCTAAGTAGCTGTTGTCATTTACTGAACATTCTCAATATCTTCCATAGAATACTAATTTTCAGCTCACAAAATCCATTTGTATATACTGTCCTATTAGACCCTTTCAACAGCCCATGTGATAGGGAAGTTAGGGGTACAGCCATTTTATAGATGAGGAAACAGTTGCTCATGCACAAGGTACATGGTGGAACCAGTACCAGATCTGAGGTCTCTGACCTCTAGTTGGTGACTCTAATGCTACATGCTGATTCAGTGTTAGGGGTTGGGTTTGTTGTTATAACCTGTGGAGAGCTGTCAATCTAGTTGGGGAGACAAGGCAAACACAGCCAGAACATTACAAGGTACTTCATGTTAAGTGTCCAAAAAGTGAGTGTACAGCTCTATTATAGTACTTAAGATTTCACCACCCTCTCTCTTTTTTTTTTTTTTTTTTTTTTGCAGTACGCAGGCCGCTCACCGTTGTGGCCTCTCCCTTTGCGGAGCACAGGCTCCGGACACGCAGGCCCAGCGGCCATGGCTCCGCGGCCCTCCCGCTCCGGGGCACGAACCCGCATCCCGTGCATCGGCAGGCGGACTCTCAACCACTGCGCCACCAGGGAAGCCCCGACCCTCTCATTTTTTAACCACCTGTAATCTGGCTTTGGCTCTCTTAATCCTGAAACTTCTTCTAGAACAATTTAAATCACTGTATGCAGAAGACCAGTCTCAGCTCCTATCTTCCTTTTCATCTCTGCAGCACTTGACTTTGATGACCAGAACCTTGCCCTTGAAATCTTTCTCCTTGGTTTCTGTAACATACCAGTCTCTTTCTCTACCTACCTCTTGGTTACTACACCTTTGTTTTTTCACTAGCTCTTGCTTTCCTCTTGTCACTAAAGTTTGTCCCCTCAAACTAGGTAAAACCACTTGTTAAATAATCTCATATCACCTCATATATTTCCTTTGAAGTCTTCATCATGAGTTTAATTACAGAATTAGTTGCCTAACTAGCTGGATAGTGTCTCTCTCCCCTACTAGACTCTAAGCTCTATAAAGGCAGAAACAGTGCCAATCTCTTCCCCACTGTATCTTCAAGGCTAAACTTGACACTTGGCACATAGCAGGCATCCAGTAAATACTGCCTGATTGAATGCTGGAATATCCAGGTCTCTTCTTTTCTCTTTCCCTTGGGGATCTCACTTCCTCCCGGGACTTCAATTCTCCCCTCAAAACGAAAGACCCTTCAACATCATAAGAATTCGGGGCAGAGAGAGATGTGGGAGGAAATAGCAGTTAGAAATGTACAACTTTCTTTTTTCTCTTCCTCTTCTACTGTTGGATTCCAGAGTGGACTGGGTGATACCATCCTAGAGCCTGTCCTAGAGAAGGGAGGTTGACCTTTGCATACTTTAAAATATCCCAGATACTTTTATTCAGGGCACCCACAACCTTTGTACACACCAAAGGTACACAAACAGAAATTACCTCCTATGTAACACCTCTAACCATCAGAGGCTTAGGCAATCTTGAAAAACAGAAGTTTTGCCTTTGGTGCATTTTACTTCCTTTTAAGAGCTCCTCTTACTTCCCGTCTCCTGTCCTCACCCCATCCTGCCTCTCTCCCCCTGGCAGCACTACCCAGACTCATCTCTCTCTCCCCATCCCCAAACTCCCATTTGCATAAATTGATGTTTCTTAAAACCTACACCTCCATTGTGAGAATCATTTGGACAGCTCATTAAAAATGCAGATTGCGGACTTGCCCGGTGGCATAGTGGTTAAGAATCCGCCTGCCAATGCAGGGGACACGGGTTTGAGCCCTGGTCCGGGAAGATCCCACATGCCGCAGAGCAACTAAGCCTGTGCGCCACAAATACTGAACCTGCGCTCTAGTGCCAGCGAGACACAACTACTGAAGCCCACACTCCTAGAGCCCGTGCTCCGCAACAACAGAAGCCACCACAAAGAGAAGCCCGTGCACCGCAACGAAGAGTAGCCCCCGCTTGCCGCAACTAGAGAAAGCCCGCGTGCAGCAACTAAGACCTAACGCAGCCAAAGATAAATAAATAAATAAAAATTTTAAAAAGTGCAGATTGCTCTATCTTCCCAGATTTACTGAGTCAGAGCACCTCTGGAAGGTCGGGCCCAAATGACGCTTCTGCACATTAAAGTACAAGAAGCACAGTTCTAGCAAACAAGATGTATGGAACAGGCATGTGGTGACAAATCATATCCCCTTTTAGGGCCCATGCTTTAGTTTCAACCCCTGGGACCTCTAAGAGCTGAAAAGTAACAGTCACTACAGAATGGCCTAGCTAAGCTCTAGGAGAGTAGATAAAGGTTTTCTATATTTTTAATACACATATTTTTTCTTTTTAATGCAACAACTCTATTTCTTTTGTCTCACTTATAACATCTTCATAAAAGCAACAGTTTCCAGTCTTTCAGAAGGAAAATCATCTAAATTTAAGAACACAAAGGCAAATGCCTTACAGTAAAATGCAGACTAAAACCTATAAAAGCATCTGTGACTTCTATTAAAACAACATCAGGGGCTTCCCTGGTGGCACAGTGGTTAAGAATCCACCTGCCAATGCAGTGGGACACAGGTTCAAGCCCTGGTCTGGGAAGATCCCGCATGCCGTGGAGCAACTAAGCCCGTATGCCACAACTACTGAGCCTATGCTCTAGAGCCCACAAGCCACAACTACTGAGCCTGTGTGCCACAACTACTGAAGCCCGTGCACCTGGAGCCCATGCTCCGCAACGAGAAGCCACTGCAGTGGGAAGCCTGCACACCGCAACGAAGAGTAGCCCCTGCTCACCGCAACTAGAGAAGGCCCACACATAGCAATGAAGACCCAACGCAGCCAAGAATAATAAAATAAAAATCTTAAAAAAAATTTTTTTTTAAATAAATAAAACAACATCAGACTGCTAATTCTGGCCTGATGATCAATCAGCAGCCATGCTCATGGGTAGAGACTTTCACTGTTACCTCCATACAATGATATCTATGCTCAAAGAACCACAATGATCACATAGTCTGCTTATGGGTTATCCATGGAAACATTTCCCCCCCCAAGGTGGTTTTTCCTTGACCACCATAAGTGTGAAATAGAAGCAACTTGATCTTTAGGAGTAATAGAAGCAAAACATAAGGTTGCCAGAATATGACAGGCAGTCCAAAGTCAAAAGATTTAATTACCTATACTACTGTTTTCCTCCATGGACAGAGACAGTCAAGAGTTGCTAATCAAGTGCATAATGCTGCTATCATCAGTCATCTTAAATTCAAATCAGTTGCACTTTTTTCCTACTGAGTTCAGATAAACTCTGCTAAAGCAGAGTTGATAATAAGCAGAGGTTTAAAATAAGCAAAACAAATGCCATCCACAAAGCCAACCTCAACACCAGCCTGTGGCAAGTTAACATCTAGTAGGTACAGTAGGGGTAAATACATGTCCCTGGGAGTTCTTGGGATCAAAGGTGCTGCTAAGAAAGGAGCCTCAGAAGTAAGAACTATCTGCTGATGCTCTGGGTGAAAATAATCTGTCAGATGTCAAAAGGGATCTACGTCTGGGAAGTTTGGACCCCAGTAGCTGCCTTAAAAAGGATCATTGTTTCTATCCCGGAATGGTCTGTTTCAAGCTAAGTAAAAAGTACATTTTAAAAGACTCCTCCAGGACTTCCCTGGTGGTCCAGTGGCTAAAACTCCATGCTCCCAATGCAGGGGGCCTGGGTTTGATCCCTGGTCAGGGAACTGGATGCCACATGCATGCTGCAACTAAGAGTTAGAATGCCACAACTAAAGATCCCGCACGTGGCAACAAAGATCCCGTGTGCCACAACTAAGACCAGGCGCAGACAAAAAAAAAAAATAAATAAATAAAAGCCTCCTCCATAAAACTGATTTCAGTCAACAGAGAGCTCAATTACTCTGCTTCTTCCTTTATTTTTATTCTTCTTTTCGCTGTCAATATTTCTCTATTCCCTGATCTTCTGCCAGGCTTTCATCCTTTTTTCCTGTTGCTTTCTACCCGTCTTTGACTAACAGGTTCTCTTGTGTTTTTCAACTACCTGAATTTAGAAAGAATCTCCCTTATTCTTAGTTGGTTCAGTATTAGTTTCACTTTCTAAAAGTGTTCTATTACATGCTATAACATGAATGAACCTTGAAAACATTATGCTAGGTGAAAGAAGCCGGACATATTGTAAGACCACATATTGTAAGATTCTGTTTATATAAAATGTCCAGAACAGGCAATCCATAGAGACAGGAAGTAGATTAGTGGTTGCCAGGGGCTGAAGGGAGAAGGGGATGCGGAGTGACTGCAAATCAGCACCAAGTTCTCTTTTTGGGGTGAGGAAATGTTCTGGAATTAAACAGTGGTGATGGTTTTACAACTTTGTGAATATAATAAAACTCGCTGTACTGTACACTTTAAAAGGGTAAATTTTATATCCTAATATATGTGAATTATATTTCAATAAAAAATTGTTTAAACTTGTTTTTATTTAGGGCTTTAGGCTTCAGTGTAAAATTTTTTAGTGTGCAGCTGTCTGAAAAAAAAGTTTCCAAGGTTTGGGTACAGTCTGACTCTGAAATATAGTTTAGCATTTTATAAACACAATTTTCACAAAAGGAGGTGATGTGCCTCATTATGTGTCAAGGTAAGTGGTGACATAATCAATGGAAAGTGAATTTGTACAGTTAGATTCTGTGCTCCTGCTGTTCATGTCTCAGATGTTTATACTTCATGGAAAGTTATTTAATTCAGAGAGTACCAGATTATAACATTTTTTAAATTAACAGCCAGAAAAAGGCCTATAACTTTCAATGTTGGGATTTTAGAAATAACACTGTACATAGTTTGGGACTTTTAAAAAATTCTCTAGAAAGGCAAGTTACTTGAAAAGAAAGCCTGGTTCCTCCACCCTTCCATAGGATGATGCATGTTTTTACCCAAACAGGGGGCCAGAATGAGCAGACAGAGCTGCACTAAACACCTAAGAATCAAGATCCAGATAAAGGGACCCTCTGGGAGAAGTACAAATAAAACTGTACAGCAAAATTTGTCCAAAGCCTTAAAATATGCTTATGTTTCACCAGGTCATTCCAAGTATAAGAATTTACTGTGAAAAATGATTGGGCAGAGGCACTGAGATATATGTAACAGGGATGCTCATCATAACACTGTTCACAATCAAAGGCATCTGACAATAGGAGACTGGCTAAATAAAAATATAGTCTTTCCACACAGTGAAGTAGCATACAGATTTGAAAATGATGATATGGAAATAAATCTTTTGATTTATAGATACTAATAACATTGGAGGATAAAAAAGAGGTTATAAGCAGTGTGACCATTCTCTCCCCATATACAAAATGTGTTTATGTATACACACTTATACATTAAGATCTGCATCTTTACACATATCGGCTAAAAGAACACAAACCAAAAACTTAAAAATTTATGGAGGAACTGAAAGGAAAGAAGTGACTTTGCTTTTTTTTTTTTTTTTTTTTTTTTTGTGGTACGCGGGCCTCTCACTGTTGTGGCCTCTCCCGTTGCAGAGCACAGGCTCCGGACGCGCAGGCTCAGCGGCCATGGCTCACAGGCCCAGCCGCTCCGTGGCATGTGGGATCCTCCCGGACCGGGGAACGAACCTGTGTCCCCTGCAGGCGGACTCTCGACCAGTGCGCCACCAAGGAAGCCCCCGACTTTGCTTTTTTTTTTTGTGTGTGGTACGCGGGCCTCTCACTGTTGTGGCCTCTCCCGTTGCGGAGCACAGGCTCCGGACGCGCAGGCTCAGCGGCCACGGCTCACGGGCCCAGCCGCTCCGCGGCATGTGGGATCCTCCCAGACCGGGGCGCGAACCCGGTTCCCCTGCATCGGCAGGCGGACGCGCAACCACTGCGCCACCAGGGAAGCCCCGACTTTGCTTTTTGATGACTGTTATTTCCTTATGTTTCTACAAGAATCTGTACATTTGCAATTAAAGGAAAAGCAAAAAGACTCTAAGAGGCTGATATTAGCAGCACCTTGGGAACTGAGGGAAATGGGGACTATCACTTCTCAGAAGCACTGACAATCTAATTTGAATTATAAAAGTATGTTTAGCTCCATCATAGGAAATCAAGTTCCCTTGAACTAGAGGTGTGCACAAAAAACCAGGTCTGCCGAAGACAAAACACATTGGTGCTTTTTCTGATCCGATCTCTCTGGCCCCAAACTGAACATCTCTTCTGCTGTAACTGAGGCAGCTTTTACTTAGTAACTTGAATTTATTTCTTTATGGGAACACAGTTCCTCAGTTCCACTGTTTCACTGTTTGCTAGTGGAATCACTGAATCCACAGTGTCTGTCCTAGGTTAGAAGGAGCAGATGTTCTGACAGTGAATAAGAGTGCCATGTGGCATCTAAAGAGTGAGAACAAGCAGCTACTCATCTCAGAAGTGTTATACCAGTAATTTTGCTACAATGGTTAAAAGGGGTGGGCTCTGGAGTCAGCCAGACACTTATCATCATCAGTGTGACCTTAGATAAACAACCTAACATGTCTGTGTTTCCTCATCTGTAGAATGGAAATATTAGGGTTGTTCTGAGGTTAAAATGAGGTAATACTTGTAAAGAAAGCACTTAGAATGAGTCTCTGGCATAGAGTAAGCCCTAATAAATGTGAGTTATTGTTAATAGTATTAATAACATGAAGGTAGTAATAATCCCATACTTCCTCATACCAGTAACTTACAATTCCTGTCCTTCACTGATCTGTTCTCCTGATAAAATCTGAAATAAACAGGCTTAATATAACTTTTAAATTTCATTTGACCTCAATAATTTCAAAACTAGAAATAAAACAATATGGAATAAATCAACATGATGAAATTAATCTAGATGAACACTTTAAGTTGCTGACTCAGTAAACACTTAAGAAATGTAAGTTTCAAGAAGCAGGATTAATACTGCTCTGGATCCCCAGAGCCTAGCACAGTATTAGACGTCAGAGTACATGGAAGGTGCCCAATAACATTTCTGAAATGAATTACACAGACAAATGAATTTTTTAAATTGTCACTCTAATTCATCCTCATCACTAATATTCTGTTCTTTTATAGCACCCCATATCCTCCCTTCTGGAGCAGTAAACCTGAAGTTTCAGATGCATTTTAAGAAGCATACTTTTTCAAAGGACACAAGGTGATTTGGCCAAACCAGGACCAAACCATTATATTCAATTGTGTATGATCAGACAATATGATCGAGAGAGCCAATGTTTCAGTAAATCTCCCCTCTATACTTACCCCCTCGCTCTCCCCACGACATCTTTTTTCTCTAGCCAATGTTGTCCTTGTTTATAGAGGCCTCGGTCATCAACAGCATTATTATCACCTTTGGTCAAAAACTTGATATGTCCATTTTGCCTTAAAAGAGTAAGGGAAACCCAAGTCACCAAATACCTTCATGCCATTTTAAAGTACAAAATTTGTTCATGTTAACTGAAAATTCCTGTGGAACTGTGGCATTTTATCATCATTCCCAATATCAAAATAATTATTTATTTAGCTAAAAGGATGTTCATAGCTATATTGTTTACAATAGGGAAAAACTGGAAGCAAACAAAGTCTAACTGGAGTTGAAATCTACGCAAGCATTAAGGCCAATGATACAGAAGAAAATTTAATGACATCAGAAGATCATACAAATTTTATTAAGTGAAAAAATATTACAAAATAGCATGTACAGTATAATCTCATTTTTATATTAAAATAAACAAAAACCACCAATATTTTGGAAATACAAAGTGCAAAGGAACACATTAAACTACTTAGTTTGGATATAATCTGCCAAACGAAGACTGTGGGAAACTACAGAATGACCCAGTTTCTTCAACCAATAAATTGCAAGGGACAAAGAAAGTTAGAGAAGGAATTTACAGATTTAAATAAAAGACATTATAAAGCCATATCAACCAACTGCAATTGAGGACCTTCTTTGAATCTGGATTCAAACAAATTGTTAAAAAAAGTTAAGACGCAATTGGAAATTTGAACAAAGATTGGAAACTTAATGATACAAAGGAATGACTGTTCATTTTTTTAGGTGTAAGAATGTTAATAGCACAGGCTCCGGACGCAAAGGCTCAGCGGCCATGGCCCACGGGCCCAGCCGCTCCGTGGCATGTGGGATCCTCCTGGACCAGGGCACGAACCCATGTCCCCTGCATTGGCAGGTGGACTCTCAACCACTGCGCCACCAGGGAAGCCCCTCTATGGCTTTTTTTAGCTGACCTTTAGCTTCTCATTTTTTTTCTCCAACAAACATGCACTACTTTTACAAGCCAGGGTCTATAGAAACATCATCCTACTCGATCAGATAATTATTAATTTAATTCTACTAAAGAACCATGAGGCTTCTAGCAATCTTAAAATTTAACTGAAAGCAAGTACATTTTACAGTTGATAAAGACTATCTTAAAATTAACTCAAGTGAGTTTGGGTTAACAGCTACACTAGAAAGAAGAAAAATAGCTTTAACTCCTACTGACTAATATCCACTTAGATTCTAAGGCAGAACCTGGCTCACTACACACTAAATCATCTGCAGATAAAACTAAATTGCGAGGTGCTGCAACACCAAAAACAGTCAAGTGCAAACAGTCTCATTAAAAATGAGATTCCAATTAGAAAAAATGCAAATATACACAGAGAAAAATAATTTGTAGCTGACAACTCGGTAAGTGAAAGAATGTCTGAAAAATCCTGGAGGGTAAAAGAGGACAGGTGCCAAGTGGGGGCTAGCTGCAGAGGGAAAGTCAGGAGCAGCAGGAAGAAGAGTCCATTAAACCAGGAAATAACACCAAGAAAAGAGGCAGAAAAGTAAAGTATGAGGAAAGAAAAGTTAGGAAATGGGAAACTCGCCAGGAAAGAAAAGGGATACTACGAGAGATGTGAGCTATTCCCAAAGACTTAATTTGTCAACAAAACAAACAAACACACACAATTTCCCCCCCCTCTGGGATGTAATCAGGACCCACTATAGCTGTTTGATAAAGCACAGGTTTCCTTCATCTACTTAATAGTGCAGAGGGCTTCCCTGGTGGCGCAGTGGTTGAGAATCTGCCTGCCAATGCAAGGGACATGGGTTCGAGCCTTGGTCTGGTAAGATCTCACAAGCCGGGGAGCAACTAGGCCCATGAGCCACAACTACTAAGCCTGCGTGTCTGGAGCCTGTGCTCCACAACAAGAGAAGCCACGATACTGAGAGGCCTGCACACCACGATGAAGAGTGGCCCCCGCTTGCCCCAACTAGAGAAAGCCCTCACACAGAAACGAAGACCCAACACAGCCAAAAATAAATAAATAAATTAATTAATTAATTAAAAAAATTTTTTTTTCTTAAATAGTGCAAGAGGGGCTTCCCTGGTGGCGCAGTGGGTGAGAGTCCGCCTGCCGATGCAGGGGACACAGGTTCGTACCCCGGTCCGGGAAGATCCCACATGCCGTAGAGCAGCTAGGCCTGTGAGCCATGGCCGCTAAACCTGCGCGTCGGGAGCCTGTGCTCTGCAACGGGAGAGGCCACAACAGTGAGAGGCCCGCGTACCGCCAAAAAAAAAAAAAAAAAAAAAATAGTGCAAGAAATATTCTCTAGTGGCAACCAGCTCCTATTAAGCCTACCATGAAGACCTATTCTAGCACTTCACAACCCACGAGCACCGAATCCTGATTGACAACACATTTACATGGGACTTTTCCCTCGCTAGCATAAGGACCAAATATTTAGTATTATCTATCTCCAAGGAGCTCAAAGCACTTAAAATTTAATTCAACCATCACAATACAGTGATATTAGGAGGGAGGAAATAACTTAGATAAGATAAAGACCCCAAGGGCCAAATGGGTGCAAAATAATGTATCTATCTGCATAGAAAAAGCAAAGCAAAGGACTAAGTCACCCCAATGGAGAATTCTCCTTCTAAATACTTGATCACATGCCAGTATTCAATATCATCAAATTATAATACTACCTATAGGCTGAACTTACTAAATACATACTAGAGTAGGCTATAAAATAAGATAAAGTAAGAGTTTATATGTGGAAAAAATGTAAGTATTACAAATTGCTGACTAACAGGCTAATACGAGGAGCTATCCACGAAAATTAAGTCAACTGATAAACATTTAATAGCTATCTCACCTTTTAAATTAAAAAACAAACTTCACTATCTCCGCTTTCCTAACTCGTCCATTTTGGAAGAAAATGGAAAGCAAGAAATAGGCAAGGGGAGAGAAGGGTTCAAAGAAGATGTTTTTTGCTGTTTGCCACAGTACATATAACCTTACCTGCATGCATATCTCATAGCCCTCCGTTTTTTACGTAATTAAAAATACAGTATTAACTATAATCAGTGCAGGAGGTGGTTAAGTCTTTTTTTAAAAAAAAAAAAACAATGCCGGGGGGAGGGATCAATTGGGAATTTGGGATTAACAGATACACACTACTACGTATAAAATAGATAAACAACAAGGACCTACAGTATAGCACAGGGAACTATATTTAATATCTTCTAACATGTTTAGTTTAAAAAAACAAACAAAATAATTTTTAAAAAGATAAAATGATTAAGGGATAACACAACCTCCAAACAAAAAGAAAAACTCCAATTCCAACCACTTTCTCACAATTTCCTATTGTCCCCAAATATCGGAAATTACTTAATGTTTCTGTTAAGGGAATTTTTCCTGAGCTCAGTAGTGCATTAGAGAGAAGCCCTTGATAACGTGCACTTTTCCACTGCCTAGTCAAGATAGTTCAGGACACAAAATTAGTCTCATGTGGATAACAGGCAGGACTAGATGAACAACTACACTGGGCACAAAGAACAGATTCAAATTCATGGACCTAGTACCATCGTATTAAGTAGTACTTGGCAAGGTCATCTTTTAGTTCAGGGATTCTTTGCATATGTGGTAATACCAGATATATTCTACCATATGCTCATGAGATAATCATGTTACAAAATAGTATTGAGGACACAGCTGACTCCAAGTTTCTGGGAAACAACTGAGGCAAACATCTCATTGTTTAGGTTATGTGCTGCTTGGAGGGCAGATATTCTACAGCTGGAGAAGATGGGAAAAAGTCAAGTATGGATTTTTCCAGATAGTTGCAGAAATAAGTTCTGATGTCACATCAGAGCTTTTCCCAGGTAGCTAAAGTCGTGCCCACAAACCTTGCCTGCCACGGTCACGGTGATGGAGCGCCAGTCAACGCAATGCTGTGTAGCTGACAGGGTCTTGGTGCTCCGGCCTGGTGTCAGGCCTGAGCCTCTGAGGTGGGAGAACCGAGTTCAGGGCATTGGACCACTGGAGACCTCCCAGCCCCATGTAATATCAATCAGCGAGAGCTCTCGCAGAGACCTCGATCTCATCGCTAAGACCCAGCTCCACCCACTGGCCAGCAAACTCCAGTGCTGGATGCCCCATGCCAAACAACTAGCAAAACAGGAACACAGCCCCACCCATTAGCAGAGAGGCTGCCTAAAATCATTCTAAGTTCACAGACACCCAAAAACACACCACTGGATGCGGCCCTGTCCACCAGAAAGACAAGATCCAGCCCCATCCACCAAAACACAGGCACCAGTCTCCTCCACCAGGAAGCCTACACAAGCCACTGAACCAACCTTACCCACTGGGGGCAGACACCAAAAACAATAGGAACTATGAAGCTACAGCCTGCGAAAAGGAGACCCCAAACACAGTAAGTTAAACAAAATGAGAAGACAGAGAAATATGCAGCAGATGAAGGAGCAAGATAAAAACCCACCAGACCAAACAAACGAAGAGCAAATAGGCAGTCTACCTGAAAAATAATTCAGAGTAATGATAGTAAAGATATCCAAAATCTTGGAAATAGAATGGAGAAAATACAAGAAACATTTAGCAAGGACCTAGAAGAACTGAAGAGCAAACAAACAATGATGAACAACACAATAAATGAAATAAAAAATTCTTTAGAAGGAATCAATAGCAGAATAACTGAGGCAGAAAAACAGACAAGTGACGAGGAAGATAAAATAGTGGAAATCAAGTCCAGGAAGTGCAGAGTCCCATAAATAAAACTCTTAGAGGAAAACACAGGCAGAACACGCTATGACATAAATCACAGCAAGATCTTTTTTGACTCACCTCCTAGATAAAGGAAATAAAAACAAAAATAAACAAATGGGACCTAATGAAACTTAAAAGCTTTTGCACAGCAAAGGAAACCATAAACAAAACAAAAAGACAACCCTCAGAATGGGAGAAAATATTTGCAAATGAAGCAACTGACAAATAATTAATCTCCAAAATATACAAGCAGCTCATGCAGCTCAATACCAAAAAAACAAACAGCCCAATCCAAAAATGGGCAAAAGACCTAAATAGACATTTCTCCAAAGAAGATATACAGACTGCCGACAAACACATGAAAGGATGTTCAACATCACTGATCATTAGAGAAATGCAAATCAAAACTACAATGAGGTATCACCTCACACCGGTCAGAATGGCCATTATCAAAAACTCTAGAAACAATAAACGCTGGAGAGGGTGTGGAGAAAAGGGAACCCTCTTGCACTGTTGGTGGAAATGTAAATTGATGCAGCCACTATGGAGAATAGTACGGAGGTTCCTTAGAAAACTAAAAATAGAACTACCATATGACCCAGCAATCCCACTACTGGGCGTATACCCTGAGAAAACCGTAATTCAAAAAGAAGCATGCACCACATGTTCATTGCAGCATTATTTACAATAGCCAGGACATGGAAGCAATCTAAGTGTCCATCGACAGATGAATGGATAAAGAAGATGTGGCACATATATACAACAGATTATTACTTAGCCATAAAAAGAAACAAAATTGAGTTATTTGTAGTGAGGTGGATGGACCTAGAGTCTGTCATACAGAGTGAAGTCAGTCAGAAAGAGAAAAACGAATACCGTATGCTAACACATATATATGGAACCAAAAAATAAAAAATAAAATGGCTCTGAAGAACCTAGGGGCAGGACAGGAATAAAGATGCAGACATAGAGAATGGACTTGAGGACACGGGGACGGGGAAGGGTAAGCTGGGATGAAGTGAGAGAGTAGCACTGAGATATATACACTACCAAATGTAAAATAGCTAGGGGGAAGCAGCTGCATAGCACAGGGAGATCAGCTCAGTGCTCTGTGACCACCTATAGGGGTGGGATAGGGAGGGTGGGAGGGAGGTGCAAGAGGGAGGGGATATGGGGATTTATGTATACATATAGGTGATTCACTTTGTTATACAGCAAAAACTAACACAACATTGTAAAGCAATTATACTCCAATAAAGATGTTAAAAAAAAAAAAAGGTAGTATTGAGCAGATCCCAGTGTTGCATGGGGAGGAAAACGTATGTTTATAAAACAAAACGAGAATGACCCCCAGCTTAACATTTTATCTCTGGATGCTAGGATTACAGGCAATTTTGTATTTTCCAATTTCACACAGCATCATGTGTAAGAATAATAATGTAATAAGAATGTTCATAAGATGGAGATTCAATATATGAAAAAAAAGTTTTATGTTATATTTACAAATTTACAAAGTTACATAAGAAGCAGATGGAACTTTTAATCTGAGGGCCCAGGGTTCAAGTCTCTGTCCAGGTGCAAAAAAATTAAATAAATAAAATTTATTTTAAAAAAGAGTAGGGCTTCCCTGGTGGCGCAGTGTTTGAGACTCTGCCTGCCAATGCAGGGGACACAGTTTCGAGCCCTGGTCTGGGAAGATCCCACATGCCATGGAGCAACTAAGCCCGTGCACCACAACTACTGAGCCTGCGCTCTAGAGCTCGCGAGCCACAACTACTGAGACCATGTGCCACAATTACTGAAGCCCGTGCGCCTAGAGCTGGTGCTCCACAACAAGACAAACTACCACAATGAGAAGCCCGCGCGCTGCAACGAAGAGTAGCTCCCGCTCGCTGTAACCAGAGAAAGCCCGCGCGCAGCAACAAAGACCCAACACAGCCAGAAATAAATATATATATATACACACACACACATATATTAAAAAAACTATTCTAAAATAAATAATAAATAACTCAATTTCAAAGGATCACACATAAAAATGGACAACTTCTGCTCTAACCAAAGCAGGGCGTGATTTTTTTCTGATAAATTCAGGGGAAAGTTGGTTTTGCTTTGTTCACAACAGGCAGTGCTGAGAACAAACAACACAAATATACTTTGAGAATGTGGAAAACACTACATGTACTGAATAAACCTTCACAATAAATAAAAGTAAAATTTAAAAAAAACTAAGTTATTCCTTCCTAGTCACTAATAGAATGCAATATAAAAATTATAATATTCCATGGGCTTCCCTGGTGGCGCAGTCGTTGAGAGTCTGCCTGCCGATGCAGGGGACACGGGTTCGTGCCCCGGTC
>NC_041224.1:42377298-42416660 GCF_002837175.3 Physeter macrocephalus
AAAAAATATATATATATATATATATATATATATATATATATAATATTCCAATATACTGAAGTATGGGAAAAAAAGAGCAGTAAGATCTTTATTTTATCAATGAAGAAAGAACTTTTCTAAGTTAGAATGTTTACAGGGATTTTTCAAAAAGCAACAGTTGACAGTTCCCTCTTCTGGAAGTGGAGAATGTAAACTACTTGAGAGGGTGGTAAGCATGAGGTAGTACCTATTTAGGGCTTCCTCATACTCAAGAACCTACATCACTCCCACTGTTTTACTTCCCTCTATATGTCCTCCAGGACACTCCCTTTTCCTTCATTTCTTTCTTTCCTTCCTTCTGAAAGTTTTCCTATTACAGACTTGGAATGGAGGGTGTGAGGAATATGTAGCTGCACAGGGAAGCATAGGCTTAGAGCCCAGAGATTTTTTTTTTTCCCTGCATACTTTATTTTATTATTATTTTTTATTGAGGTATAGTTGATTTACAATATTATATTAGTTTTCAGGTGTACAACACAGGGATCCAAAATTTTTACAGATTATACTCCATTTGAAGTTATCTTAAAATATTGAAGCCAGATATCTTATAGTTCATCTTACTGAACCTCTTTCTACTACAGACAGGGAAACTGAGACCCAGAGAGGTGACAGTTTTTGCTCATTGTTATGTCCCTCCTCCACAC
Organism: Physeter macrocephalus; assembly: GCF_002837175.3. Classification (NCBI taxonomy): domain Eukaryota; kingdom Metazoa; phylum Chordata; class Mammalia; order Artiodactyla; family Physeteridae; genus Physeter; species Physeter macrocephalus. Next base: position 42,377,982 of record NC_041224.1, read on the forward strand.
CAGGGGATTCTCAAGGTTTTACATATATCGTTTTCAATTCTAAAACGCAAGAGTCTATATTTACAAGAATAACTTAGATTTCAGAAATTTTCTTTGGAATTTGAAAAAGTTGACAAATTTATTCTTATTTAAAATATCTGTGAGATTGCCTTAAAGGTTTGTTTTTGAAAGGTTAGGGCTACCTCGTCCATTATATCAGAAGATTCTATTTGGGATCAACCTTTGTGTCATGTTTTTTCTGGGGCTTTATACAGACAGGGTTACTGATCTGGTTGGGAAGTGTAAGGGAACCAAGAAAACCCTCCAGAAAAGGCTTCAGGGAAAAATGAATTACTAAATAAGTATTTAGTCTTCCAAATGTTCACCAAACCTTCAGACATTCATAAAAATGGACTGGAAGAAGGACCTAGGAGTTCCCCACCCTTTCTTAATCTTTAGGCTATCAAAATTAAAGGCTGCAAACACTAAAACATAAAAATGTTTTAAAATAGAGAAGATACAGTTTGCACATACTTTTCATGAATCTTCAAGACTCGGTGAACTATAGGAATCTCTCTTCCTTCTATCCTAAAAACAACAATTTCTCCCACTCGTATGGGATCTTCAACTCGATTTGTTAGAAAGAGAAGATCTCCTCTATGAAATGCAGGTTCCATGCTGCCACTGGGAGGGAAAGAAGAATATAATAGCAAAAGAAAGCCTGAGATTAAATTTACTTTCGAAGTTAGATATGCAACAAACAGTTAAAAGTATCACCTTTGGAATATACTTAATAGCTTAACAAATATATCAACATAAAATGTGTATTGTCCTCCAAATATGGTTTCCTCAGACTAGTTATACTAAAGGTTTCCTTTAGTTAATAGCCTTCATTAACTAGTTCCATTTCAACCATTACGATTCAAAGGAGCTTAAATTTTGAAAAGAGCAATGTTACTAATTCTTTAACCTTTTAAAATTTCAAGTGACAAACAGAATATAAAAGAGTGAACTTTATAATCACTGTCCCTATTCTCACTTCATCTGAAAATGCTAAAGATATTCAGATGAGAACTGGATCATCTTTTCCTGCCATTTATAAAGATACAGACCAAGACGACCTTATGGTTTCAACCCAACAAGAAAGAAAAACAGCTCATCAAGTCAAAGAACAGTAGCGACAGAGATAATGCTTGTGCTATCAATTTATTTATTTAAAAAAGAGAAACAAGAAACAAAACCAAGGACAAGAGCAGAGATTTTTGCCTAAGAATTTCAGAAACAAGCAAAGAATTCAATTCCATGGTAATTACTGATGACAAACTTCTAGAGTGTCTTCTTACCTTGCACCTGTTCTACCTTATACCAAGTTCTTCAAAGGTCCTAAGATATATGCACTAATTAATGAAACTTTTCTTTCTATAAAGAAGTAGCCCATCAGTATTGTTTTCAGAAACTCAAGCTCCAGTTTTCATTAACAATAAATTTAATAAGAAAAAACAGAAGATAAGGAATAAAATTCAATACAGCAAAAATGACAAAGTCCAAACACTTCTGTTTGAAGACTCTGGTCTCTCTACATATATAAGGGAATATGGTGGTGGTTCCCAAACTTTGGTGCACATAAGAATCACCTGGGAAACTTAAAAATCCCCACACTCAGGTCATATCTCAAACCACTTAAATCAGAATGTCTGTGGATGAGAGAAGCAGCCATCAGTATTCTGTAAAGATCCCAAGTGATTCTAATACAAGCAAAATTCGGTAACCACTAGAAATATGGATTTTCAGTACATGTTTATTCTTAAAAGTTTTGTTTAGGTTCCTCTTGGGGCAATGAGTTCCCTTTCTCAGAAGGTGTTCAGACAAAAGATAGAATATGTGTTTGGTGAAAATATTACAGAAGGTATTCTAGACATGAAATTTTCAAGTTTTTATTTTGGCTCTTTTTTTAAATCAGTGACATCCTTTGTTCAAATAAAACCTTGCTTGAAAATGATATAAATGAAACAGATAAAAGCTGAGTTGTTCTGGGTGAATGACTCATCTTTATCGAGCACTTATTATATGCAGAGTGCTAATTTTAAGAGTTTTTTTTTTAAAAACAATCTTCAGAACAACTCTATGATGTAGGTACTATTATTATCCCAATTTTATAGATAAGGAGACTGAGGCTTAAAATGGCCTAGAGTTGTAAATTTAAAAAATGATAAAGGTGAGATTTGAACCAAGGAGGTTCACTCTCACTGTGCTAAACTGTTTCTGAGATACTCTAGAATTTTAGCAGGGAGTATCATTATCATATTTGCATTTAAGAAACATCACTTCAGAAACTACAGAGTACATAGAAGACATTCAAATATTTATTGAATTGATGAGTAAACTGGAAAAGATGAGAAGGTAAATTGGGAGACCAGTTGTCCAGGCTATTACTTATAAGTGAATACTTGGTAATTATTAAAAGTGTTATTAAAAACATGAACACTGGAGAATGATAAGGGGAAAAGATTGAGAAAAGGATACACATACAGAATTACCTCAATTATGTAAGAAATAATATACATGAAAAAAGAGACTAAAATGTTAATAGTGATTATATCCTAGAACTATGGGTGACTTAGTTTCATCTAGATTTTTTTTGTGATTTCAACATTTCATATAATGAAAATATATTAACTTTTTTCTGATTATAAAAGCATTTTTTTAAAGGTCGCTACAACAGCCCAGGCAGGAAATGATGAGGGCTTGAAATAGAATAACAGCAGGGAAGACAGCTAAAAAAGGGTAGAATAGAGAGAGGGATAATAACAAATTCGATGGCCAATTGGCTATGACAGAAGCGGGGATCAAGAATGACTCCTAGGTTTTTAACATTGGCAACTGAGCAGATAGCCGTGACAGTCACAGAAATAGGAGGAAGAAGAACAGGTTTTTGGGAAAAGGAGATGAATTTTACTTTTATTAGGTGGAGTTTCAAGTGCCTGGTCAACATCCAGATAGAGATGTTAGTGTAGGATGAAAACAAGAGTGTAGATTCAGGGAATAAAGTTGGATTAGAAAAAAAAAAAGATTTAAAAATTCAGATACAGATGGCAATTAAAAACAGATAAAAGCATGTGGTAAGAGGATCATTAAAGAAATAACCGGGGAGGGGCTTCCCTGGTGGCGCAGTGGTTGCGCGTCCGCCTGCCGATGCAGGGGAACCGGGTTCGCGCCCCGGTCTGGGAAGATCCCACATGCCGCGGAGCGGCTGGGCCCGTGAGCCGTGGCCGCTGAGCCTGCGCGTCCGGAGCCTGTGCTCCGCAACGGGAGAGGCCACAACAGAGGGAGGCCCGCATACCACAAAAAAAAAAAAAAAAAGAGTGGACAGTCCAGTGCAACCCAAGAGGGAAAAATAAATTATTGATAAACTTCTTACTCTTATCTGATTATACTTTAAATTTAATACATCAATCATGATCAATTTTATAAGAAGTTATATATAAATAATTTATATATAAATTAAACTGGGGAATTCCCTGGTGGTCCACAAATTAGGACTCTGCACTTCAACTGCAGGGGGCCTGGGTTCGATCCCTCGTGGGGAAACTAAGATCCCACAAGCTGTGCGGCTTGGCCATAAATAAATAAAAGTAAAAATAAATTAAACTGACTTCAGCTTCACAAAGGGGGAAAAAATCAGTTTTCAATGTTCCCTGAAACTTCAGTTAATAAAATAAATAATAAGAAAGTATTTTTGTCTTTATCCCCAGTGGTTTCACCAAAGTCCTAAAAGTGGATTCTCAGTTGGCCTGAGTCCTCTGAGGCACATTTGGTTCCAGGTAAAAATTATATTCCTTGAAGTTTTATGAAATCACATAAATAACACCCAATCACATAAATTACCTTTCTCTAATGACTACTCCCTCCAGTCTTGACCAGATTCTCTTCTAATATGACCTGGTCTATTTTCATTTTTTTTCGTTATTCCACACCGGCAATCAGAAAAGTTTAGTAAACAAATAACCTAGCTACCAAATAACTTATCCAAACACTCCTTTTAAGCCCCAACTGATATTTTCAGGACCACCAAAATGTTCCACAGGTGCTTAGTCTAATCCCCTATTCACTCCATCATTCCCAGTTTAAAGGTCATTAGATTGTACTTAAACATCTCCACTGAACAGAACTCAATCTGAAATAATTCCAGAAGAATCTCCAGAAGAAGCCTCCTTGGACCTTCTCTCTACAGCTTTTCCCCACAGTGCCAATTAGTGTGGCTTCTCCTTCTGTTAGTGTTTGAACACTTCACAAATTGAAGCTCTCCACTGAGTTCAAGACTGGGAACTTAGGGCCACATAATTTTAAAACTGGAAAAGTCTTCCGACATCATCTAGGTCTAGCCTTCATTTTATAGATGAGGAAACTATGGTTCAGTCTATAAATGACTTGCCCAAGGCTGTAGTTAGACAATGAAAAAGCTAGAGACCCAATTCTCTATACCCCTAGAATAGTACATTAAATGCTTTCCCAGGTAATAAACTCCAGACATTTCATTGGATCTCTAAAATCACAGTTGCATTTGATTACTAATAAATTCAGACTGAGGGTATGGGTATGAGTAAGGGAGGAGTAAGATACTGGAGACCCCAGTGCTTCCAACTACTTGTTGCTGGAAGTATATCCTAGTATGACAATGAAAGAGTCAAATTCATCTTGTTAAGAATAATGTAGGGCTTCCCTGGTGGCGCAGTGGTTGAGAATCCGCCTGCCGATGCGGGGGAAGCGGGTTCATGCCCTGGAGCGGCTGGGGCCATGAGCCATGGCCGCTGAGCCTGTGCTCCGCAATGGGAGAGGCCACAGCAGTGAGAGACCCGCGTACCACAAAAAAAAAAAAAAAAAAAAAAAAAAAGAATAATGTACTATTATCTAGACTTTAGGTAATGTTAATGATTCCATTTATTTTATATTTATACTCCATTATCTCCAGAAAAGACTTGAGATAGCTTACATAATTAAGCCCCAAATAAGACAGAACTACAATGATTCAATTAAATAATCAAGTGGTAATTCTCCAAAAACAAGTTGCTAAATTAGGTTTTTAAATCTCTAAGAGTACGAGTACAAGGATAGGGAAGGAAGACAGTGGAGAAAAAAAAGTCAGTACTATTTGTCACTTTAGAGATGGCATTAATATACTCAGAATTCCTGAAGTCTATTTAGAAGTGATATTTAAAAGTCAGCAGAAAACATGGAAATAATTAGTGATGCTTCTGTACTGACACTGAAAACATGCTGCAGAAAAATTCTTAATTTGTAAAGATGATATATAATCTTGTAAATTAACAACTAAGTATCAGTCCAGATATACCAAAGTAAAGAATGTAAGAAGACAGAAGGATTTCAGGAAAATAAAGTATACTGAAACACTTTCTTAACAGATGTGCCAAAAATAAAGCTCACATAAACATTTCATAGAAAAGTCATGAGCCCTTTGGGATCTGAATGGCAAGTGCCTAACAAGGTTGAGAATTTCTCACAACTGAGAAAGATTAACAAATTTTCTTCCAGGCCCTCTTCTGGGAAAGAGTAGTGTCTAAAGGAATGATGTATCAGTTATGAAACATTTCAATTTTTCTCCCAAGTAATGCCATGCAATTCCATGCCTTGAAAAGAAAAACTGTTACCTGAGCACCACTACAATTGGACTTTCACTTCCAGTTATAACCATTAACCCCTTCCAGATCATTAGTGCCGAGGAGACAATCATTCCAAAATTTAGGACTTGATAATAGAGCTGTAAGAACAAGAGAATAGATCAGATCCATAATTATCCTCGCCTAGGAAAGCACTGAGTAGTATCAATTTTAAAGTTTTAAGTAGTACTATTAGGGCACCTGAAGTTCTAAGAAACTCTAAAATACTGTAATAATTACACCGTCAGCATCCCAGAACATCCCCACCCACTCACCCAAAGAACCCTGCTGTTTTGTTTGCTAAAACACATTACATTTATATAACCTTATTTTCAGAACTTTTCACATAAATTATTTCATTTGGGCTTCATGACCATTCAGCTTAAATTCAATCACATACCTGACACATACCAGCCAACAGCAACATACCTCTGCTTCTAAACTCTAATACTTACTTTTCTATAATACTTATCCCTTGATAATTATGGGCTATTCAATGACATTTAACTTGACCCCTCATTTTACAGCTGAGGAAACTTAGTCTCAGAAAGAAAATGACTTATCAAAGTCATACAGCTTTTCAGTCACATAGCTAGCACTTGAAGGCTAGCCTTATGTCCTACAAAATTTACACTGCTCAACAATTTGTAAAATTCTATGACTTAAATAAGCAAATATAATACTAGAAAGGTATTTCAAGTGAGGGAAACATATGAGCTAATTGTGTTGGACTAATGCTGGATAATGAATAAAAGTAGAGAGGATGACTGGACACCATGGCAGATAGTTCAGAAGAGGAAATGATGGTGCTGGAGAGCAGTGACAGAAATCTGAAAAAGCATATTAAGCTCAGATTATGAAGACCCTTGAATGTACGACCAAAAATGTGAACTTAAAACGACAGTCATAAATACTTTAAAGTGAAAAAATAAAAGTTTCAAAAATATGTCCAATGTAAGTTCACTTTTGTTATTTTAAAAAATATATGTGCTGGGACTTCCCTGGCAGTACAGTGATTAAGACTCCACGCTTCCACTGCAGGCGGCGCAGGTCACGGGTTCGATCCCTGGTTGGGGACTAAGATCCCACATGCCGTGTGGTGTGGCAAAAAAAAAAAAGAAAATTATATACACACACACACACACACACACACACACACACACACACATATATGAGCATATGGGCATTCTACAAGACAACTGTTACAGTCTTCAAAAATTCAATGTCGTGAAAATAAAGGTGGGAGACTGGACTAAAGAGACGTAATAACCAAATGTAACGCATAAACTCTAGTTAGATCTTGGTTCAAAAGAACAAACTGCATATAAGAAAAAACCCTAACTATAAAAGACATTTTGGGGTCAATTGGGGAAATTCAAATTATGACTTAAATGATACTAGGAAATTAGTGTTAATTTTCTTACATATGATAATGGTATTGTGGTATGTAGGACACTGTCACTCCTAAGAGATGCATGCTTAGCAGTAATTAGCTAGTAGTAGTAGTTAGGGGTGAACTGTCATATCTGCAATTTGTTTCAAAGGATTCAGAAAAAATTATACACACACACACAAGTACATACAAAGCAAATATGGAAAAATGTTAAAAACTGTTAAACCTGTGATAGCTTACAAGTGTTTGCTGTACTATTCTTTCAAGCTTTCTTTTTTTTTTTTAAGCTTTATTGAGGTAAAACTGACAAAATTGTTAAGATATTTAAAGAGTACAATGTGATGATCTGATATACCTTGTTAAAGAATTCTCCCAAGTTAATTAACACATTCATCACCTCACGTATTTACCTTTTTTTTTTTCCTTGGGGGCGGGGGTGATACCTTTCAATTTTTCTTATTTTTTAAAGTATAGACAAAACTGGAAGAAAATAAACTGGTTACACCTGGGGTTACAATACCAGGCAATTTTGTTTCTTCGTTTATCCACATTTTCTTCTTTTCTCCTTTTTAAATTAATTTTTATTTTTATCAAAAGATTACATACACATAGAGTCAAGAGATATATAATTTTTTTAAAAACCCTGCATATCCTGGCCATGGCAGGCCACCCCCAGCAATCATTTTCATCTCTTTTAGCTATTTTACCCTCATGCTTCTAAAAATTAATTGCTTCTCTTTTCATAAATTTGGAACATCATCTATAAACTATTTATTATGATGAGGATTTTAGCTCTCTTATACCATTTTCTACTTTTTCCCCTGCAATTAACCTGTTTTTCCTGCTTACTCTAAAAAACGGTTTCAGGTTGCATATTATAATAAACGTATATTTAATCTCTGGATGCACACACAAGAAACTGGGGACAATGGCTGCCTTTGGAAAGAGGAACTGGAACTCAAGGTGGAAGGAAAATTCTTTCCAATATATATGTGCATGTTTTTTAAGTTCTTACTAAATGCAAGTATCACCTATTCAAGAATAAGTTGTTTAGGTTTTTTTTCTTAAGTCCATGTTAATGGCCAGAACATACTACCAATGAAGTATGACATACTCTTATCAACATAACATCATGCACAAAGGAAGAAAGAAAATACGGACGTTTTCTTATGGACGCTTAGAAATACCTGCTCTTCTTTGAGTAATATAGTAATATGACTATACAGGTGTGATTTGAAACCTAGTTTGACACTCCCATTTATGGTGAGAAAACAGGCACAGAGAAGCTAAGTGATGCACTCATGGCTGCACAGCTCTTGGCAGGCAGAGTAGCAACTAAAACTTAGGTCTCCTAAATTCCATCTCAAGACGGTAGCTTTTTTGTTTTTTTTAAATAGATCTTTATTGGAGTATAATTGCTTCACAATACTGTGTTTCTGTTGCACAACAAAGCAAATCAGCCATATGCATACACATGTCTCCATATCCCCTCCCTCTTGAGCCTCCCTCTCATCCTCCCTAACCCACCCCTCTAGGTCATCGCAAAGCACCAAGCCGATTTCCCTGGCTGCTTCCCACCAGCCAACTATTTTACATTCTGTAGTGTATATACGTCGACGTATATACGTCGATGCTACTCTCACTTCGCGCCAGCTTCGCCCTCCCACCCCATGTCCTCCAGTCCATTTTCTAGGTCTACCTCTTTATTCCTGCCCTGCAACTAGGTTCATCAGTACTTTTTTTTTTTTAAGATTCCATATACATTTGTTAGCATATGGTATTTCTTTTTCTCTTTCTGACTTACTTCACTCTGTATGACAGACTCTAGGTCCATCCACCTAACTACAAATAACTCAATAACTTTTTATGGTTGAGTAATATTCCACTGCATATATGTGCAACATCTTGATCCATTCATCTGTCAATGGACATTTATGTTGCTTCCATGTCCTGGCTATTGTAAATAGTGCTGCAATGAACATTGAGGTACATATCTTTTTCTGAATTATGTTTTTTTAGAGTATATGCCCAGTAGTGGGATTGCTGGGTCATATGGTAGTTCTATTTTTAGTTTTTTAAGGAAACTCCATACTGTTTTTCATAGTGTTTTCTCTTTCTGACTTACTTCACTCTGTATGACAGACTCTAGGTCCATCCACCTAACTACAAATAACTCAATAACTTTTTATGGTTGAGTAATATTCCACTGCATATATGTGCAACATCTTGATCCATTCATCTGTCAATGGACATTTATGTTGCTTCCATGTCCTGGCTATTGTAAATAGTGCTGCAATGAACATTGAGGTACATATCTTTTTCTGAATTATGTTTTTTTAGAGTATATGCCCAGTAGTGGGATTGCTGGGTCATATGGTAGTTCTATTTTTAGTTTTTTAAGGAAACTCCATACTGTTTTTCATAGTGGTTCTATCAGTTTACATCCCCACCAACAGTGCAAGAGGGTTCCCTTTTCACCACACCCTTTCCATCATTTATTGTTTCTAATTTTTGCCGATGGCCATTCTGACTGGTGTGAGTGGATACCTCATTGTAGTTTTGATTTGCATTTCTCTAATAATCAGCGACGTTGAGCATCTTTTCATGTGCCTCTTGGTCATCTGTATGTCTTCCTTGGTGAACTGTCTATTGAGGTCTTCTGCCCATTTTTTAACTGGATTGTCTTTTTGATATTGTGTTCCATGAGCTGTTTGTGTATTTTGGAGATTAATCCTTTGTCTGTTGTTTCATTTGCAAATATTTTCTCCCATTCTGAGGGTTGTCTTTTTTGTCTTGTTTATGGTTTCCTTTGCAGTGCAAAAGCTTATAAGTTTAATTAAGTCCCATTTGTTTATTTTTGTTTTTATTTCCGTTACTCTAGGAGGTGGATCAAAAAAGATCTTGCTGTGGTTTATGTCAAAGAGTGTTCTTCCTATGTTTTCCTCTACGAGTTTTACAGTGCCTGGTCTTACATTTAAGTCCTTAATCCATTTGGAGTTTATTTTTGTGTATGGTGTTAGGGAGTGTTCTAATTTCATTCTTTTACATGCAGCTGTCCAGTTTTCCCAGCACCACTTATTGAAGAGGCTATCTTTTCTCCACTGTATGTTTTTGCCTCTTTTGTCATAAATTAGGTGCCCATATGTGCACAGGTTTATCTGGGCATTCTATCTTGTACCATTGATCTATATTTCTTTTTGTGCCAGTACCATACTGCCTTGATTACTGTAGCTTTGTGGTATAGTTTGAAGTCAGGGAGCCTGATTCCTCCAACTGCATTTTTATTCCTCAAGAATGCTTTAGCTATTTGGGGTCTTTTGTGTTTCCATAAGAATTGTAAAATTTTTTGTTCTAATTCTGTGAAGAATGCCATTGGTAGTTTGATAGGGATTGCACTGAATCTGCAGATTGCCTTGGGTAGTATACTCATTTTCACAATATTGATTCTTCCAATCCAAGAACATGGTCTATTTCTCCATCTGTTTATGTCATCTTTGATTTCTTTCATCAGTGGCTTATAGTTTTCTGAGTACAAGTCTTTCGCCTCCTTAGGCAGGTTTATTCCCTAGGTATTTTATTCTTCTTGTTGCAATGGTAAATGGGAGTGTGTCCTTAATGTCTCTTTCTGATTTTTTGTTCTTGGTGTATAAGAATGCCAGAGACTTCTGTGCATGAATTTTGTATCCTGCAACCTTACCAAATTCACTGATTAGCTCTAGGAGTTTTCTGGTGGCATCTTTAGGATTTTCTATGTATAGTATCATGTCATCAGAAAACAGAGACAGTTTTCCTTTTCTTTTCCAGTTTGTATTCCTTTTATTTATTTTTCTTCTCTGATTGCTGTGGCTAAGACTTACAAAACTATGTTGAATAAGAGTGGTGAGAGTGGACATCCTTGAATTGTTCCTGATCTTAGTGGAAATGCTTTCAGTGTTTCACCACTGAGCATGATGCCTGCTGTGGGTCTGTCGTATATGGCTTTTATTATGTTGAGGTAGGTTCCCTCTTTGCCCATTTTCTGGAGAGTTTTTATCATAAATCGGTGTTGAATTTTGTCAAAAGCTTTTTCTGCATCTATTGAGATGATCATATGGTTTTTATCCTTCAGTTCATTAACGTGGTGTATCACATTGATTGATTTGCATATATTGAAGAATCCTTGCAACCCTGGGATAAATCCCACTTGATCATGGTGTATGACCCTTTTAATGTGCTGTTGGGTTCTGTTTGCTAGTATTTTGTTCAGGATTTTTGCATCTATGTTCATCAGTGATATTGGTCTATAATTTTCTTTTTTTGTGATATCTTTTTCTGGGTTTGGTATCAGGGTGATGGTGGCCTCGTAGAATGAATTTGGGAGTGTTTCTCCCTCTGCAATTTTTTGGAAGAGTCTTCGTGGTTGTCCATTTTATTGCCATATAGTTGTTTGTAGTAGTCTCTTATAATCCTTTGTATTTCTGTAGTGTCAGCTGTGATTTCTCCTTTTTCATTTCTAATTTTACTGATTTGTGTCCTCTCCCTTTTTTTCTAGATGAGTTTAAGGGTTTATCAATTTTGTTTATCTTCTCAAAGAACCAGCTTTTAGTTTTATTGATTTTTGCTATTGTTTTCTTCGTTTCTATTTCATTTATTTCTGCTATGATCTTTATGATTTCTTTTCTTCTATTGACTTTGAGTTTTCTTTGTTCTTCTTTCCCTAGTTGTTTTAACTGTAGGGTTTATTTGAGATTTTTCTTATTTCTTGAGGTGAGGTTGTATTGCTATAAACTTCCCTCTTAGAACTCCTTTTGCTGTGTCCCACAAGTTTTGGGTCATTGTGTTTTCATTGTCATTTGTTTCTATGTATTTTTAAATTTCTTCTTTGACTTCTTCAGCAATCTCTTGGCTATTTAGTAGCACACTGTTTAGCCTCCATGTATTTGTTTTTTACAGTTATTTTCCTGTAATTGATTTCCAATCTCATAGTGTTGTGGTCAGAAAAAAAGCTTCATACTATTTCAATTTTCTTAAATTTACTGAGACTTGATTTGTGACCCAAGACGTGATCTATCCTGGAGAATGTTCCACGTGCACTTGAAAAGAAAGTGTATTCTGCCACTTTTGGGTGGAATGTTCTATAAATATCAATTAGATCTATCTGGTCTATTGTGTCATTTAAAGCTTGTGTTTCCTTATTAATTTTCTGTTTGGATGATCTGTCCATTGGTGTAAGTGAGGTGCTAAAGTGCCCCACAATTATTGTGTTACTGTCGATTTCCTCTTTTATAGCTGTTAGCAGTTGCCTTAGGTATTAAAGTGCTCCTATGTTGGGTGCATATATATTTGTAACTGTTACATCTTCTTCTTGGATTGATCCCTTGATCATTATGTAGTGTCCTTCCTTGTCTCTTGTAACATTCTTTATTTTTTTTAACATCTTTATTGGAGTATAATTGCTTTAACATTCTTTATTTTAAAGTCTATTTTTTCTGATATGAGTATTGCTACTCCAGCTTTCTTTTGATTTCCATTTGCATGGAATATTTTTCCATCCCTTCACTTTCAGTCTGTATGTATCCCTAGGTCTGAAGTGGGTGTCTTGCAGACAGCATATATATGGGTCTTTTTTTTTTTTTTTTTTTTTTGTGGTACGCAGGCCTCTAACTGTTGTGGCCTCTCCCATTGTGGAGCACAGGCTCCAGACACACAGGCTCAGTAACCATAGCTCATGGGCCCAGCCGCTCCGCGGCATGTGGGATCTTCCCGGACCAGGGCATGAACCCGTGTCCCCTGCATCAGCAGGCGGATTCTCAACCACTGCGCCACCAGGGAAGCCCTATATGGGTCTTGTTTTCGTATCCAATCAGCCAGTCTCTGTCTTTTGGTTGGGGCATTTAATCCATTGGCATTCAAGGTTATTATCGATATGAATGTTCTTATTACCATTCTCTTAAATGTTTTCGGTTTGTTTTTGTGGGTCTTTTTCTTCTCTTGTGTTTTCCGCTTAGAGAAGTTTCTTCAGCATTTGTTGCAAAGCTGGTATGGTGGTGCTAAATTCTCTTAGCTTCTGCTTGTCTGAAAAGCTTTTGACTATTCCATCAAATCTGAATGACATCCTTGCGGGGTAATCTTGGTTGTAGGTTTTTCTCTTTCATCAGTGTAAGTATATACTGCCACTCCCTTCTTTTTTTTTTTTTTTTAACTTTTATTTATTTACTTATTTTTGAAATTTATTTTTTTATACAGCAGATTCTTATTAGTTGTCCATTTTATACATATTAGTGTATATATGTCAATCCCAAGCTCCCAATTCATCACACCACCACCACCACCCGCCACTTTCCCCCCTTGGTGTCTATACATTTTTTCTCTACATCTGTGTCTCTATTTCTGCCCTGAAAACCAGTTCATCTGTACCATTCCAATGGGCATTTACGTTGCTTGCATGTTCTGGCTATTGTAAATAGTGCTGCAGTGAACACTGGGGTGCATGTGTCTTTTTTTTTTTTTTTTTTTTTGCGGTACGCAGGCCTCTCACTGTTGTGGCCTCACCCGTTGCGGAGCACAGACTCCAGATGCGCAGGCTCAGCGGCCATGGCTCACGGGCGCAGCCGCTCCGCGGCATGTGGGATCTTCCCGGACCCGGGCACGAACCCGTGTCCCCTGCATCGGCAGGCGGACTCTCAACCACTGCGCCACCAGGGAAGCCCGCATGCGTCTTTTTGAATTATGGTTTCCTCTGGGTATATGCGCAGTAGTGGAATTGCTGAGCCATATGGTAATTCTATTTTTAGTTTTCTAAGGAACCTCCACACTGTTCTCCATAGTGGCTGTATCAACTTACATTCACACCAACAGTGCAAGAGGGTTCCCTTTTCTCCACACCTTCTCCAGCATTTGTTGTTTGTAGATTTTCTGATGATGCCCACTCTAACTGGTGTGAGGTGATACCTCATTGTAGTTTTGATTTGCATTTCTCTAATAATTAGTGATGTTGAGCAGCTTTTCATGTGCTTCTTGGCCATCTGTATGTCTTCTTTGCAGAAATGTCTATTTAGGTCTTCTGCCCATTGTTGGATTGGGTTGTTTGTTTCTTTAATATTGAGCTGCATGAGCTGTTTATATATTTTGGAGATTAATCCTTTGTCCGTTGATTTCATTTGTGAATATTTTCTCCCATTCTGAGGGTTGTCTTTTCGTCTTGTTTATGGTTTCCTTTGTGTCTTGTTTGTAGTTTCCTTTGCTGTGCAAAAGCCTGTAAGTTTCATTAGGTCCCATTTGTTTATTTTTCTTTTTATTTTCATTGACTCACTAGGAGGTGAGTCAAAAAAGATCTTGCTGTGATTTATGTCAAAGAGTGTTTTCCTATGTTTTCCCCTAAGAGTTTTATAGTGCCCGGTCTTACATTTAGGTCTCTAATCCATTTTGAGTATGGTGTTAGGGAGTGTTCTAATTTCTTTTACATTTAGCTGTCCAGTTTTCCCAGCACCACTTATTGAAGAGACTGTCTTTTCTGCATTGTATATCCTTGCCTCCTTTGTCATAGATTAGTTGACCATAGGTGGGTGGATTTATCCCTGGGTTTTCTACCTGTTCCATTAATCTATACTTCTGTTTTTGTGCCAGTACCATATTGTCTTGATTACTGTAGCTTTGTAGCATAGTCTGAAGTCAGGGAGTCTGATTCCTCCTTTTTTCCCCCCTCAAGACAGCTTGGGCTATTCGAGGTCTTTTGTGTCTCCAGACAAATTTTAAGATTTTTTAATCTAGTTCTGTGAAAAATGCCATTGGTAATTTGATAGGGACTGCACTGAATCAGTAGATTGCTTTGGGTAGTACAGTCATTTTCACAATATTGATTCTTCCAACCCAAGAACATGGCATATCTCTCCTTCTGCTTGTATCATCTTTAATTTCTTTCATCATTGTCTTATAGTTTTCTGCATACAGGTGTTTTGTCTCCCTAGGCAGGTTTATTCCTAGGTATTTTATTCTTTCTGTTGCAGTGGTAAATGGGAATGTTTCCTTAATTTCTCTTTCAGATTTTTCATCATTAGTGTATAGAAATGCAAGAGATTTCTGTGCATTTATTTTGTATCCTGCTACTTTACCAAATTCATTGATTAGCTCTAGTAGTTTTCTGGTAGCATCTTTAGGATTCTCTATGTATAGTATCATGTCATCTGCAAACAGTGACAGCTTTACTTCTTTTCCTATTTGGATTCCTTTTATTTCTTTTTCTTCTCTGATTGCTGTGGCTAAAACTTCCAAAACTATGTTGAATAAGAGCTTTCTGGAGAGTTTTTATCACAAATGGGTGTTGAATTTTGTGAAAAGCTTTTTCTGCATCTATTGAGATGATCATATGGTTTTTATTCTTCAATTTGTTAATATGGTGTATCACATTAATTGTATCACATTGAATGACTGCGGGCAGGGCCTAAGCAGGGGCAAGGTTTGGGCGGTGGGTGGGGTCAATGCTCAGAACATACAGGGCTGGAAAAGGCCCTGGGGCCTGTGGGGGGTGGGGCTCAAGCTTAAGGAACAGAAGGGACCTAGGCATGTCCCCACCTCTGGTCTCAGAGGGCAGGGGACCTCACCTGGGAGCCCAGCAGGCTCCCTGGGCTTGAATGGATAAGGCAATCGCCCTCTGCTCCTCTCTTGCTCCTCCTGGAGGGCCCCTCCCACCTGTCTCTCCTGATATCCCAGGCCTCCATCCTATGCCCTCAAGGACCCATGTGGCCTGGAGGGGGCTTTGGAGAGCAGGGGACCCGCCTGGGAGCTTAGCAGGCTCCCTGTGCCTGATGGGCAGGGTAACCGCCCTCCACTCCTCTCCTGCTCTTTCTGGGGGCCCCTTCCGCCTGCCTCACCTGATCTCTCCAGCCTCAGGGGCGCTGATCCTGTCTGGCCTCCACTTCTCCTCCCCCCTCAGTCCCCCTACATCCTACCGGTTCACTTTGGGGTTCCTTCTGTCTCCTTGGGCGTCAGAGTCTGCCACCAGCAGCTGGCAGGCACCCTAGTTGTAGGGAGATGCTAACTCCATGTCTTCCCACACCGCCATCTTGACTCCACCTCAAGATGGTAGCTTTTTAAAAGTCAAAAAATGGTCTTTTTATTCCAAAGACAGATTTGAGGAAGTAGAGTGGGAGAGGCTAAAAGTAGGAAAACTAGCTTCTAAGAAGTGATTATGGTCAACCTGTGGATTAGCAGTCAGGAATTCAGCTAAAGGCTCTATTTTCCAAAATTCCCATGCTAAGAAAGCCACCTATAGTACTGGTTAGGACAATAGATTATGGGTCCCAATCCAGAATCACTGAAGGAAGGGCTGTGGGATTCCCTAAAGACTACAAGATATAGTTTCATGATTCCTTATTTAACACCCTTGGGGGTCAGAAATGCTTCGTAATTCAGAATTGGCCAGATTTTGAAAAGGTAACATACCATATAGCACATAACACCCCAAGCAGGCAATATCCCATAATCAACCATATTAATATTTCTCCAGCAAAACATAAAAAATTCACACTGAAATAAATAAAACTAAAAATAGCTACATGTCAGCCAGTTCAAATCTGTTTCGTTGAGGATAATCTTTCCATTTTCAGAAGGGCACAGATGTAGCATTGTCAGAACAGGTGTGCGATATCTAATAAAATAACTGTTCTTCTTCTTTTTTTTGGTTGTACCCTGCAGCGTGTGGGATCTTAGTTTCCCAACCAGGGATGGGACCCGTGCCCCCCTGCATTGGGAGTGCAGAGTCTTAACGACTGGGCTGCCAGGGAAGTCCCTAAATTAACTGTTCTTTAAAAGAAAAATGAAAGACTTAAAAATCGTGATTTTTTCTGTCCCTGCAAGGAGGTCACTATAATTACCCTTCTCTTTTTCTTCAGACATGTAATACTACTTTTTGCTATAGAATCATTGTTGTGAAATGCATCTAATCATCAAGATCATCTTCATTATTCTTATTAGCGAAAGAGATTAAAAGTCCCTCAATACATGTAACTGGCAAATGTTCCTTAAAAGGTGCCTGTTTGCATACTGCTAAGTCAGTCTGTGAGCCAAAACCTAGACAGAAGCACACTATTTGCTAAAAGAAATATTCTACCTAAGCAAGTTTGAAAATGTCCTATTTTTCTCTTTCTTTTCTCCCCTTTTTCGTGACAAAAATCTTTACTGAAAAGACAAACATATTGCCTCCTTAGCCCCTGCTTTCTTCGCCACTATATCTGAATGCTAATGAATATACAGAATCAATGTACAGAAAGAAGTGCTTTATTGGGTACTGGCAGAAATAAGGTGGCAGCTACCTAACCTTCTCATACCATTTGGCCACATCGAGCTAACTAGTAATAAGACATTGTGACATATGTAGAATAATAACCACAGAATTGAATAGCCCCATTATTTTTTCTAAGAAGTGACTGGAACATTATATCCCTCAGTGTTCAAGGTGTAACTAGAAAAGAATGTTATTAAAACCAGTCAAAGCTCTATGTAATACCTTTCGGTAGCTATGGTATAGGGAGATTTGTGTGTGCTATTTTTCTTTTGCACTTTTAGGAAGTAGTGTGTGGAGACCTCCCCCAAAAGTTCCGTGGCTAGAATAATCCACATGACAACTTAAAATACACAGTAAGTAATAAATAACAAGAATTTAAGAAAAACCTACAACAGAAAATTCAGCAAAATAAAGCTGATAGTAAGTTTAAATATTATAATTTAACAAGCCATAATCTGGAAATTATATACTGTGCATTTACCCTTTAGTTATCAAATATACCATTATATTTCCTGTTCTTGTAAGAGATACTTGAAGTTCAACATATAGGATATTTCCATAGAAGTCAGACTTCTAGCCATCTCAAGCAAAGACAGAAGTGACCATGGAAGCAAAAATGTGTCTTAGAGCTACAAAATAGCCGTTGGCCTAAGTCTTAAATTCCACTTACCTCGCGACCTCAAAGTAAGAGACTCATTAATTCATAAGCACAATTCCCCTGGTTTCTAACTCACAGAATAAGCAACAATAGAAGCTAGGGCATTAGAGGCAGATACACAGACAGCAGGTACAAGTGAAACTGATGGTGTTGGAAAAACTGAAGTGTATTCAGAATAGACACTGTTATTATGGTCCAATAAAGTCACTCATAGTCCCAGTGAGGATCTTAAAAGATTAACAACAATAACAAAAGTTCCTGAATAGTCTAAACAGGCAGAATACCAATAAGATAATTTTCATTTTAAAAAAATTTATTTATTTATTTTTGGCTGTGTTGGGTCTTCATTTCTGTGCGAGGGCTTTCTCTAGCTGTGGCAAGCGGGGGCCACTCTTCATCGCGGTGCGTGGGCCTCTCACTATCGCGGCCTCTCTTGTTGTAGAGCACAGGCTCCAGACGCGCAGGCTCAGTAACTGTGGCTCACGGGCCCAGTTGCTCTGCGGCATGTGGGATCTTCCCAGACCAGGGCTCGAACCCATGTCCCCTGCATTGGCAGGCAGATTCTCAACCACTGCGGCACCAGGGAAGCCCAGATAATTTTCATTTTTAAAAATCCATTAAATCGGGCTTCCCTGGTGGCGCAGTGGTTGGGGGTCCGCCTGCCAATGCGGGAGACGTGGGTTTGTGCCCCGGTCCTGGAGGATCCCGCGTGCTGCGGGGTGGCTGGGCCCGTGGGCCATGGCCGCTGGGCCTGCACGTCCGAAGCCTGTGCTCTGCGGCAGGAGAAGCCGCAGCGGTGAGAGGCCCGCGTACTGCAAAAAATAAAAATAAATAAGGAAAAATAAATAAAATAAAAATCCATTAAATCTTTTAAAAATCTGACAAATGAAAACACAACACATGTACAGCAGTTTCATTCGTAACAGCCTCAAATTGGGGAAAAAAAGACAAAAACCCAAAAGTCCATCAACAGGTGAATAAACAAATTACAACATTTCCAAGTAATGGAAAACTACTCAGGAATAGAAAACATGAACTACTGAAACACACAACACAGATGAATCTCAAATATATGCTATTCAGGCTAAATTGGAGGAATAGGGACCAAATTTACCTCCCTGCCTGAAATAACTAAAACACTGGACAAAGCATATGAAACAAAGGTTTTCAGACACTGGACATGTGACTGTGTCCAAGTAGCATAGGACTATGAAAGGAGAAACAAGGTGAGTCCTACAATTGCCCCAATTTACAGAATGGATAGTTTCCAGGCCACAGGGCAAAACAGAAATGTAGCCAGAGGCTAGAAGTCTCCTTGACTTGAGGATAAAGAACTGGGAGTCTGGGGAAGTGAAGGCAACTTAGATTGTAGGGCAGTACAGAAATGAGAACTACACAAAGATCTACAGAGGGTCTCTCCTCAAGTCTTCAGCTGAGTGATGATCAGCAATGATCAGCACATGCATTTCAGGGAAGTACCAAGGACGGAAAAAGAACCAACTAAAAGGAGCAGATAGGACAATTCTAAAAGTTCATATGGGGCAGGGATAATTTGCTTCCACCAGCCAGAGTGGAAATGTTCATAACACATGGGCTTTGGATAGCATACTCAAAAGTTATTGCTCAGTTGTGGCGCAAAATTAACCTTAGACTGAAGGCTGCTCTGGACTTGCCTAACAAAGCCTTTTAAAAAAGCCTTGAAACAGGAATTCCCTGGCAGTCCAGTGGTTAGGACTCAGTGCTTTCACTGCCGTGGCCCAGGTTCAATCCCTGGTCAGGGAACTAAGATCCCACAAGTTGTGTGGTGTGGCAAAAAAAATAAAAATAAAAGGTAGGGGAAAGACTGAGCACATTAAATAGAGACTTAGATGATAGAAAATATATCCAAGACCCAACCCAAACCTCTGGAGATGAAAAAGAATATGTCTGAAATGAAAACCACACAGCATACCACCCTGAAAGCACCCAATCTTGTCTGAAAACCACACAGAATGGAATAACAGCAGATTAGACATCACAGAAGAAAAGTTTAGTGAAACTGAAGTCATAGCAATAAAAAACTATTTCAGGATGCAACTAGAGATTATCATACTAAATGAAGTAAGTCAGAAACAGATGGACAAATACCATATGATATCACTTATACGTGGAATCTAAAATATGGCACAAATGAACCTATGTACAAAACAGAAACAGACTCATAGACATAGAGAACAGACTTGTGGTTGCCAAGGGGGGGAGGGGGAGGGGGAGGGAGAGGGATGGATTGGGAGTTTAGGGTTGGTAGATGCAAACTATTACATAAAGAATGGATAAACAACAAGTTTATGTATAGCATAATGTATACATAGGGAACTATATTCAATATCCTGTGATAAACCATAATGGAAAAGAATAGGAGAAACAGACAAATCCATAGTTATAGTCAGAAATGTCAACACCCCCTCTCAATAACTGATACAGCAGGAAGACAAAAAAAATCAATAAGCATAGAGAAGATTTGAACAACACTACCAACCAATTTGACCTAACTGATATTTACAGAACATTCTGCCCAACAACAGCAGATACACATTCCTTTTAAGTACACACAGAACATTCACCAAAATAGACCATATTCAAGACCACAAAACAAGTCTCAATAAATAGAAAGGGATTTGAATTATGCAGAGTATTCTCCAATCACAATGGAATGAAAATAGAAATCAGTAACAGAAAGATACCTGAAAAATTCCCCCAAATGTTTAGAAATCAAATAACACTTCTAAATCACCCATGGTAAAAGAAGAAATCAAAAGAGAATAAAAATACAACATTTCAAAATTTGTGGGATGCACCTAAAGTAGTATGTAAAGGGAATTTTATAGTAGTAAAGGCCTATGTTAAGAAAAACAGAAATGTCTCAAATTATATGTTATGTTTTTGTTTATACTCAGTTCAAAATATTTTGCAATTTCCCTTGTGATTCTCCTTTGACCCATGGGTTATTTAGAAATGCACTGTTTAATTTCCAAATATTTGTGGATTTCCCAAATTAAGCTTCCACCTTAAAACACTAGGAAAACCAAATGAAATCCAAAGTAACTCACAAAAAAGAAATACTAAAAATATGAGTAGAAATAAGTGAAACTGAAGTCAGGAAAACAGTAAAGAAAAGCAAACCAAAAGTTGGTTCTTTGAGGCGATCAGTTAGCCAGACTAATGATGAAAAAAAGAAAGAAGATATGAATTACTGATATCAGGAAGGAATGAGAGAGGTGACATCACTAGACTAATACTTATTAATATGTATTAATATACAAATATCAAAAGGATAATAAGTATTGTGAATACCTTTATACCAATATATTAATTCTTGAAATACACACCCTACCAAAGCTCACTGAAGAAGAAACAGATAGACCTGAACAGACCTATTAAAGAAACTGAATTTACGATTTAAAAACCTTCCCACAAAGAAAAACTCCAGGCTCAGACAGTATTCACTAAAGAATTCTACCGAGCATTTAAAGAAAAAAATCATAATAATTCTATGCCAACTCTTCCGGAAAACTGCAGAAGAGGGAATACTTCCCAATTCACTTTATGAAGGCCAACATTACTGATACCCAAATCAGATAAAGATGTTACAAGAAAACCACAGAATGGTATCACGGATATAGACATAAAAAGTATCTGTAACATTTTAGTAAATGTTTAGACCAAACAATATATACCTTATGACCAAGTAGGATCTATCTCAGGATAGAAAGTTAGAGACTTCAACATCCTCTTCTTAATAGTTGATAGAATAAGACAGAAAATCAGCAAGGATATAGAAAACTTGAAACCTCAACCAACTAAACATCTATAGAACACTCCACCCCACACAGGAGAATACACATTCTTTTCAAACAAACATGAAACATTCTCCAGAGACCAGGCTCTAGGCAAATTTTAAAAGGGGACTCAATTTTAAAAGATTGTAATCATACAAACTATTTTCTTCAACTACAATATAATTAAATTAGAAATCAGCACTGGAGAAATTTGAAAAATCTGCAAATACATACTTAGAAACATTTTTTCCCAAATAACCTATGGTTCAAAGAGAAACCACAGGGAAATTACAAAATATTTTGAACTGAGTGTAAACAAACACAACATGTCAAAATTTCTGTAATGTAGCTAAAGTACTGCTTGGAGAGAAATCTATAGCTTTAAATACATATATTCTAAAAGAAAGACCTTAACCCAATAAGCAAAGATTCCACTTTAAGAAACTAGAAAATATAACAAACTAAACACAAAGTAACCAAGGAAGGAAATAAAGTTTAGAGCAGAAATCAGTGAAACAGAATACAAATAATGAGAAAAAAATCAATAAAAGCCGAATTCACAGAGACAGAAAGTACAATGGTAGTTTCTAGGGGCTGGGGGAAGGGGAGAATGGGGAGTTTTAAAATGAGTACAGAGTTCTAATTTTGCAAGATAAAAAGAGTCCTAGAGGGCTTCCCTGGTGGTTGAGAGTCCGCCTGCCAATGCAGGGGACACGGGTTCGTGCCCCAGTCTGGGAAGATCCCACATGCCACAGAGCGGCTAGGCCCATGAGCCATGGCCGCTGAGCCTGCGCGTCCGGAGCCTGTGCTCCGCAATGGGAGAGGCCACAACAGTGAGAGGCCCACGTACCACAAAAAAAAAAAAAAAAAAAAGAGTCCTAGAGATGGGTTGCTCAACAATGTGAATGTACTTAACACTACTGAACTCTACACTTAAAAAATGGTTAAGATACAACAAGGACCTACTGTATAGCACTGGGAACTATATTCAACATCTCATAATAACCTATAATGGAAAAGAATCTGAAAAAGAATAGATACATATATATATGTGTATAACTGAATCACTTTGCTGTACACCTGCAGCTAACACATTGTGATCAACAACATTTCCATTAAAAAAATAAATAAATAATAAAGTTTAAAAAATGGTTAGGATAGAAAATTCTGTTATGTGTATTTTACCACAATTTTTAAAAATCATGTGAAATAAAAGCAATCACGGACTTCCCAGGTGGCGCAGTGGTTGAGAGTCCGCCTGCCGATGCAGGGGACACGAGTTCGTGCCCTGGTCTGGGAAGATCCCTCATGCCACGGAGCGGTTAGGCCCGTGAGCTGTGGCTGCTGAGCCTGCGCGTCCGGAGCCTGTGCTCCGCAACGGGAGAGGCCACAACAGTCAGAGGCCCGCGTACAGCAAAAAACAAACAAACAAAAAAACCAAAAACTAATCTTCCTATAAAGAGCTCCTAGAAATCAATAACAACAATCTAAAAGGAAAATAGGCAAAGGATTATGAACTGCTAGTTCACGGAAAATAAAATAAAAACAACTCCAAATCATATGAAAATATGTTCAACCAAACTGATAATGAGGGAAATACAAAGTAAGACTGTCCTGAGATACCACTTTTCATTTATTAGAATGGCAAAAATCTAAAAGTCTGAAAACACACAATGCTGGCGAGACTATAGGAAAACGTCACTCACTTTTTTGTGGGGGTGGGGGAGAACAATGTAAATTTATTACCTATTTAAACTATTCATTAAAAACCAGTAAGAGGGGAACTTCCCTGGTGGCGCAGTGGTTAAGAATCCGCGTGCCAATGCAGGGGACATGGGTTCAAGCCCTGGTCCAGGAAGATCCCACAAGCTGCGGAGCAACTAAGCCCATGCACCACAACTACTGAGCCCACGCGCCTAGAGCCCGTGCTCTGCAATAAGAGAAGCCACTGCAATGAGAAGCCTGCGCACCACAACAAAGAGTAGCCCCACCTTGCTGCAACTAGAGAAAGCCTGCGTGCAGCAACAAAGACCCAACACAGCCATTAATCAATCAATAAATTAATTAATTAATAATAATTTTTTTAAAACCTGGAAGAGGGAGTCCATGAACTTATTTTAACTACCTTGTCTTTCTGAGTCACTTGGCACTTGATTAACTTTCTTCTAACTCCCTCATCCCTTGGTTTCTATGTCACCGACCTCAGACCCTGACCTCTTCTCTGACATCCCATTAAATACAAGTGTTCTAGGAGTCCAACCTTTGCCCTTTTCTCTTTCCATTCTGCAATCTTGTCTATTCATGGTTTTAATTACAACATATATGCTGATGACACCCAAATCTCTTCTCCATACCAGACCAATTATATCCAATTGGTAAGTATATCCAATTACTTACTGAAAATCACCTAGATGTTACACAGACACCTTAAATTCAACACATCCAGAGCTAACTCAATCCTTTTCCTCAAATCTCTTCCTCCTTCCACATTCTCTTGGTGATTAGTATCACCATCCACCCAAGTCCTCTAAATTTTATCTCCCCAACATTTCTCACATCCATCCCATTGGCTTTATTTCTATGACTATTGCCTTACTTCATGTCTCATCTCCTCTTACCCAGACTACTGAAACAATCTGAGAGTCCTACCTCTAGACTTGTATCCTTCTAATTCATCCACCTATATATAATTATTGTTTGCAAAGTGAAAATAAAATTACTGAGGTGTCTGCTCAAAAACTTCTCTCACTACCTATAGGATAAATTCTGAACCTCTGAGTACACAGCGCCTTCCATGATCTGGCTCTTGCTGTCCTCTCCACTCCTATTTCTTGCTACAAGTGATATTCTAGGCTCAAACCATAATTTAGCTTGTAATGCAGAATATCATAGTCCTTAACAATGCTACTACATGTAGCAATAACTGAAAAACCAATCAAAACTAAAAGTTACATATTCTTAATAAGTCTAGATGATTAAAATAAAAAGTTAGGTTCCCTGTCTTAGTAAGACAATCATCAGTGTCTAGCAATTCCAACTTAAAGGAGGCTCATTCCACGTTTTTGACAGTTTCCTATCCCTGAGGACTCCTGTAGCAAGAGAAATAAGACCACCAGAAGCAGTATGCTTTTGGTGGCAGGGCCTACTTGAGGGCTCAATCAGCTCTAGAGCATTCTATCATAAAGGTCCATGGGGACCTTGATTAGCCCAACATTCAGAGTAAACATGTTCACTATATTGATGATATCACAGTGACTAGAATGGGTGGTTGAACCTCATGACCTAGACACGTTGGTAAAACACATATGTGGCCAGAGTGTGAGAAATAAATCCCACAGAAATTCCTATCCCCATGAAAATTCTTGGGGTTCAGTGGCCCCAGTCATGCTAAGATATCCCTTCCAAGATGAAGGAAGAACAAGTTGCTGCATCTGGTTCCTGTTACTACTAAGAAACTTAAAGCCTAGTGAACCTCTTTGGATTCTGGAGGCAACATATACCTCATTTGGGTGTGCTACTCCAATCTATTGCCCTAGTAAACCAATTTTGATCCAGTTTTGAGGAGGGCTGTGCAACAGGTCCAAGCTCCCATGCAAGCTGTTCTATCACTTGGGCCATAAGACCCAGATCTCATGGTAACTGAAATATCTGTGACAGATGGAGAGCCTCTGGCAGTCCTCTACGGGTGAACAACAGCACAGGTCTTTGAATTTGGGGGCAAAGCTATGCTACCCTTTGGAGAACTATTCTCCTCCTCTGTAACAGCTTCTAGCTAGCTGCTGAATTCTAGTAGAGACTAAACACTAGACCATGGATCACTAGACCAAGTTACCATATAACCTGAACTCCTCAGCATGAACTGGATGCTGCCAGATCCACCAAGCCATAAAGTTGGGCATTCACAGCAGTACTCCATCATCCATTGTAAGTAGTATATACAAGATTGGGCTCAAGCAGGTCCTGAAGACACTAAGTAAGTTGTATGAGCAAGTGACTCAGATACTCATGGCTCCTACTCATGCTACATTGCTTCTTCTCTCTCAGGCTACACCTCTCGCCCCATGGGGAGTTCCCTATGACCAGCTGACTAAAGAAGACTTTAGGCCTGGTGTTTAGATGATGGTTCTACATGAACCATCTAGCACCAACTGAAAGTAGACAGCTGTGCCATGACATCCCCATTCAGGGTTCACCATAAAGGATTATGATGAAGGGAAATCCTCCCACGGGCAGAACTTCAAGTGATACAATAATTGTTTTCTTTTCTTGGAAGGAGAGATGGCCACAGGTGTGGATTTACACTGATTCAAGAGTGACCAGCAATTTGGCTGGATGGCCAGGGACTTGGAAGAGACATCACTGTAAAGTTAGAGACAAGAGGTTTGGGGAAAAGGTATGTGGATGGAGCTTTCCAAGTAGGTACACAGAACGTGAAGATATTTGTGTCCCACCAAAGAATTACCTCAGTAGAAGAGTATCTTAATAATCAGGTGGATAAAATTACCTGTTTTGTGAATGTCAGCGGCCTCTTTCCCTAGCCATCCATGTCTTACCCAATGGACTCATGACCAAAGTGGCTGTAGCAGCCAAGATAAAGGTTAGCAATGTGGACTTTCACTCACCAAGACCAGTTTGGTTCTAGCCAATGATGAGTGCCTAGACTGCCAACTGCAAAGACCAACAATGCCACCATTCCTGATACTGGATCACTTCCATCATGGAAGGGGCAGCAATTTCTTCTATCTAGAATGAACTCTGTATATGGATCTGTCTTCCTTGTCCTCAATATCTCTGTCAAAACCACCATCCATGAACTTACAGAATGCCTTATTCCGCATCATGGTATTCCATACAACACTGCTTCTGACCAGGGAACTTATAGGTAATTAAAGCACAACAGTGGGCACATGGTCATGAATTTCACTGGTCTTACTGTGTCCTCCATCATCTTAAATGGCGGGCCTAAAAGAACAGTGGAACAGTAGGCATTATCAATTTATTGTCTCTCAGCACCAAATCCATCCTTCTTTGTGTTACTAGGCTGAGCCTATAAACAAGGGCACCTTTTCCAGTTGGCTCAATGATGTTAGGTTTTTTTTTGTTTGTTTGTTTTTTCTGGTTTGCGGGTCTCTCACTGTTGTGGCCTCTCCCGTTGCGGAGCACAGGTTCTGGATGTGCAGGCTCAGCAGCCGTGGGTCACGGGCCTAGCCGCTCCGCGGCATGTGGGATGTTCCCGGACCGGGGCACGAACCCGTGTCCCCTGCATTGGCAGGCGTACTCTCAACCACTGCGCCACCAGGGAAGCCCATGATGTTAGGTTTTATTAATAAAGGCACTGCAGGGCCACTGCAAGGTGATAGAGAGTGGGAGGGGCTTCTCTTCCCATGGAGTGTTTTTATTTCACCCAGTAGCTAGTGGATCTGTGTACCGGAGGTCTGCTATTACTCACTTCAGAGACCATCACAGACTGGCTCCTGCCCACACACACTGGCAAATTTCTCAAACTCCCAGCAGGCCACTTCTATGGACCAGCTCCAGCTCACTGCTCTGGCAAATGTCACTGCATGTCCCTGTGACAGCCACACCCTCTCCAAAGAGGTCTACATCTCAGGTTAAGAAGGGGTGAAGGGGGCTGGAGGGAGGTATTTTGCTAGTTCTTTCTAATTTCACTCCCTTATCCTAGAAGGTAATAATGTTTTCTGCATACGCTATTTCTGAACACCTTAACAGTCCTCTTTTACAAATTTTAGTGGTTGAGCATCTTTTACCAGTTAACAATTCTTTGTATTTAATTTTTCCCTGTTCAATTACTGGTGTTGTTTCTATCTTCTGAGTGATACAAATGGCCTTTTGAAGACAGCTACAGTACCAGCTAGACAGCAGCAACACTTTGTTGGGCTGGGATAATGTCTAATGTCCTACAGTATGTGGTATATGCTCTTAATCAGCAACCAATTTCTTTGTAAGTAGGATTCACTAGTCCAGAATTAAAGGGTGGGAATGGAAGTGACTCCTCCCACTACTACCCCTAGTAATCTGCTAGTGAAATTTCTGCTTCCCAGCCTCATAGTTTTGGGTTCTGCTGGTTTAGACGTTTTCATTCCTGGGAATTCCCTGGCGGTCCAGTGGTTAGGACTTGGCGCTTTCACTGCCATGGCCCGGATTCAATCCCTGTTCGGGGAATTAAGAGCCCACAAGCTGCCCAGCGCAGCCAAAGAAAAAGAAGTTTTCACTCCTAAAGGAGATTTCCTTCCACCAGGAGACACAGTGGTTCCATTAAACTGGAAGTTGAGTCTGCCCCCTCGCCACTTTGGGATACTCATGCCAGTGAACCAAAATGCAGGGAACGGGGTGGTTACTTACTGGCAAAGGGGATTGACCCTGACCATCAGAGAAAAACAGAGGTTCGTTACTACATAATGACGGAAGTGAATATACAGGAATATAAAGAATCCCCTGAGGCCTTTCTTAGTACTTCCATGTCTTACAATAAAA
The DNA here is from genome assembly GCF_002837175.3 of Physeter macrocephalus. Classification (NCBI taxonomy): domain Eukaryota; kingdom Metazoa; phylum Chordata; class Mammalia; order Artiodactyla; family Physeteridae; genus Physeter; species Physeter macrocephalus. The sequence continues at coordinate 42,406,261 of NC_041224.1, forward strand.
GTTAGTGAAAACTATAACAATCCAGTTCAGGCAGGACTCCTCATGACATTACCCTTTAATAATCAAGGTTTGGGTCACGCCATAAGACAAGAAACTATGACCAACTTAGGTTCTTGCCGAGAGCAAAAGGAATGTGAAATGGTTACGAAGAAAGATGACAGCTACAACCATGTAGCCAATTACAGAAACAAAGGAAAGCTGCATATTAGACAGAAGTATAATCTTGCTTTTATCTTTATTTGAAAAGTGAAATATGATTAAAAGAGGTGTGTATAAATGCTGAGCTGACAAAGGGTAGACTATAATAGTTTTGAAAACTACAGTAGTTTTGCCAAATTGGCTTAGCTAGAACTAGGCTTCCCCAAACCCCCCTCCATGTATGGTTCTGAATTAGATTTGGCAAAAGAGAAATCTGCCCAAGACCTAGAAGGTGAAAGAGAAGAGCAGCTGCTATTATGCTGAAGGTCATCGTGGTTAGACACGGTGAGAGACAGACATTAAAGGCCTGGCAGAATCCAGTTTGTCCTCGCATTCCCCTGCTCCACACCCAGGAACGAGCTATAGAAGCAACAGCCTTCCAGACTTCATCTACTCTCCTTTGGTGTGATTCCACTCCATCAGCCAGATGTGGAATCTAGCCCCAAATTCCATGGCAAGCTTCCATCTACCCATAACAGTGCTACAGAAGAACTGGTGACATTCTGATTCTGCATCTCTGTTTTAGACTCCTGACTCATCCAGCTTCTCCTACAATTGTATAAAATCTTATTCCTATAATAAATCCCTTAATTCTAAAATATTCATAGTGGTTCTGCTTTCCAGACTAAACCCTGACCGATAAGCCATATTTTTCAGACAAAGCATTCTATCCCCATGAACATCTTCTGTGTTTGGATACTCTACCTGACCTCCTTCCTTGAAGTCAGGAAAGACAACTCTTTTTTTTTTTTTTTTTTTTTCTACGCTGCATGGCATGCAGGGTCTTAGTTCCCTGACCAGGGTTCCAACCTGTGCCTCCAGCAGTGGAAGCACAAAGTATTAAACCACTGGACTGCCAGGGAAGTCTCAAAAGACAACTCTTTTGAAGAAGAGTTATGGTCATAATTTCTGCTTAAGTGGAATATGTCTTTATTGTTGGAGGCTTGTGCCATCTGGCATGAGAATAAATAATCATGCTTGTCTGTATGTCCATGGAGAGAATACTATGGGGAAAAAAAAAACCTAAAAAATATGAAGTATCTAAGAAGCATAACAAGTAAATGCCTAATCCTTACTATGGCACTGTATTCTAGATTTGCTCAAAGTTATACACGATGAAAAATGATTTTTGGATGCTCAAGAATATATTCAAGGACAGTAAGTGCAGTTTTTAACATAATTTTACTTGTGATTTCCTTGTGTGTATAATGGAGACTGATGTTTCTACACTGAAACTTTGCAATTTATTACTGAATTTTGATACCCTGCCAGTGATAAAGAGTTTCCTGATCCTAAACAAGACCAGATTAGTTTTCAATAATCAAAAAAAGTAATGGATCTGTCCTCTGTGCTGTATATACCTCCTATTCGCAGCACACTTACTCATATTAGGTCCAAGTCTAGGAAAAATCTAGGCTTATATGTGCTTCACCAGAGGGTCAATTCATTAAAAAAAAGTTACCAAAGATATCCAGAATTCAATCATCTATCACTACAATAGCCATTAAGAGTTAAGTGAGCAGGACTTCCTGGTGGCTCAGTGGTTAAGAATCCGCCTGCCAATGCAGGGGACACAGGTTCAAGCCCTGGTCTGGGAAGATCCCACATGCTGCAGAGCAATTGAGCCCGTGCACCACAACTACTGAGCCTGCGCTCTAGAGCCACTGAGCCACAACTACTGAAGCCCGCATACCTACAGCTCATGCTCTGCAACAAGAGAAACCACTGCAGTGAGAAGCCTGCGCACCACAACAAAGAGCAGCCCCGGCTCGCCACAACTAGAGAAAGCCCGCGTGCAGCAACGAAGATCCAATGCAGCCATAAATAAATAAATACATAATTTTTTTTTTTTTAAAAGAGTTAAGTGAGGGACTTCCCTTGTGGCCCAGTGGGTAAGACTCCACACACCCAATGCAGGGGGCCAGGGTTCAATGCCTGGTTGGGGAAGTAGATCCCACATGCATGCCACAGCACAGGTTCAAGCCCTGGTCTGGGAAGATCCCACATGCTGCAGAGCAATTGAGCCCGTGCACCACAACTACTGAGCCTGCGCTCTAGAGCCACTGAGCCACAACTACTGAAGCCCGCATACCTACAGCTCATGCTCTGCAACAAGAGAAACCACTGCAGTGAGAAGCCTGCGCACCACAACAAAGAGCAGCCCCGGCTCGCCACAACTAGAGAAAGCCCGCGTGCAGCAACGAAGATCCAATGCAGCCATAAATAAATAAATACATAATTTTTTTTTTTTTAAAAGAGTTAAGTGAGGGACTTCCCTTGTGGCCCAGTGGGTAAGACTCCACACACCCAATGCAGGGGGCCAGGGTTCAATGCCTGGTTGGGGAAGTAGATCCCACATGCATGCCACAGCTAAGAGTCCGCATGCCACAACAAAGATCCTGTGTGCCAAAATGAAGACCAGCACAGCCAAAATAAAAAAAAATAATAAATAAATTAAAAAAAAAAAAAGAGTTAAGGAATCCTAAGAGACTGAAAAACATAAAAAGAGGGACTTCCCTGGCGGTCCAGTGGTTGAGATTCAGCACTTCTACTGCAGTGGGCAGGAGTTCGATCTCTGGTCAGGGAACTAAGATCCCACATGCTGTGAGGCACAGCCAAAATATTTAAAAATAAATAAATAAATAAATAAATAAAAAGAAAGGATCGTGCCAAGTCCTAAGGTCTTCAGATTTAGGTAGGAAAACATACAGATAGTTAAAATCCAAAGAAATGCAAAATTCAATCAAGTAATGCAAAAGGCCTAAGGAGGAGCTAACAAAGGAAATTCTGTGAAAGTCAGATTAGTCCCATCAGGGCTCAAACATGGATCTAGTCACATGCTGGCCAATATTCTCTGATCATTAAGAATTCTCAGCAAGCAGAGAATTACACATGAAAATAATATAAAAATTACTTGGCATGACATACTTATTTAGCGAATAAGCATCTTTTCATTGCAGGAAAATTCATAATTAAGAACAGAAATGCGTAAAGGAAATTATGTATAGTATTAATACTTTTATGTTAAGGGTGTCGTGTATATTTGGTCTCTTAAGTTTTTGTAAAATTTAAGAGAATATGGAATATTAAAGTAATAGGTCAGGTTTGTAATTCCAATTTAAAATGTACAATCAATTGTAGATTTATTATTTTAATCAGAAAGCTTACTATTTATACCTTACATTCAAATGTTGAAACATTTAGGAGAACTTAAGCTCCAGATTTATAAAAATTATATAAGTATGCAGTGGTGTTTGTTGAATAATCGATGCTCTTAAAAAGGAAATTCTTTAAATTTATAAGTTAAATTTAATGTTTTTAAGATGTCTGTTTATAAATTAGCCCAAATATTCAAAGGCCCTTAAAAGTGATTGTTAAAATTTGCTAGATCTGGGAATTCCCTGGCGGTCCAGTGGTTAGGACTTGGCACTTTCACTGCCGAGAGCCCGGGTTCAGTCCCTGGTTAGGGAACTAAGATGAGCCCGGGTTCAATCCCTGGCTAGGGAACTAAGATCCCACCAGCGGCTAGACTTTAAATAGGATAAGATTTGAAAACTGATTCTGAAAGGTTTAAGAACTTGGTTTTAAAATTTTAGCTTTTACAAATTGAATATTATGTTTTTAAATATAAGAATTCTAAACAGGCTTTTCTGCACACAAAGGTTACCAATGGGCATCAAGAAACTAACCTACAACCAGAGGTGTGGTGGAGCCAACCTGCTAAATTTTCAGGAATCTTGCAAGCTGGTTTTTAAACACAGTGTTATTATAAGTTAGTACAGGGACTTCCCTGATGGCGCACTGATTGAGTCTGCCTGCCGATGCAGGGGACACGGGTTCGAGCCCTGGTCTGGGAGGATCCCACATGCCGCCGCAGAGCAACTGGGCCCGTGAGCACAACTACTGAGCCTGCGCGTCTGGAGCTTGTGCTCCGCAACGAGAGGCCGCGATAGTGAGAGGCCCGCGCACCGCGATGAAGAGTGGTCCCCACTCGCCGCAACTAGAGAAAGCCCTCGCACAGAAACGAAGACCCAACACAGCCAAAAATAAATTAATTAATTTAAAAAATATATAGTAAAAAAAAATTAGTACAATTAAATTACTTTAAAAACAAAGTCAATAAATACTCTAAATCAGTTTCTAACTATTTTACTACATTTTACTATTATCTGTGTTCTAGAGATTATTGTTTTAATTTTACCTGTAAGGTGGAAATTACAGTTGTATGCTACCACATTTCTTCCTAATTCCACATTCAGTGATGTCATGTTAGCAGCTTGAAATCAACCATGTTGGAAGTATTTACCACAGAAACAGGCAAACTACCAATCAGGGCTTCATGGATTAAGAAAAACCTCAGGAACACTGTGCTCTGACACTACAGTAAAAGAGCCACACTACAAAGGGGAGAAGACAAATAGAATAGTACCTAACATAACATCTAAAAGGGCTTTAGAGATCACCTAATAGTCTAGGGCGGTCCACAAAGACTCAGAAATAATACAAGGGGAGTTCTGAAGACAGTTAAGTACACAAAGTTTGAATAGAATAATGTTCATATACACAGTGAAATGAAACAGGCAAGAAGAGTAAACTGGGACAAGACTGAAACAGTGAGAAATGGCAGACTGTAAAATGACTGGGACTTACGTCAAATGCCATTCTAAGGGGTTTGGACTTAACCTACAAGGCAATGGGATCTACTAAAGGTTGGAGGGCAGGAGAGAAGACAATAATCTGGCAACAGTGTATTGGATGCCATGAAAGTAGTGAAACACTTTAATTTTGAAAACTGTGAAGCAGACAAAAATAAAAATTACATACCGTAAACAAAAGTCTTGAGTAAGGTGTTAAAAATCAATTAAAACTTGCAGCTCAAAAGAATACATACTCTGTGATTCCATTTCTATCAAATGCAAACCAGGGACTTCCCTAGTGGTCCAGTGGCTAAGACTCCACGCTCCCAATGCAGAAGGCCCGGGTTCGATCCCTAGTCGGGGAACTAGATCCCACATGCCGCAATGAAGATCCTGTGTGCAGTAACTAAGACCCAGTGCAGCTAGCTAAATAAATAAATAAATAAAATATTTTAAAAAAAAAAAGCAAACCCGTCTATACTGACAAAAAAGCAAATCAGTGGTTGCCAAGTGCTAAAGAAATGAACTACAAAGGGATCTTGTGGGTGACAGAAATGTTCTGTATCTTGATTGTAATGGGTGTATATAACTGTAGAAACTTATCAACTGATACACTTTAAATGGATGGAGGTTTGGGTTTTTTTGGTTTTTTTTTTTTGGCCACGCCACACGGCTTGTGGGATCTCAGTTCCCCGACCAGGGATCAAACCCAGACCCCACCCAGTAGAAGTGCAGAATCCTAACCACTGGACCACCAGGGAATTCCCCTGGATGGAGTCTACTGTACTAAACTATTCCTCTATGAACCTGATAGGGAAAAAAAATTACAACTCAAATTAATCAGACATTTGATGAAACTTCTAGTTTCCCTCTTTTCATCTAATTAGCTCTCGGTACCTACAGTCAGTATCAATTTTTTCCCCCAGATATTATGTGCAGGTAAAACCTCATTTTTAACTTTCCCTCATCCCATCCCCACGCTATCCAATCCTTCACATCCCCTCCTAACAATCTCTGGGAGGTTGCTCATTTTCTCCACTTGTATAATGGGAATAACATTATCTACCTCACAGGTATATAAAGCATTTCACACATAGCAAGAGCTCAAAATAGTTACTGTTTTGCCTTAGTCATTTTCTACATATTTACGCTCCTTGAAGGCAGAATCTGTCTTATCTACCTTTGCAATTCTCTCATTGTACCTAGCACAGGGTACAATAAACAGTAGGCCCAAAAGAAGAGTTTCTTCAAAGCAATGTCTCTGCACCTAGAAATTCAGATATGGATGAAAAAACACTATACAAGTGAGAATCTGAAACGTTTTGTGCAATTTGGGGAAAAAAAATGATCAATTATGACTGAAGGAATTAGGAAACGTGTCTAAGAAGGGGTCTGAAGGTGAGTAAGGGGAAGTTGTATATCTTCTTCCCTAAATGGTAAATATAAATAGTGCATAATAGAAGTCCAAGAGAAAAACCTTTAATAGTGACATCAGGACAATTCTTAACAGCAAAACACTGTAAAAAGGTCCCAGGCAAGCAAAAGTGGGCTCTACAGACACACTTGGTGTAGAAGACAAAAAGGAGCAACTTTTTCCAATGACTAAATAATTACAACAATATTCCCAGTACCATTTGGAATATGATCTGTAAGTTCAAGACGGAGTAAGGTTTAAGGACAAAATCAAGAGATGGACGTTTCAGAATCCCTGTATCACTAATACTGGGAGGTATACCCGAGGATCCTGAGGTATAGCTTAATGCTAAGCGGACTCAAGGGCAAGGAGAGTAACTGTTTCAACTCTGAACACGGAGGTGGTTCAAGGAAGTCAGGACAGCCCGCTGAGGCCCAGCTGTACTAGAAGGGTTGTACCGGGCTCAAAGTAGCCAAACGGCTTTTTGGGGGCCTTACAACCGCCTTCCCGAGCATCCCAGAGTAGCGGTGAACTGATAAACCTAGCTGCCGGAATCCATCGGAAGTCGCTGCGACTGGAGAAGTCACGAGTTTGCCACCTTACTAAGCCTAAAACAATAAGCAACCCCAAATCCCTCTTACAAAGAGCCCTACGGTTTCCACTTGCTTCCCTGCCTCACAGGGCGCAATGGAACGTGAAGACCAGGCTTCCCGCTCCGCCCCTAGAAGGCCCCGTATCAGCCAGCGGCTAAAAACTGGGGGCGGATAAGGCTACCTCTGGACACAGACCCCACAAAGAGATGGAATAATTCAGGCGTCAGACCCGCTCCAGCCCTCACACTGGGGCCCAGAGGTCCGCGGAGCACCGCAGTGGCAGCGTCGAAGGGACAAGGGGAACAGTGGGCGGCCAACCTCACCTGCCGCTTGTTCATCCGCCGCACATCGTCCAAAAAATCTAGAGACAGCATGGCGGGGCCGGCGAGGGGACACGGGCAGAAAAGACGGCGAGATGTGACCGGCCGGAGGAACGGCTGGCGCACGGGCCAAGCTCTCACTGGACAGAACCCCAGGGTGCCCGCACTTCCGCTTCCGGGGCGGAACCGGCGCGGCCCCGCCCCTTCGCCGGGGCGAGCAGACAAAGGGTCTTGCGACCGTCCTAATCCAGCCTCCAGGCCTGACCTCGCTGTAGGAGGGCTCTCGTACCCCTAACCTCGTCTGCTGAGAACAGAATGAAGCCCACTTCCCGCTCTCAGCCCCGTGGCCCCACACGGAGGCCGCCACTCGGGGTTAGATAGGAGGCCGCCCTGCAACTTCCAGAAGGCGGGCCCTGGTGCAGGCCTGGCCAATAGGGAACCGTGTTTCTGGAGTCTGAGGGCAGAAAAGGCCCCTGAGCGGCCGGCGTGTGCAAGCCCCGGTAGTGGGTCTGGGTGTGGCCCTGGATGTGCACCCAGGCCTTACCTCCTCTGCTGCTGCCGTTTTCCTGCGCTACGGGAAACTGACGACTGAGGTGTTTAAATAAGTGCTGTTGGGTAAGGGCGGAGGATGTGACTTTCAAAGCACTGCCTGAAACTTTCAGGAGTTTAAGAAACTCTTGGCTGGAGAGAAAACAACCCGATAGGATTAGAAAACTACCAAACCATGCAACCGTGTGATGAGACCAACAGTAGTGCGGGTTGTGAGGTAGTCCCTTTCTCCCCGAAATTGACCTTGCTAACAGGATCTGATTGTCTACTAGACGAAAACCTCCTGGTTTTGTTACCTCGGGCACCATAATGTGACCCTCTTATCGCTGACTTCTGTCTCTATACAGATCTTCCTTGACTTACCTCCCAGTAAACCCATGGTAAATTGAAAATACCATAAGTCAAAAATGCATTCAATACGCCTAATCTACTGAACGTCGTAGCTTGGCCTAGCCTACCTTAAGCAAGCAGAGCACACACTAGCCTACGGTTGGGCAAAATCATCTGACGCAAGCCGTTTTTTGTTTTTATTTTTTTGCCGCACTGCTGGGCATGTGGAACTTCCCGGACCAGGGACCAAACCCGTGTCCCCTGAAGTGGAGTGTGGAGTCTTAACCACTGGACCACCGGGGAAGTCCTACACAAGAGTATTTTATAATAAAGTGTTGAATATCTCAAGTAATTTATTGACTACTGTACTGAAAGTGAAAGACAATGGTTGTGTGGCTACAAAAGGTTGTAAGTATACTGGTTGTTTGCCATCTGTGCTCATGTGGCTGACTGGGAGCTGTGGCTTGCTCCTGCTGCCCACCATCAGAAGAGAGTATCATACTGGGAAAAGAAGTACAGTTTCTAGTGAATGTGTATCACTTTCACACCATGGTTAAAGTAATACAAAAATTGTAAGTCAAACCATTGTAAGTCAGGCATATCAGTATATAAATAGTCTTTGCTTTGACTGGCAGAATCTCCTAACACACACCTAGGACAAGAAAAACCAGAACTGGTCTCTGGCTATTATTTCTATCTTTTTCAAAATATTGATTATCTCACACCAGGGGAAGCTGAGTGAGGAAATAGCACTGGAATTCTTTGTACTATCCTTGCAATTCTTTAAATTGAAAATTATTTCACAATAAAAAGTTAAGTATATTTGAGGATGATTATAATTAAAAAAACAGTTTTTATTATGAGTTTGGGGGAGGATGGAAAACTGGTGGTGGGTATGTAAAATGGTGCAGCCACTTTAGAAAATAGAGCAGCTCCTCAAAAGGTTAAACATATTAACTATATTACTGTAGTTACTATCTTGACCATATTAACCAGCAATTCCACTCCAAGGTATATATCTAAGAGGACTAAAAACATATGTCCACACAAAAACTTGCACATGAATGTTCATGACAGCATAATTCATAATAACCAAAAAGCGCAAATAACCCAAATATTCATCAACTGATGAAGGCATGAACAAAATATAGTATATCCATACAATGGTATATTAGCAACAAAAAGAAATACTACAACACAGATGAACCTTTAAAACATTAGGTTCTTAAAACATTTCTTCTTAATGAGAGAAGCTAGTCACAAAAGACCATGAATTATATGATGCCATTTATGTAAGATGTCCAGAATAGGTAAATCCATAAAGACAGAAAGCAGTGGTTGCCTAGGGCTGGGAGCACTGGGAGAAATGGGAAGTGATATTAATGGGTATAGGGTTTCTTTTTTGGTGAGGTGTTGAAAATGTTCTAAAATTGATTGTGGTGATAACTGTGAATATGAATATACTAAAAACCACTGAATTGACACTTTAACTTGGTGAGCTGTATGGGATGTGAATTATATCACAATAAAGCTGTTACAAAAAAAGAAAAAGAAAAAAGAACCATTAATTTCTTGTTTGTTGTTAAATTCGCAGTGGCAAATGTACAACCTAACAAGTATTGGGCACCCAACAAATATTTGCTGAATTTAAAATACGTGTGTGTGTTGGGGGGGTGAGGTATCCCTAACTGTTGCCCATAGGTAACCCACACTTACTGAGTTGAAATATGAATTCCTGATTTCTCCAAATTAGGAAGGCCTGTGGAGGAAAATAACACATAAACTCTGTGAGGGCAGGGACCTTTTCCACCCTTCTATCCCCAGCTTTCTTAACAGTACCTGACTCTTTTCTCCATATGTTTTAAATTATACAAATAATACATGAGTACATTCTCACCATAAAAGATTAAAACATGACAGGCAACCTAGCCACTCCACTTCTGGGTATATACCCAAAAGAATTGACAGCAGGGTCTTGAGGAGGTTTTTTACACTCATGTTCATAATAGCATTATTCACAATACCCAAAATGTGGAAGCAACCCAAGTGTCCCTCAGTGGATGAATGAATAAACAAATGTGGTATAAACATCCTATGGAATATTATTCAGCCTTAAAAAGGAACGAAGTAAAACAAACAAACAAACAAAAACAAAACAAAAAGTGAATACCTTTGGGCTTCCCTGGTGGCACAGTGGTTGTGAGTCCGCCTGCCGATGCAGGGGACCCGGGTTCATGCCCCGGTCTAGGAAGATCCCACGTGCTGCGGAGTGGCTAGGCCTGTGAGCCATGGCCGCTGAGCCTGTGCGTCCAGAGCCTGTGCTCTGCAACGGTAGAGGCCACAACAGTGAGAGGCCCGT
>NC_041224.1:42416670-42427581 GCF_002837175.3 Physeter macrocephalus
TGTACCGCAAAAAAAAAAAAAAAAAAAAAAAAAAAAAAAAAAAGGAATGAAGTCCTGACATATGCTACCACATGGATGAACCCTGACGATGTTATGCTAATTGAAATAAGCCAGATACAAAGGGACAAATATTGTCTGATTCCACTTATATGAGGTACCCAGGGTAGTCAGATTCATGGAGACAGAAAGAACTGTGGTTAAGGAGTTAGGGAGATGAGATGGGGAGTTACTATTTAAGGGATACAGAGTTTCAATTTTTCAAGATAGAAAAGTTCTGGAGATTGGTTGCACAGCAATGTGAATGCACTTAACACTGCTAAACTCTACACTTAAAAACAGGTAAGATGGTACATTTTTTGTTATGTGCATTTGACCACAATTTGAAATAAAAAAGATATGGATAGGGACTTCCCTGGTGGTGCAGTGGTTAAGAATCCGCCTGCCAATGCAGGGGACACGGGTTCAAGCCCTGGTCCGGGAGGATCCCACAGGCCACGGAGCAACTAAGCCCGTGCGCCACAACTACTGAGCCTGCGTTCTAGAGCACATGAGCCATAACTACTGAGCCTATGTGCCACAACTACTGAAGCCCACACACCTAGAGCCCGTGCTCCGCAACGAGAAGCCACCACAATGAGAAGCCCACGCACCGCAACGAAGAGTAGCCCCCACTCGCCGCAACTAAAGAAAGCCCATGCAACACAAGGACCCAACACAGACAATAAATAAATAAATAAATGTTCCTTAAAAAAAAAAAAAAAGATAAGCATATATAGAGTAGAATGTGATGGTTCCCTTTGCTCTCCTAGTCTCTCCCCTCTCTAGACTGATCACCACTACACACTTTCTCCTTCTAGTGCTTTTTTCCTATGTACTTAAAATTTATGCTCACTTTTTAACATAAATGGGATCACACTGTACATTTCCTTTTAGTTTTTGCTCTCCTTTCTCTTTTCCCCTTCAATGAGTCCTCTAGTCATGTGACTGCAATTTTCTCCCAATCTACAAGCACTTTTCCAACATGAGGTCCCTGAACCAGTGATCTATCAAGTTATCTACGGGATATTTTAGTGGGATGAGAAGCTTTTATTCACATCTACTTCATATATTTTATATGTCAGATTAATCATGATTTTCTCAAATCATGTAACATCTCAATAGTCGTTTCATTCTTAAAGTTTAGATTGCTCTATAGTTTGTCTCAGCTAATAATGTTCAGTTGATATGATGCAGTTAATCTAAACTAATGTACTTTTTCATAATATGTGTTATTGTTTATGTGTTAAATTTTAAATTTCATTGTGTTATATTTTATTTTCAATTCACAAAAGTGGATCATTAATTCAAATCAGTTAGTTGAAAGTTAGATCAGGATGCTGAATACTTTCAAACTCAGAAAAAAGTTGTAACTGAAACATTGCCCAGGAATACAGTGCAAATACATATACCGGGTGAATCTGACTGCGCAGGGGCTGGGTAATCCACAAGTGTAATGAATTATGATGAACAGCTGAAAAAGAAAAGTGCTAATTATGGGACTTCCCTGGTGGCGCAGTGGTTAAGAATCCACCTGCCAATGCAGGGTATGCAGGTTTGATCCCTGGTCCGGGAAGATGCCACATGCGCAGAGCTATTAAACCTGTGCGCCGCAACTGCTGAGCCTGTGCTCTAGAGCCCCTGAGCCAAAACTACTGAGCCCTCGTGCCACAACTACTGAAGCCCACGCACCTAGAGCTGGTGCTCCACAACAAGAGAAGCCACCACAATGAGAAGCCCATGCACCGAAACGAAGTATAGCCCCCATTTGCCGCAACTAAAGAAAGCCTGCGTGCAGCAATGAAGACCCAACGCAGCCAAAAAAAAAATACCACTCTGTAATGACCTATATGGGAAAAGAATCTAAAAAAGAGTAGAGGGACTTCCTTGGTGGTCTAGTGGGTAAGACTCCATGCTCCCAGTGGAGGGGGCCCAGGTTCAATCCCTGGTAGGGGAACTAGATCCTGCATGCATGCCACAACTAAGAGTCCGCATGCTGCAACCAAGATCCTGCATGCCACAACTAAGACTCAATGCAGCCTAAATAAATAAATATTTTAAAATTCATGCATTAAAAAAATTTTTAAGTAAATAAATAAAAGTAGATGTATGTATATGTATAAGTGATTCACCTTGCTGTACACCTGAAACTAACACAGCATTGTAAATCAACTATACGTCAATAAAAAAATTTTTTTAATAAATAAAATAAACTGGTAGTCTATTTGCCCCTGGTTCCTAGTACACTACATATGTTTCATTACATAGATTATGAAACTTGGTCAAATAGTGTCATAAAGTCAATGAAGTTTTAGTGCCATTTTTTAAAAAGCACAGTGGCCAATCCAATAATCAAAAATACTTTTTTTCTAGAGGAAGAAAAACCCACAAAATAATGCTTCCTAATGTAACTTTGATAAAATTTCTTCCTAAAGATAAGAGAAGGGATCAAAAATATAAAGCTATCCTTTAAAGTTACACTCTTTGTAGCCAAAACAGTGACAGGTCACATTACGGCCAAAAAGCTTTTCAAGTCAGTCACAGTGTTAATGATTAATAGCTCAGTAAGAAAGCTAAATAAGATTTTGGCCAAGTTCCTTTATCAAAAGATATTGTTGAAAAAAAAAGATACTGTTGGACATTGCATAATATCAGGCATATGAAGTAGACAAACACATGGTCTGGAGTTGTCTAGGGCTGCTAGAGAAGTCGTCCAACCATGCTACATCCTGGAAACCTATTGCACCACTTTCCCCTCATTTTCATTGATCTGATGATTAGTTATCTATTTCTGTATAAGAAATTACCCCCAAACATAGCGACTTAAAACAAGAAACATTATCTCACAGTTTTTGTGGGTCAGATATTTGGAGCTCCCTGGTGGTTAAGGTTCAAGGTCTCTCATAAAGTTATAGTCAAGCTGTCCAGAGGGGCTGCAGTCTCATCTGAAGGCTTAACTGAGGGAGGATCTGCTTCCAAGCTCACTCATGTAGTTGTTGGTAGGTCTTGGTTATTCCTGGGCTGTTGGACTGAAGCCTCAGTTCCTACTTGGCTGTTGCTCATAGGTATCCCTCAGTTTCATGTGGACCTCTCTGTTGGCAGCTTATAAAATGGTAGCTAACTTCTATCAGAGTGAATGATCCAAGAGAGAAAAGAACAGGATCAAGCCTAGGATAACTAACTCATCCTGATTTTCCCATAACTGTCCAGGTTTTTGCACTGAAATTTCTGCATCCCAGAAAATCCCTCAGTTCCAGGTAACTCAGGATGGTTGGTTACCCAATCAAGACAAAAGTTGCAGTCTTTTTTATAGCCTAATCTCTGAAATGACATATCATCATTTCTTTCATAGTCTATTCATGAGAAATGAGTCTGGTACAGACTCAGAAGGAAGAGATTAAGTTCCACCTTTTGAAGGGAGGAGTATCAAAGAATTTGTAGGCATATTTCTAAAACCACCACATTTGGAGTCCAGTTTCATGGGAAAAGAAAGTATTAAAGAGAGACTCAACTTACTACCTTACTTCCTATCCAACTTATCCACTTCCATAAACATTCCTTCTTCCTCATTTCTTCCTCTATCAGTGAAAGAGGAAGGCCTCTTTCTAAAGCTAATCCCTTGTCTAAAGCTAATCCTTCCACCTGCCCAAAGCTTCTCTCTTCCACCTCCTCAGGACCTTTTCCCCTTAATCATCCTTTCTCTCCCTTAATTTCTTTCCCTCAGTATGCTCTTCTCCCAGCATATTTGATCACATTCAAATTTTCTTTCAAAATGTTTATGCTGAGTGCTTTATTGAGGTACAATTTACATACAATAAAATGCATAAATAATATTCATACAGCTTGATTAATTTCAACAAATATACATATCCATTTAACCATCATTTACATCTTTCTTCAATTCACTGAAAGCTCATTCTTGGCCCCATCCCGCGGTTAAAAGTCATAAAATAACTGATTGAAACCTCGAGGTCCATTAGGTCCCCTTTTCCAACTTGCCTCTTATCTCTCTGGCTTGTCATTCTCAGCCTCCAACATGGACTCTTTCGCTCACTCCTTTTTTTCTGGCTGCACTGTGCAGCATGCGGGATCTTAGTTCCCTGACCAGAGATCGAATCCATGCCCCCTGCATTGGGAGCGTGGAGTCTTAACCACTGGACCGCCAGGGAAGTCCCATAGCTCGCTCCTTAAATGGTGGAATCCCGCACCATTTTCTCACCCTACACTGCCTCTGAGTGATCTTATCTGTTCTCATGACTTCAACTATCTTCTCTATGCATTCAACTCTCCAATATCTACAGCTCTGATCTCCTCCTGGAGATCAGGCCATTATATCAACTGCCTCTAGACAGCTCCACTTGGATGTCCAGCAGACACCTCAAATTCACTATGTCCAAATGTCTCCATCCTCACTATTCTCCATAAAACAGCTGTTCTTCCTTTTATGTTCCAAATCTCCACAGAGGCACCACCCAATCACAGAAACACGAAATTGGATAGTGGGACTTCCCTGGTGGTCCAGTGGCCAAGACTCCGCGCTCCCAGTGCAGGGGGCCCTTGTTCAATCCCTGGTCAGGGAACTAGATCCCACATGCCTCAACTAAGAGTTTGCATGCTGCAACTAAAGATCCCACATGCCACAACTAAAAGATCCCGCATGCCAATGAGGATCCCTCACCCGGTAACGAAGATCCCGGGTGCTGCTACTAAGACGTGGCGCAGCCAAATAAATAAATAAACATTTTTTAAAAAATAAAAAAGATCACAGTTTTCGTTTAAAAAAAAAAAGAAATTGGATTGTGATTCTTGATTCTTCCCTATCCCTCAACTCCCAAATACAGTTAGTTACCAACTCTTATTATTCTACTTTCTTAATATCTCTCTTATCCGACCACTTTCTCTATTCCCACTGTCACTAGTTTGGTTCATGCTACTGTCACTTATCCTGATTATTGCATTGAACTCCTAATCAGTCTTCCAGCTGCAGTCTTGCTCCAAGTCTTGCCTCCCTCCAGTCTACTCTCTATACTGCAGCCAGAGTGATTTATCCAAACCATTAATTTGATGATGTTACCTCCTTACATAAAATCTTTCAGTAGATCCTCCTGACTTGCGGGATAAGGTCAAATTCTTTAGCATGCTACAAAAGGCACTTTGTGATCTGGCCCCTGCCTACCTCTCTGACTGGTCTCATTCCTCTCGCATTTAAGAGCGTGTAGTTCCCTGAACGCTGCATACTCTCACTTTTGTGTAAGTTGCTTCCTCTGCCTGAAAAGACCTCCATCTTACCCCAGCGCGTTTTATTCTTCCTTGTCTTTCAAATTCAGCTCATGCATCACCTTCTCTGGGAAGCCTTCACTGCACTTCTCCTACCTGCATACTTACCATCATTTGTGTATTGTGTAGTTGTGTATCGTGTATCTGTTGCTCTCACCAGACTCTGAGTTTCCTGGGGGCAAGAGCCTTATTACTCATCTTTTTACTCCCAAAAACTTACATGAGACAAACACATAAAAAAAGTTGTCAAATGAATGAATGAAGGTCTTAAAGCCAAGGAGGCCCAGACCTTCCACAGACAGATGGATCAAGAATAATTCTTTGGGCTTCCCTGGTGGTGCAGTGGTTGGGAGTCCACCTGCCGATGCAGGGGACACGGGTTCGTGCCCCGGTCCGGGAAGATCCCACATGCGGCGGAGCGGCTGGGCCCGTGAGCCATGGCTGCTGAGCCTGCGCGTCCGGAGCCTGTGCTCTGCAACGGGAGAGGCCACAGCAGTGAGAGGCCTGCGTACGGAAAAAAAAAAAAAGAATAATTCTTTAAAAAAAAAATTTTTTTTTAATACCATGCATTTTCTTTTATTTATTTATTTATTTATTTATTTATTTTTGGCTGCATTGGGTCTCCGCCACTACACGTGGGCCTCCTCCAGTTGCGGTGAGCAGGGGCCACTCCCTGCTGCTGTGCGCGGGCCTCTCATTGCAGTGGCCTCTCCCACCGCAGAGCACGGGCTCCAGGCGCACAGACCCCAGTAGCTGTGGCATGCAGGCCCAGTAGTTGTGGCTCGTGGGCTCCAGAGCACAGGCTCAGCAGTTGTGGCGCATGGGCCCAGCCGTTCCACAGCATGTGGGATCTTCCCGGACCAGGGCCCGAACCTGTGTCCCCTGCATTGGCAGGTGGACTCCCAACCACTGCACCACCAGGGAAGCCCAATTTTTCTTTTTTTTTAACTGTTAATTTTATATTGGAATATAGTTGATTAACAATGTTGTGATAGTTTCAGGTGTACAGCAAAGTGATTCAGTAATCATTAAACATTTATCTATTTTTTTGAAATTTCTTGTGGCTCGTGGGCTCCAGAGCACAGGCTCAGCAGTTGTGGCGCATGGGCCCAGCCGTTCCACAGCATGTGGGATCTTCCCGGACCAGGGCCCGAACCTGTGTCCCCTGCATTGGCAGGTGGACTCCCAACCACTGCACCACCAGGGAAGCCCAATTTTTCTTTTTTTTTAACTGTTAATTTTATATTGGAATATAGTTGATTAACAATGTTGTGATAGTTTCAGGTGTACAGCAAAGTGATTCAGTCATACATATACATGTATCTATTCTTTTTCAAATTCTTTTCCCATTTAGGTTGCTACATAATATTGAGCAGAGTTCCCTGTGCTATATACTAAGCCCTTGTTGGTTATCCATTTTAAATGTAACAGTGTGTACATGTCAATCCCAATTCCAGTCTACCCCTCCGCCCACCCCCCGACCCAAGAATGATTCTAAGGATAGGATTATCCTCACTCAGATCCACAGGGATAGTGGCCCACAGTGTGTGCTCTAGGCTGAAAATGGATTTATCCAAGTAAAAAGCAGAAGATATAGCCCTAGTCCTTGAAGAGCTTTCAGTATCATTTGCAGCAGGAAAAAAAAAAGGTATCTTTATGAAAGAAAATTAGTTAAGGTATAACTGCTAGTTTATACATACTATTGAAACTTAGAGAAGAAAAGAATCTTTCAGGCATGCCTTAGTCAAAGGAGATTCCTGAGGGAAGCTGGGCCACAACTGGGCCAGCTTTGCACTGTAATAGAGGAATCATAAGCACAGATTAGAAATGGGGTTAGGTATGGGGAGATGGCTAACAACCAGGCTTTGTTCCTTGGAGCTTACAGTTTTGAAGAAAAGATAGGCTGAGTAAGAAATAATTGGGCTGAAAAGAATTCGTTAGGAAGGAATAGGACCTGGAGAGATTCATATAAACTGGATGGATCTGGAAAGGCTTAAGGAGGTTTCCCTGCAGTGCTGGGGTGGAAACAGTATCTCTTATGAAAATAATTCAGATATTTAGGACAGGTGATCCCACACTAGATAATGATGTAAAGACTAAGGAATTAACTTTTCCGAATGTGGGACTCTAACATGCTATTTTCTCTGCTCACTGGACTTCCAGTCTTTCCAAACACATAAGTCTTTTGGACCCCATCAATCACAATGGCATGCCTAGTATATTTCCTTTATATCAATATATAGGCCTGCCTGAAGGAAGCATCTTATAGAGTGTGTCAGGCCCAGTTGACTTTGAATTACAGATCAACCACTCACTAGCTGTGTGATCTTGGGCCAGTCAGTTAACTCTTTTTATCCTCAGTTTTTTGATGTGTAAAATGGAAATAAAAATCATTTTCATCATTCGAAGGTTAAACAAGATAGTACATGTTCGTAAAGCTGTTAGCACAATGGCTGACAAATGGTAAGTGGACAATGAATGATAATAATTATTAAAAATAGGAAGTGGGTTCAAACTGATGTCCAAATCCTCAGGCCTGTCATTATATAACTGAGCCCCGGTTAGTCACTTCTATACAAATCAAGGGTGTCTACAGCAGAAGCAAAGCTGACTCTATTTTTGAAAACCCTATTCAAAAAAACTATGATCTCACCAGTTTCTCCTTGACCTTCCCAATGAAGGAAGTGGTGGGTGGAAGGAGAGGGACTCCTTATGACCCTGACAGGAAAGGAAGTGGCCCAGGCATATCAGGGCAGCCCAGTGCACAGACCACACTGGAAGCCTAGCTCTTCCCTGGTGCCACCTCCCAAAAGGATCTATCTGGGTTTGCTGGGAGGACCCATCCACACAGCCTCCCCAAGGTCAGGTCAGGGGCTCAAGAGATGAGACCTTCTGCCCACCAACCCAGTGGCTATGGTCATCAGAGACCATGGTTTTAAAAGATGGTGTAGTTTAGGACTTCCCTGGTGGCGCAGTGGTTAAGAATCCGCCTGCCAACGCAGGGGACACAGGTTCGAGCCCTGGTCCGGGAAGATCCCACATGCTGCGGAGCAACTAAGCCCGTGCGCCACAGCTACTGAGCCTGCGTGCCACAACTACTGAAGCCCGTGTGCCTAGAGCCCGTGCTCCGCAACAAGAGAATCCACTGCAATGAGAAGCCTGCACACTGCAATGAAGAGTAGCCCCCGCTCACTGCAACTAGAGAAAGCCCGCGCGCAGCAACAAAGACCCAACGCAGCCATAAATAAATAAATAAATAAAAGATGCAGTAGCTCTGTATAACATGGGGCGTCAGGAAGAAATATCATTCCCCCAAATCAAAGGTGCCTTCTGTGCAGAGAGATTACTAGAGTCACTCAAGTTTCCCTGGAAGATTTTTGGAGCGCTCTCTTTAAAAAGTCCTGGACAGCTGCAAGGGTAGCTGGGAGAAAGAAGCGCCGGCTTTCCGGATTGGTATGTGCGTACAAGGGGTGGGGGGGTGGGTGGAGGGCACCAGTTTCCTGTTTGGCCATTCTACTTTGGCTAAAAGGAGAAAGGGGCCTTGCTGTTTGTTTTTTAGTTCTTAGAGAGGAGAGAGCCGTGTTGTGAATGTGGAGGTCCTGTGGGTGAAGGGCCAAGAGTGGGGGCAACCGTAGCCTCTCCCCCAACTGGGGCTTACACCTTCTCTGTCACTGATGAGTTGCCTTTTGAGCTTTTGCATCTTACAGCTAATGACAGGTTTGGCTCTTCTTGATAGCTTAGGGATCCTGTGGGAATCTGTTGAGGCAATGAATCACCACTCGAAATGTGGTTTGTGTAAATCTGGATTTGAATATAATGTTCTCTTAATGTAACTACATTCAAAGATATGATCATTAGCAATCATTTATACATGCACTGAAGTAATAAAAAACATTAACCTAAAGGCTACTCTGAGCCTGTCTTCAAGGTGCTTGTGCTGAAACTCTGCATGGTTTGGCCACTGCCTCTCTCATCGGTCTGATCTCTGATTCTTTGTCAATGCTTCGCCACACAATCCAGGCATATGCAAACACCTGCAGCCCCAGGATGTGACAGAGGGGTTAATGAAGAGTTCTGGACCAAACTGCTTTACCCTCTACAAACTGTGTGACTCTAGACAAGTTATTTTACTTCTTTGTACCTCAGTTTCTTTATCTGTAAGCAGGGATTGTGGTATCTAAAGTTTTTATGAAGATAAAGTGAGCTAAGAATGTAAACCACTAGAACGGTACCTGATACGTAGTAAATAATGGCTATTATCATTATCAGAATGTCCTTCCACATGGAGGCCTGAGAAGCTCCTGCTTCTTCCAGACCTTGTTTAAGTGTCATCTGCTGTGTGAAGCCTGCTCAGACATCCCCTGGGCAGGATTAACACTGCTTCATTAGTTCCACTCCTGAATTTTATATGTACTTTTATTTGTCCTTTGGTACATGGACCTTCAATCATGTTCAATTTTCTGAATCAGAAATACAGTATCAAGGCCTGACATAATCTGAAAAGATAATAATCATTGTAGGAGAAATTCTTGCTTTTATAAAGAAGAGCTAGTTAACCCACTTGAGTCTGTACCTAGTAAAGTTGAACTGAACTGGTGAAGGAATACTTTTGGGGTGGAGTACTTCCTGTGCTGGGCCTGCCTATTCCAGATTTGTCAACATCCTGCCTTCCAGCTCCCACTGTTAAATAGGCTGACCAGAGAAAAATGCATGATACCAGCCTTACCTCTCACCCTGGGGGCCCCAATCGCACCAAGCTTCTTTCAGTTCCACAAAAAGCTTCTGGGCCTTCCCTACCTCTGCTCTTTCTGCCTCGAGCATTTTCTAGCCCTCCCTTCTCCCTTTTCTTAGCTCCTCTTTAGGCAATCTTCATTCCCTCCTCCACTCCAAAGGCCTTCTCTTATCTCTCCAAGATGGGTTAAATTATTCTCCTAAGTAGCCACTCAGCCCCTCATATCTCCCCTATCACAACACTTACTACATTTTATTTTACTTATTTGCCTGGCTTTTCTGCTAAATTGTAGGTTTCACAAGGCAGGGAATATGCCTGTAAAACTAGCCCTAGGTGCAACTGACCCATGGTTGGTGTTTAGTAACTGTTGTTAAGAGGAAAAAAATAAATGAACAAGTGAACAGAAGGAATGAACATTTGGTAGCAGCCACCTGCATCATATTTCCTGCCTTTTTAGCTTCCCAAGCGATTCTGTGCACCGTGGAGCTAAAAACAAACAAACAAAAGCCATTTCTCAGGGATAGAAAGAAAATCGACTGGGAGAGCTGTACCTGAAACATTTAAAATTTCAAACTGGAGACTCTTAGAATACGAGAGTTTTCATCCACTTCTTCATAATTCAGTCCTACCCAATTCAACATGTTTTGAAAGAAAGAAAGAAAAAACAAAAGAAGAGAAAAATATTTAGACAAAATAATTCAATTGATTTTGAGAGTCCACCTGCCGATGCAGAGGACGTGGGTTCGTGCCCCGGTCCGGGAAGATCCCACATGCGGCGGAGCGGCTGGGCCCGTGAGCCATGGCCGCTGAGCCTGCGCTTCCGGAGCCTGTGCTCCGCAACGGGAGAGGCCACAACAGTGAGAGGC
>NC_041224.1:42427661-42438188 GCF_002837175.3 Physeter macrocephalus
CGTACCGCAAAAAAAAAAAAAAAAAAAAAAAAAAAAATCCTAGATCTGGAAGACGTAGGATGAAAAAAGAAATGTAAACTATTGGCAATATTGGTTAGAAGTTGTAATGATAATACTTTTGATATATTGAGTTAAATAAAATACATTAAATTTAATTTCACCTATTTCTTTTCACTCTTTTTAATATGGCTATTAGATAATTTAAAATTGCATTTGTGGGCATGTAGAGGTTAATTTGCAAGCTGGGTCAGGTGGCTACCTTTTTCTGCTCAGATCTGCTTTTTCAGTCCTTTCCTGGTCTACTAAATGCCCATGAACCCTGGCATTTTCTCCCTTGCCTTTGTTGTGACCTCTGGGGCTGGGACTTTGGTGTGGCAACAGGGTCTGTCCTCTGTGTCCTGACCTTAGGTCCTAGTTGCCCAGTTTGCTCACCAAAGCTCTGTTTCTATCCCTGGCCAGAGCCTGTGACCTGACCATAACACCACACAGTTCCCTTTGGACTATGGTTTGGTTTTGGTTTACTCTGTGTTCATTGCACGTGGGAGTTTAGCAAAAAGAAATGAGATCTGTTCTTTAGGCAGATATTTTGAAGCCACCTATCAGAAAACATTCATAGATGAGAATATACCACAAAAGGTCTCAGGTTGATAACTGTAATAAACAATTTGTCAATATGTGCAAACTGTTTTCACCTTCATTCCCTTGAACTAGGAGATTAATGCTCCCATGAAGCAACCATTTGGGTAGAGGGTTGGGTGAATCAATTGATCCCGCAATTGTCCTGAGTCTTCAGCTGTAACTTTTTGGACCATGCCAACAAATCCTCTTACTACAGCAAGGTCACCTCAGTTCTCTGGATTGAATTTTCTCCTATGTAAAGCAAGCCTTTCTCAATAATGCCAACTTCAACAGTCCATACATTTACATATGTGAGTGGGAAGGAGAGTAATTCTAAATAAACACAAATCATTAGTACACATGTCTCTCCCAACTCTTTCTTCCTTCCCTCAGTCCCTCCTCCTGAGTAGTGCCAACTTTTCTGCTTATCTGTGGTATATGAGTAGACAAGCATTGGTGCTTTAGAGCCATAATACCTGGGTTCACATCCTGACTCTGCCCCATACTAGCAGTGTGATTTGGGGCAAGTGACTTCACTTTCTAAGCCTCAGTTTCTTCCTCTATAAATTCGTGATAACATCGTCTTATGGAAAACATCTGGCTTAGAGGAGCTGTTTATTACCATGTTATGCTTGTATCATACCCCTGCGGACTTTGGGAAGCCCTATTCCTGCCAGCATGTACAATTGCTGCCTTTGCCTTATTAAAAAATAATAATAATTAGGGAATTCCCCTGCGGTCCAGTGGCTAGGACTCCACGCTTCTACTGCAGGGGGCCCGGGTTCAGTCTCTGGTTGGGGAACTAAGATTCCTGCAAGCTGGGTGGCGCGGCGAATAAATACATACATACATACATAAGTAAATAAATAATTATGTATACAAAGCTTTCCCAACCTTTAGAAAGAAAAATACACATCACTGACTTAGCTACGTTCTTTGGTTAATGTCTTTACTTTGCCCTTTCATTTCACAGTCAGTATTCTTGGAGTGCATGTGCTTTACTGCCCTGCCGTTCTTTCTCTCCTTTCTTCTCTGCTATGTGTCATCTGCTTTGACACTACAGTGACCCTCCAGACCCTACTTCAGTAATGACCAGTCAGCTGGCAAATCCAGCGGTCCCCTATCCGTCCCCATTCTCCCCAACTTCACCACTGTGACATTTGACACTCACCACCCCTTCTTTGGATGCTTCCCTCCTCCTGGAGTTCCCAGGACCACCGGAACTTACCCAACCAGGCAGATCAGTACCCTTACAAATTTACCAGCTCCTGCCAGTCTAGTCTGCTTCCTCTAGTTTCTGACCATCCCATTTTTAAATGGTATGGCACAATTTTTTCTTCTCTCACCTCAGACCTCCCACCAGCTGCCGCTCCTCGCCCCTCCCCCACTGGTGACATTCCTTCTCGCTTGCCTGTGGTTACTTCCGAGCCGGCACCTGCAGCCAGGCAACGCTCAGCGCCACTCCTCCAGCTCGCAAGCGGAAGTGGCTTCCTAGCTAAAGCTGGGCCTTTCACCTTTGCCAGAAAGCCCTCCCCTCCTGCCATGTGGGTACTCTTAGCGGGAAGGAACAGATCATCAGTGATGTGTCTTTAGCCTCTCCCACTCTACTACGTCCTCCCTGTGAGCATTTAGGATATCTTTCATCTTAAAAAACAACACAAACAAACAAAAAAACCTTCCTTGCCTTCACTTCCCCTTCTAGTCTTCTCTCTCCTCTATTTTAACAAAAGTTCTTGAAATCAAGCCCATGCCCTCTGCTTCCTCCTCTTGCTCTCCACTCTGGTTTCTGCTTTACAACTCTGCTGAGGGCTCCCTGCATGTTGTGAATTCTAAGTGCTTTATACAGATGTAAGATGCCCTTAATCACGAGGGTGGTGATAGTACTGTCTCTGTAAAACACCTGTGGGGTGTAGATGACTTCAGTAAATTAGCCAAGGTCCCAAACCTCTGGCAGGGGTTTGCAATCAGACCGTTGGGCTCAGAGTCCATGCTCTTGGCCACCATGCCCTACCATACCCCACGCCTCAAACTCTTCTCAGCACTCAGCCCAGTGCCTTGCATGTAGCAGGAGATGGATAAACATGTCTGAATGAATGAACACATCCTGGCCCCATAGTTCAGGTTCTTATTCTCTCACTCTTAGAATAACCAACTCAAGAGCAAAGGGTTCTTAAAAAGTGCATGGGCTTGGGTTTATGCCTATTTTTCTGACAGAAACATAGTTCTCATGTTTTTCATGGGTGCCTATGTCCCCCCAGAAGTTAATAACTTCTTGATTCATTCATTTTTCTGTCTTCAGTTTCATTTTCCCCAACCTCCTCTGCTTTACATCCTGTACATTGCCATTAGATGACTGGATTGTCAATGTTTTGTTCTAATTCTGTTGCTGGTAAAAACATAAGAACAAATAACCTCCCTCCACCTGAAAAGTCTTGAATGCCTCCCCGGCTGACTGCCTCCAAGATAAAAATCATACACTTTGGCCCAACGGCCAAGACTTTTGGTAATCAAGCCCTAACACATTTTACCAGTGCTATCTTCCACTTTTACTTGACTCCTCTGTTCCAAACTGCAGTCTTCCTGCAACTTCAAAATTTCCGTTCTAACCCAGCTTTCAGCAATTCATTCAACAATAATGTATTGCGTTCCAGGTCTAAACCAGGCACTATGCCTGGGCCTGAGGATACAAAGATGACTACAACACAGTCCTTACCCTTGGGAAATTATCAGTCTAATCTGGGAGAAAGATGTGACAACAAAATCCTCAAAATACGGGATGGCAAACAATTCATGGGAATTATTCCTGCTTGGAGGTGGGCTGGAGCTGACAGCAAGGAAAACTTTCTAAGTTAAACATGTCTGTACTCTTTACAGGTTTCTTTTACAACAAGCATGCATTAATTTTGTAACCAAGAAAAAGGTAATATTCAGTGAAGATTATGGTTAATTTGATTTTGAGCTTCTGAGTTTCAAAGGAGAATAACCATAACTGTAAAAGAATTCAAAAATTAATGAGGAAAAGACAGTCAAGCAATGGAAAAATGGGCAAAAGCTTTGAAGAGACATTTCCCAAAAGATGAATCATTTATGGTCAATAAATATATGAATACATGTTCAACCTCATTAATCATCAAGAAGTACAAATTGAGACCACAATGAGATTCTATTCAATATCTATTTGAGAGGTGAAAATTAAGAAATCTGACAAAACCAAGTGTTGAAGAGGATTTGGATCAATAAGATCTTGCATACAATGTTGTTGAAACTGTAAATTGGTAAAAACCACTTCGGTTAGCAGTTTGGAATTACCTTGTAAAGCTGAAAGTTCACTTAGTCTTTGACCCAACAAGTCTACTCCTGTATAAATATGCAAGAGAAATTCTTGCACTTGTGCATCAGTGGGTTTTATATGAATATTCTCAGTAGCACTTTTGCAATAGCAAAAGCCTGCAACAATCCAAATGCTCATTATCAGGAACTGGTTGTATTAGTTTGAAATCCCCAAAAGCAGAGACTGGGACGAGGACTTGGGTGCAAGTTGTTCATTTGGGAAGTGATCTCAGGCAGCAGGGGTGAATAAGAGGGTGAGATTGAGGCAAAGTAGCAGGAAACACCAACATAAGGAGTGTGATTCCATGGAGACCTCTGAGAAATATACAAAATGCCTCCCAGGGACGTCCCTGGTGGTCCAGTGGCTAAGACTCTGTGCTCCTAATGCAGGGGGCCTGGTTCGATCCCTGGTCAGGGAACTAGATCCCACATGCCGCAACTAAGAATTCACATGTCACAACTAAAGATCCCGTGTGCCACAACTAAAAGGCCTCATGCAACAACTAAGAGCTCGCATGCCACAACTAAGATCCCACACACAGCAACAAAGATCCTGCATGCTGCAACTAAGACCCAGCACAGTCAAATAAATAAATAAATAAATAAATAAATATTTTTTAAAATCCCGTATTAAAAAAAATGCCTCCCAGAATTGTCCATCTGAAGAAAGGGAGCTTGGGGCATTTATCCCTTGGCTCACACCCCCCGACTGGTTGAGGGTTAATGCTCTTTACTTTCAGTCTGTATTTGGGAGAGGGCTGAGAAGGCTCCTGTGGCTTTTGAGAAGGCCTTAAAGCAGAAATTGGAAAGGCCCATGCCCTAGCACTTGCGGTGGGCATTGTCAATAAATGGGAGGCCCCACAAAACTGGCTACCACATATTTGGCTAAAACCAGTTGTGGGCCAAAGGGAAGAACACAGGGCACCAAGAGCCTTTGCTGCCAGCAACAAAGTAATATTAGCATATTTACACATTGAAATAGTCGACAGCAGCAACCATAAATAAACTCAGCTCCAGGCAACAAACCTGAGATGGATCTTAGCAATAAAACATGAAAAGTGAAAAAGAAGTCCCAGGACACACCACTATGTATAAAATATCAATACATAAAGAACAAGGATTTACTGTATAGCACAGGGATATTCAATATCTTGTAATAATCCATAATGGAAAAGAATCTGAAGCTATACACCTGAAACTAACACAATATTGTAAATCAACTGTAGTTAAATTAAAAAAAAAAGGTTCCAGGTTATTATGTAGGGAATGATACTACTTTAATACACAAAACAACTAAAATTAATAATATATGTTTTGGAAATATGTATGCATGTTCACACACAAATATATACTTATGTATGTATGTAAATACATAGACATATACAAAATTTTTAAAAATTTATTTATCTTTGGCTGCGTTGGATCTTCATTGCTGCACACAGGCTTTCTCTAGTTGCGGTGAGCAGGGTCTACTCTTTGTTGCGGTGCGCAGACTTCTCATTGTGGTGGCTTCTCTTGTTGCAGAGCACGGGCTCTAGGCGCACGGGCTTCGGCAGTTGCAGAAAGTGGGCTCAGTAGTTGTGGCTCATGGGCTCTAGAGCGCAGGCTCAGTAGTTGTGGCGTATGGGCTTAGTTGCTCCGCAGCATGTGGGATCTTCCCTGACCAGGGATCGATCCCGTGTCCCCTGTATTGGCAGGTGGATTCTTAACAACTGTGCCACCAGGGAAGTCCCTCCACTCTTTTTTAGATTCTATTCCCATGTAGGTCATTATAGAGTATTGAGTTCCCTGTGCTATACAGTAGGTTCTTATTACTTACATATTTTATATATAGTGTTGTATATATGTCAATCCCAATCGCCCATTTTATCCCTTCCATCTCCCCCCCTTTAC
This sequence comes from Physeter macrocephalus, assembly GCF_002837175.3. Lineage (NCBI taxonomy): Eukaryota > Metazoa > Chordata > Mammalia > Artiodactyla > Physeteridae > Physeter > Physeter macrocephalus. The sequence goes on from NC_041224.1 coordinate 42,433,503, forward strand.
CCCTTGGTAACCAAAAGTTTGTTTTCTACATCTATGACTCTATTTCTCTTTTGTAAATAGGTTCATTTGTGCCATTTTTTTAGAATCCACACACAAATGATATCATATATTTGTCTTTCTCTGCCTGACTTACATCACTCAGTATGACAATCTCTAGGTCCATCCACGTTGCTGCAAATGGCATTATTTCATTCTTTTTAATGACTGAGTAATATTCCATTGTTTATATGTACCACATCTTCCTTATCCATTCCTCTGTCGATGGACATTTAGGTTGCTTCCATGTCCTGGCTATTGTAAATAACACTGCAGTGAGTATTAGGGTACGCGTATCTTTTCGAATTATGGTTTTCTCCAGATATATGCCCAGGAGTGGGATTGCTGGATCGTACGGTAGCTCTATTTTTAGTTTTTTATGGAACCTACATACTGTTCTCCATAGTGGCTGTACCAAGTTACATTCCCACCAACAGTGTAGGAGGGTTCCCTAAAGAAGCAAGACTTTTTAACTTTAAATTTTTATAAAGCTAGGACAATTTTTAAAAATAATTTTTTTGGAATTCCCTGGTGGTCCAGTGGTTAAGACTCTGCAGCTATCACTGCTGAGGGCATGGCTCTGATCCCTGGCTGGGGAACTAAGGTCCTGCAAGCAGCATGGTGCAGCAAAAAAAAATTATTATTTTTAATAAAATGTTTTTTGTTTTTTAAATTTTTTTAAATTTATTTTATTTTATTTTATTTTATTTTTGGCTGCGTTGGGTCTTCATTGCTGTGTGCGGGCTTTCTCTGGTTGTGGCTAGTGGAGGCTACTCTTCGTTGCGGTGCGCAGGCTTCTCATTGCGGTGGCTTCTCTTGTTGCGGAGCATGGGCTCTAGGTGCATGGGCTTCAGTAGTTGTGGCACGCGGGCTCAGTAGTTTTGGCTCGCGGGCTCTAGAGCGCAGGCTCAGTAGTTGTGGGCTTAGTTGCTCCATGGCATGTGGGATCTTCCTGGACCAGGGCTCGAACCCTTGTCCCCTGCATTGGCAGGTGGATTCTTAACCACTGTGCCACCAGGGAAGCCCTAAAATGTTTATTTTTTACATAAAAATATTTTTAAGAGCAAGAAAATGATAAACACAAGATTAAGCAATGGGGTGGTGATCATTCTGTAATGTATAAAAATATCAAATCACTGTATTGAACACCAGGAACTAAAATAGTGCTGTAGGTCAGTTATACTTCAAAAAAACCCCAAAGAAACAAGCAAACAAACTCTAAGAAAATGAGATCAGATTTATGGTTGCCAGAGGCAAGGGTATGGGGAGGGGGATGGGGAGGGGAAGGGGAATTGGACGAAGGTGGTCAAAAGGTACAAACTTCCAGTTATAAGTACTAGGGATGTAATGTACAACATGAGTAATATAATGAACACTGCTGTATGTTATATATGAAAGTTGTTAAGAGAGTAATCCGAAGAATTTTCATCACAAGGAAAACAATTTTTTTCTTTTTCTTTTATTATGTATCTATAAGAGATGACAGATGTTCACTAATCTTATTGTGGTAATCGCTTCATAATGTATGAAATTCAAATCATTATGCTGTATGCCTAAACTTACACAGTGCTCTATATCAGTTATATCTCAATAACACTGAATGAAAAAAAGATTAAGCACTGGATGGGGGGATATATGTAAGTTGTCAATTCTAGTTTTTAGGTTGAATAAGTAACAAAAGATGGTCACACATGAACAAAAGAATATAGGGTCCCTGACCCATGGAACATATTTAACCCCATCATGTACACCTGAGCTCCAAGAAATAGAATTATATGGTATGATAAGTACATTTAGAGGTACCTATACATTAAGATGTACTGATAACACAAAGGTGGGAACTGGAAGATACTCCCTCACACCAGGGAAGGTCAGGGAAGCTTGACCAAAAAGGTGGCAGTTAATGGGCCTAAAAGAATAAGAAGATTGCCAACCTTGGGAGGAGGTGGGGAGGTTCTGGAGAACGTTCCAAACGGAAAGAGCAGTATGGACAATGGTACAGAAATGAGAAACAGTGCAGCATTCAATAGACTACAGACAATTAGGGTTGATAGAAAAGGAGAATGAAAGAGGTACATGCAAGTGATGGATCCATAAGATAAGGTCCATGATAAGGAGGTTAGGCCTTATTCCACATGGTAAGCAAATAAGAGCATTGGAGGGTACTTTTTATTTATTATTTAAACAATCTTTTTAAAATAAATTTATTTATTTATTTTTGGCTGCACTGGGTCTTTGTTGCTGCGTGCTGGCTTTCTCTAGTTGTGGCGAGCAGGGGCTACTCTTCGTTGCGGTGTGTGGGCTTCTCATTGTGGTGGCTTCTCTTGTTGCGGAGCACAGGCTCTAGGCGTGTGGGCTTCAGTAGTTGTGGCATGCAGGCTCAGTAGTCGTGGCTAGCAGGATCTAGAGTGCAGGCTCAGTATAAACAATTTTTTAACATTAACATTTTTTATTTTAATTTAATTTAATTAATTTATTTTATTTTTGGCTGTGTCGAGTCTTAGTTGCAGAGTGCAGGCTTCTCTCTCTAGTTGTGGAGGTCAGGCTTCTCTCTAGTTGTGGTGCACAGGCTCCAGAGTGGGCTCTACAGCTGAGATGCGTGGGCTTGGGCTTAGTTGCCCCGCAGCATGTGGGATCTTAGTTCCCCGACCAAGGATCGAACCTGTGTCCCCTGCCTTGGAAGGCGATTCTTAACCACTGGACCACTAGGGAAGTTCCTGGAGGGTACTTTTTAAAGCAGGGTACTGACAAGATTTGTTTCAGAAAGATCCTCACAGCAGAGTGGAGGACTGGTTGGAGTGTGCTGCAGGCAGGAAGATCAGTTAGGATAGTCTGATCTTAGGCCAGGTGAGAGATATCAAAGTCCTGATTTACTCAGGAGCTCTGCTGTGTGTAGGCATGTATGGGCTTTTTTTAAGAGGTAGAATGGGCAGAATTTTATTTCCATTCTCTCCTGTGCTTTTCTTTATAGCACCTATCACCCTTGACTTATATTTACTTATCTGTTGTCTCTTTCACCCCACCAGGATGTAAACTCCAGGAGAGTGAGGATGTTAAGTTAATTTTGTTCCTTCCTCAATCCCCAGGGCCTAACAGTTCCTGGCACATAATAGGTACTAAACAATTACTTGTTGAAGGCATGAAGTTTAGCTGGGAAGGAGACATACAGGGTAAGAGCCAATAGGGGAAGAATTTCTAATGCTACACTCTGATTTAGCTCTGTATCTCCTATTAATCTCTTCCAGAGCTCAGACTCTAGCTCAGTATTTTACCAAACAATAAATCATTCCCACGTCTGGCTCTCATCCTTGTCTCAGCCTGAGTTAAATCTTTCCTGCCCCCTCTACCCATCCTACCCATTCTCTAACTACCTCCACTTTTTATCCCTACAAACCCTGATTTTCCAGGTTCCCTTAAGGTCCTCAGCCATATGTTTAGATTGTTCTCACATTGCTATATGATCACATACCTGCTAGATAATCTGCTTCCAGATCCACTCCTCTCCATCCTTCTCTAGAGGCTGACCTTGAAGGGCAGTGTCATCTGGGGTCACTTGCCCTTAGGCTTCTTCTTGGGTTCAGCCAGTGGGAGGTACCACAGGAAGAGAGAGAGGACGAGAGAGAGAGCGAGAGCGCTGTATTCCTCAAAGTTCCTATTGGCCCTCAGTCTCCTTCAGCTGTTGCTCTAACTGAGCACTGGTTCCATCTCTTTGCCCCTTCAGGCCTATGGTTGATAATGGCTTCTCAGCATTAGCCCTGGGGTATTTCATTATCCCTTGTTGGTTTCCCTCAACCCTGCCAGCATCTTTATACACTGTCCCTTCATTAACTTTCTTCAGTTACACACATTGAGCAGGCCATCTGTTTTCTGCTGATCTTGGCTGACACAAAAGTAAAAATGGAGAATTTTATCTTTTTAAAAGAAATTGATATGATTCACAAAGTTCACCCTTTTATTTTTTAATATCTTTTTGGCCACACGGGGATCCGACCAGGGATTGAACTCAGACCCTGGCAGTGAAAGCGCAGAGTCCTAACCACTGGACCACCAGGGAATTCCCAAAAGTTCACCCTTTAAAAGTATATAATTCAGTGGTTCTCAGTATAGTTGAGCAAATTATATCTTTTTTCATTTAATATGTAATCAAATGTTTTCTGTTACATACTCAGTGGTAAGTTATACAATGTTGCATGCCATAAGTTACTTATTCATATGTTTCAAACTTTCACTATCACAAATAAGGTTGTAGTAAATATTAGGCATGTGGCCATTCTCTTTTGGGTAGAACTAACTTTCTTTCTTTCTTTCTCTCTTCTTCTTCTTTTTTTTTTTTTTTTTAGTGAAAACTTTTATATTTAGAATTAGCCAGCTGGACTCAGTTTAGGTGATCCCAATTTTGTTGGCAACATCCAAAGCATCATAGTCAGGAGCCTGGCGAACATATGCTTCTTTTTTCCATCAGGCCTGGTCAAGTTGTTGACCTTGGCAACGTCAATGTCATAGAGCTTCTTCATAGCCTGTTTAATTTTTTTTTTTTTTTTTTTTTTTGCGGTACCCGGGCCTCTCACTGTTGCGGCCTCTCCCGTTGCGGAGCACAGGCTCCGGACGCGCAGGCTCAGCGGCCATGGCTCACGGGCCCAGCCGCTCCGC
>NC_041224.1:42438382-42482133 GCF_002837175.3 Physeter macrocephalus
ACATCCCGGACCGGGGCACGAACCCGTGTCCCCTGCATCGGCAGGCGGACTCTCAACCACTGCGCCACCAGGGAAGCCGTAGCCTGTTTAATTTGATGCTTATTGGCCTTGCCATCCACAAGAAGACAAGTGTGTTGTCTTCTGTCTTCTTCATGGCTGACTTGGTGGTGAGGGGGAATTTGATGATGGCATAGCGGTCAAGCTTATTTATCCTAGGGGTGCTCTTTGCAGGATATTTGGGCTGCCTCCTGAGCCTCAGTGCTTTGGGCTGTGGCAAGGTGGGTGACAGCCGAATCTTTTTTTTTTTTCTTTCTGGCCGTGGACACATTTCAACTCTGCTTTCTTGGTCTTCAAAGACTTTGCTTTGGCTTCGGCTTTGGGAGGGGCAGGGGCTTCCTTCTTTGCCTTCGGTGTCATCTTTGTGAAAAGGAGGGAGGACTTTTTCTTAAGGAAAAGTTTCTAGGAGTGGTACTGATGAGTCAAAAGAGAGTCACACCTCTATTAAGGCTCTTTGGAAGTACTGTCAAATTGCTTTTTAAGAGAATTATACCAATTCCCATTGCCACAGCTTTCTCTGAATGGACCAATTGAATCATCTCATTAGCACTGGAAAGTACATAAGGTGTGTGTGTGTATATATATATATATATATATATATATATATACATACTGTTAACATAGTAGGTGGTATTACCATGGTGATTTCTGTGATAGCCATACCAATCCTAAGATATTTAAAGCCATTTTTTAGCTAAGTGGGAATGGAGGGACAGTGATTTTGAGGGGATGGAGTGGAGAAAGGTAAAGAGATTTGCTCCTTAACATTCCTCCTTCTCCATCCTGCCTCTTCATCCTGTTTACATACCAGTTTCTTCCCTTTCAGTGAGCTGTGCTTATTCAGGGCCTAGTATAGTGCCTGGCGCTGTCCTGAATATCAATAAACATTTATAAAGTGGATACATAATGGAAGAAGAATGTTAAGATATATGCACCCAGAGTTGGTAATACTAGTATATGAGCATTAACCGGTTTTGTTTTAATGAACTCTCTGGAATCAATACTTTCCATTCCCTCCAAATAAACATATTGACTAATGCCCATGCCTGCTAAATGCTTTGGATTAGTGAGTCCATCTCTGGAATATCTACATACTTCTTCCTACCAGTTTTATTAAATGCCTAATAAGAATCTGTTGTGTTTGATCCCAAAATTGCTTATGACAGCTGTTTGCCAGAATATAATTAATTTAATTAAAATTACATAAACTGATGACACATAAGCATGAAAAAGAAAGAGTTGTTTCTATGAAATGTCAGTTGAATGCTTTGGAAATATTAGATAGAGACCAGTTGAAAATTACTGTCAAACCAGATGTGAGTGAGAGAATTAAGAAGGATTTTTTTTTTTAAGAGGGAGCCTCTAGTTATATTGCTTTGCAAGAAGCTCTAAGTCCTCAGTCAACTTTATTTTTTTTATTTTTTATTTTTGGCCATGCTGTGGGGCATGCAGGATCTTAGTTCCTGGACGAGGGATCAAACCTGTGGCCCCTGCAGTGGAAGTGCGGAGTCTTAACCATTGGACCGCCAGGGAAGTCCCCCTCAGTCAACTTTAAAAAAATGAATCGGAAAGCATAGAAAATATATCATGGATATGAATTATGTAAGAAAGACAACTCAAGAATTCTAATCACCACTGTTGCTCACATAAAAGGTTTGACCTCACATCAAAAGATTCGCAAGTGGGTATTCGTTATAGGTTTGAAATGAAAATAAAATATTAAGGTTTGTATTTGTCACTTTTTATAATTCACTGCTTTAATATACTTTTCCAATTAACTGACCAACTACTGGGCTAGGTCCAATTTGTTTGGGCAGGGATAAATCCTTATTCCCCATTCTTTTTTTTTTTTTTCCCCATAGGAGGTCAGGTAGGAGACTTTGTCCTGGTTCTTCCAGGTGACCTACCTAATTCGTGAATTTGGATCTGCCTGCCCTTATAGAGAGGGCAATCTTCTCTAATCATATGTAGTTAAAGTTGCTAGACCTCTGCAAGTTGTAGGTTGGAGTTTTGGGGGAGAATATTTTAATTCAAAGAATAGTAAAAAGCCTATTGGTCATCAACCAGAACATTCTTCAGCTCAGCTTTATTGGTAATAAAGTTGATAGTTTCAGCTTTTCACTGGTTCCAAACTTCTAAGTAAGGGATAAAATTTACTGTCCCTATAGTACTCCAACAGCGTTGGATCAGATGGCTTCTATGTATTGTCACAATCCAGACATATTATTTCCCTTTTATTTTAGTCCATGATTCTGTTCATTCAAATAAATAGTTGTCTCTGGTAGTCTGCAGGCAGCAGTCTAATCTTGTTTGAAGTTCAGTCTGTATCTCAAGCTAGACAAAGGAGAAAACATTTATGCCTCCTGAGAAATATTGATATCAGGAAATATTTACTGAGAAGGGAAGAGAAACTCAAACATGGCTCCTGCCAGTCCTTCTATTCTCTCCCCCACCACATCCTGAGAGAGTCTTGCCTGTCCTGAGGCTTTCTGGGACATGTAAACATGGCAAACTTAAGGTCACTGCCTGTATGGATATTTAAATGAGAACTGCAAACATAAGGAATAATAGTCTAGCCTTTTTTCAATGTCCTTTAAGGCATTTTGGAGCCCTATAATGGGTCATAAGATCAATGACCAGTATTTAAAAAGAAATAAAAATAATAAAGTTGAAAATATCAGAATGCATTGCATAAAATGGTAATATTTCATGAAATGCTTTGTTTCAGAGGTGTGTGTGTCTGTGTGCACATGTGTATATATTCTGAGTTGAAATGTGGAATATATTTCTTATGGAGGTTCACAGTCAGAAAACAGTGCAAAGAATATTATTCAGCGATAAAAAAGAAGGAAATCATGCCATTTTTGAAAACGGATGGATCTTGAGAACATTATGCTAAGTGAAATAAATCAGAGAAAGACAAATACTGTGTGATTTCACTTATATATGGAATCTAAGAAAAAGCTGACCTCATAGAAAGTTGTAAAAAAACAAAAAAGTTTTTGCAAAGCATTGGTTTAAAATGCACATTTCTTCTTCCTTTCATTTTCACTCTTTGCTAATTTGCTCTCTGAAACTTCTGCCTTGTGAATAAAAATTGTAGTAATGAATAATCAGAGAAGCAAGGGCCAGTTCTCACTCTGTGAACAGGGAATGCAAAAACTGTTGCCCCTACCGCTTCCCTCTGAGTTAATCAGATGCCCAGATATCATTAGGGTAGAAGGGCTAAGATCTAGAATCTCATTAAGGAAGAGGATACAGGAACATTTATTTTAAAATTTATCACCTGGGGCTTCCCTGGTGGCGCAGTGGTTGAGAGTCCACCTGCCGATGCAGGGGACATGGGTTCGTGCCCCGGTCTGGGAAGATCCCACATGCCGCAGAGTGGTTAGGCCCATGAGCCATGGCCGCTGAGCGTGCGCGTCCGGAGCCTGTGCTCCTCAATGGGAGAGGCCACAACAGTGAGAGGCCCGCGTACCGAAAAAAAAAAAAAAAAAAATTTATCACCTGCACAGTTCAAGCTCCAGGGCTCTCCCAGCTGTCAAATTACAAAGGGTTCAACCTGGCATTCAGGACAATTGCCCTACTTGTCCAGACTGATTCACCTAAATTTCTTCCACATGAATCTGTGCTCCAACCAAACTGACCTCTTGGTGTTTGCTGAACTTCTCATTCTGTATCATTGTACTGTTCCTTCTGCATAGGGCAGCCTCCTCAATTAGCCCATCTCTGCTTGCCAAAGTCCCATCCATCCTTCAAATATCCATTTCCAATTTCCTTTCCTGATTCGTAATATCTTTCTTCTGAATTCCATAAATATCTTAAAAAAATACCTTTCATAAAAATACACTTTAAAATATCATTTTTCCTGATTTCAAGATAAATATTAATGTACTACTGTAAAAATAAGAAGTCACAGAAGAAAATAAAAATACCATTTAAAAATCTATGTGTGAGGGCTTCCCTGGTGGCGCAGTGGTTGGGAGTCCACCTGCCGATGCAGGGGACACGGGTTCGTGCCCCGGTCCGGGAAGATCCCACATGCCGCGGAGTGGCTGGGCCCGTGAGCCATGGCCGCTGAGCCTGCGTGTCCAGAGCCTGTGCTCCACAACGGTAGAGGCCACAACAGTGAGAGGCCCGCATACCGAAAAAAAAAAAAATCTATGTGTGATATTATTTTATATTACGTAGCTCAAAAGTACTATGGCCTCCATTTTACTGAAGAGGAAAGGGATGATCAGAGAGATGAGGTGACCAGTCCAGGGCAGCACAGAGAGTTGGTAACAGAGGCTGGACTTGAAGCCAAGTCTCCTGATTCCCTCTGTGATGCTCTTTGATGGACACCATGCAGCCTCTGGGCACGGGAGGTGACTTTGGAAATGGCTAGGTCTGGGCCTTCCCTGGTGGCACAGTGGTTAAGAATCCACCTGCCAATGCAGGGGACACTGGTTCAAGCCCTGGTCCGGGAAGATCCCACATGCCCGGAGCAACTAAGTCCATGCGCCACAACTACTGAGCCTGTGCTCTAGGGCTCGTGAGACACAACTACTGAGCCTGCGTGCCACAACTACTGAAGCCCGCGCACCCTAGGGCCTGTGCTCCGCAGCAAAGAGAAGCCACTGCAAAGAGAAGCCCGTGCACCGCAACAAAGAGTAGCCCCTGCTCGTCACAACTGGAGAAAGCCCGTGCGCAGCAACAAGACCCAATGCAGCCAAAAATAAATAATTTTAAAAATAAAAATTAAAAAAAAGAAGAAATAGCTAGGTCTGCTGTCCAGAGCCCTGCTTTATTTTCCTGTTTATACCTGGTGATCCAGAACACTACTAAAAAAGTATATGCATTAAAAAAAATTAAATTGCATTTATTTGTTCTTTATTGGTAAAGCACATGGTTTAAAATTCAAAGGGCACAAAAGGGCATACGGTGATAAAAGGTCTCCCTCATGGTCCTGTCCCATAGCCGTCCAGTTTCCCTCCCCAGTCTCATTTGTGTCCATCAGATATGTGCTATGCCTGGATAAGCAAATATATATGTGTGTAAATATTAATTATATATATAATTTTTATAAAAAATGGAATTATATTCTACCCTGCTCTCCACCTTGCATTTTAAAAAATTTGAAGGGGAGGGGCAATATGGGGGTAGGGGAGGAATAGGTAACAAACTATTAGCTATAAAATAAGTGACAAGGATATATTGTACAGTATGGGGAATATAGCCAATATTTTATAATAACTATAAATGGATTATAACCTTTAAAAATTGTGAATCACTATATTGTACACCTGTAACTTGTATAATATTGTACAGCAACTATATTTCAATTTAAAAAAAGAATAAGCAGATTCTGGGATTAAAGATATTCAATATGGTGTTATCCAATAAACCCAATGCAAATAAATGTAAAAAAAAAGTCTACGTGTGATACACATTTATGTATATTTATATATTACAAGCTGGTATCATATCTTTAAAAAATATATTTATTTATTATTTATTTATTTTTGGCTGCGGCATGTGGACTCTTAGTTGTGGCATGCATGTGGGATTTAGTTCCCCGACCAGGGATTGAACCCGTGCCCCCTGCATTGGGAGCACAGAGTCTTACCCACTGGGCCACCAGGGAAGTCCCAGTATCACATCATCTTATGATGTGCTTTTTAATTACAAGTATATACCATGTCATTAATCTTTTTCTTCAACATGATTTTTAAAATTTTTAAATTTTATATCGGAGTATAGTTGATTTACAATGTTGTGTTCAACATGATTTTTAATGGTTACAAATGAACTATAATTTAAAAATCATACAACACTGGGCATTTTGCTTGTTTTCACAAGCATGGTACTGTATTTTGGGGGAATATACATGGAGTGGTATCCAGGGAATAGTGACAAATTTCCTAAAAGAGCACAATAGAGTATATTTTTGTAAATAAGAAATTGGGGCCAGTGATAATTTGAAGAAATGTAAGTTCTCCCGTGAATCTTTGGAAATGTTGGCAGGTATGCTGGGTTTCCCACTCTAAGTGGAATAGGGGTTTGAGCCAATTGCACTTAAATTGTAAAGGGCAGTGACCCCCCAGCAGAATTATGGTTGACTTTGGGGGTCATCCAGGCAGCTGACCCATGGAAACATGCAGGGCTGCGTATGCATACCTCCCCACCTCAAAATATTTCTATCTTTGTGCATCCTTTAAACCTAGCAGGAAGAGGTGTGCCTCTTCTCTGAATTCTTCCTCCCCCTTCCCCAGCCCTATTTCCTTTTTCTTTTCTGAGATCACGCATCATTAATTATCCTATCTCTTCTCTTTTATTCTCCCCTCTCAGCTCCTTTGAGAGCTCTTCCTCAAATAGGAAAAAATAAAAATAAAAAATCACCTCTCTCCTTTACTCTTACTACTCCTGGAGCTATAGGCTTACTCTTTTCCCCCTCTTCCTGCCAAACTTCTGGAATCATCACCCGTTACTGCCTTCATTGCTTCACTACCACACACCCCCTACCCAAGTGGTCAACTCAGCTTAGAGCCTGGTCCACAGCAGGCCCTGGCTGAAAATCAGTTGCACCCCTCGAGCAAATTGGCGTCTCTTTCCCGGTTCTTCAGAGGGCATTTCTCCGTGGTTAGCAGTGGGTGCTCACTGCCAGACACCAAGGCCTCATCTCCGTGCTCTCACACCCTCAACCTAGTTGCCACCTTAACGCCGCCAGTTTCCAGGTACTCTGGGTTCTTGGAAGGTCCTGCCCTGGCCATCTGCCCGCCTCTCCGAGTTCTCACCTCGCACAGTCATAGCTTCCCCTGTAACTCCGAGATGTTGCAGTCTACCCCTGGGAGGCACCCGTTGCCAGGCCTCCAACTCTGTTCGCCGTGAGTCTCACGGTCACCCCAGAGACAACATGTCAGAGCGCCCCGCACCTCCAGGCCTGCTTGCAAGTCCCTAGATCCAGCGATGACCGAACATTTAGGGCGCACCTACTAAGTGCCAGGCCCACGCCACCTCTGCTACCTTTCACTTAACAGCTTACTAGGCCCCACTAGGTGCCAGATCTGAGGGAAGAGGACGCCGTGCCGGCTCCAGAGGCGCTCGCTGTCCGCTGGGGCGAGACAGCCGCGTAGGCAGATCGTGGCCCTCTAGTGGGGGACCTCGGCCCTGACCGAAGGCCCCTGCCCTGGAGGCCGGTCAGAGAACGAGAGGCCCAGGTTGCAGGGAGCGGCCGCCGGGCCGGAATCGCGCCGGGTGCTCGGCGGGGCAACCGGGTCAGGCGAGGGCGGGGGCCGGGCCTGGGTCTGCGAGGTCTAGGGTCCAGCTCTGCCCGGCACCGCCCCCGCCCCGCCCAGCCCGCCGCTGTCGCCACCGCCGGGTCGGTGCCGCGCAGCTTGCCTGGGGCGGGAGGCGGTAGGCGGTAGGCGAGAGGCGAGAAGCCGGGCCCAGGCCGGGGCAGCCCCTCAGCCGCACCGCCCTGGGCGGGTGCCCAGGTCCAAACCGCCTTCCGCCTGCCCCCCCCCCCCAGCCCCCCCCCGCGGCCCCAGCCAGGTCCCGCCGCCAGGCCGGCTCCCGCCCCCGCTCCGCCCCCGGAGCCGCAGCCCCGCCCGCCACCGCCGTCGCCATGTTGTGGCTCCCGCAGCCGGTGCTGGGGACGCGCGCGGCCGAGCCCGGGGCCTGCAGCCGCCGCCGCCGCCAGGTAAGCGCCCCCCGCGGGCCGGGCCGGGCGGGGCTTGTGGGCCGGGGCCGCCGCCGAGGCCGCTCCAGCCCGAGCTGGGGCTGAGCGGAGCCAGGGCCGAGGCCGAGCCCGCGCCCGCACCGCGGCCCGGCCCTGCAGCCAGGCGGACCCTGCTCGCCGCCTGAGGCGGCAGCCACTTCCCCTGACCGCCGCCTGGCGGGCCCCGGCCGCCACCCCACCCCGCCCCCGGCGGACGGGCAGCCTGCCCCTTCCGCCACCGCGACCCGCCGCTACCCCGCCGGGCGGGCACGCTGCTGTCCTCTCGGCACGGGACGGGCGGCCGCCCTCGGCGTCGGCCTGCGGCCCCCCGCCCAGGCACGGATAACGGTGCCACTTTCCCCCGCTGGGGCGCCCTGTCAGCCGGACCGTCCCGGTCGCCCGAAGAGCTGGCGTCGTCACGGGACAGACACTTGGGGGATCGACCTTTTTTGGCGCCCCTCAGTCCTTCCCCCCACCTCCGCCCAAGTTCTGACCCTGGGGGAGGTTTCTTCGGGAGTAGACGGGTATTCCTGCTCCAGAGTTGGGGGCCCAGGGGGTGACCAGGCCTGTTGATCAGGGTGGAGATTGTCTTTCTGCAGGGGCTCTTCCTGCCTACCCGGGGGGGAAAGGCTCAATGTGACCCGAGGGAGGACGGCGAGCGTCTGCTGGACAGATGGCCTCCTGGCCTTGGATCAGCGCATGTGAGGGGGAGGGGTCCGTACGACCTTAGGTATGTCTGCTTTTGAGAACCCCAGGATTATTCGAGCTGCTCAGGGATTTTTAACTTTTTTTTTTCTTTTTTGAGTAGGCCAGAGGTGGCATTAAAAATCCTGGATTGGAATAAATCCACGGGCCCACCCAGGACAGCATGTCTGGCACCCAGGACTAGCCTAGAATAGGACTGGCAGTCAGAGGATGGGACTTGGGGGTAAGATGGTATTTGGCTTAGGGTTGGCCCACTTGCCTTCAGCTCTGTGTTCTGGAGGGCCTGTACAGTGCATCTGTTGGTGTGTACAGTGTGGCTGAAGATACAGGATGTGGACAGATAGATGCCTGGCAGGTGCTTGGTGGGATTTCAGGGGTCTGTTTCCTTAAACTCACAGGTACATTATACAGTGAAAGAGAAGCGGAAGCAAGGTGCTAACACATATTTTGACCATTTTCCAATTTTTACACTGGTCATGGCTTTGATTCATTTAGTAAAATTTTACTGAGCACTTATTATGTGCTAGGCACTGGACTAGGTGTTGGGAGTACAGCGGGAAACCAGAAAGACATGTTTTAGCTTGAGCTCATAGACCAGTGAGAAGGCCCGATAATAAATAATCTTGAAATTTCATTCCACCACAAATATTTGTCAACCAATATGTGCCAGCCATTGTTAGATGTTGTGAAGAAAGCAAGCAAAAATAACTGCCCTTGTGGAGCTTTCATTCTAAGGGGCCAGACAATAAAATATATAATAAAAATATAGTCTGTTAATAAGTGCTAATGAGAAAAAGAAGATAGGGAAGGAGGATATGAGTTATTGGGTAGGGACTGAATTTATATTTGAGTGGTCTGGAAAGGCCTCCTGAGAAGGTGTCTTTTGAATAAAACTTTGAAAGAAGTGGTAAACTAATCATTTCAAACTGTGATGAGTACAAGGAAAGAAAGGTGAAGAGAGTGGTAAGAGATATGGGCCTTGATTTGGGTTGGGGGCTCAGGGAAGGCTTCCCTTGAGGAAGTGACATTTAGGCTGAGACCTGAAGGAGGGTGAAGAGTTAACCATGTGTGGAGCAGCAGAGAGCTTGGCAAGTTGGAGGAAGTGAAAGAGGCCTGTATGGCTGGAGGGGGAAAAGGAGAGGGGAGATAAGTTTATAGAGAGGTGTGTCAGATCACTGGGGGCCTTAGGGACTGAATGCCTTCCCTCCTTAGTTTGGATTGTATCCCCGGTGTAATTAGGAACCTTTGAAAGGTTTTAAGTGAGTGACATGATGATATTTACATTTTAAAAGGACTCTGGTATGGACAGAGATGAACAGGTAAGGCAAGGCTTTCTGTGTTGTGTGGCCACACTACTTGATCTGCTTCTAAAAGCCTCACGCAGTCTGGGGGAGGATCCTTTTCCTCAGAGAGACTATTTTGCCCAGCTTTTATGAAGGGAAAGGAAAATAAATGAACATTTATGGAGTGCCTGTTAGGTGGGAGAATCCATTTTAGAGACTTTTGCAAACATTATCATATTTAACTTAATCCTCCCTGCACTAAGAGAAAGGGATTGTCCTGCCCCCTTTACATATACAAGCTCGGAGGAGTTAGATGACTTATCCAAAGCCATATTTGTAGCATAATCTGTATTAAAACCTGGATCTTCCTGATTCCAGAGCACACTGGCTCTGGAGCCAGACTACCGAGTTTGTGTCTTGCTTTTGCCACTTACTAACTGAATGATTTTGAGTTATTTAACCCCTCTCGTGCCTCAGTTTCCTGTTTGGAAAAGCCTCAAGCTTTTCTCAGCTTAAATGCAGAAAAATGTACCTACCTGCTAGGGTTGTTGTGCTGATCAAATTAACTTGGTACAAATGTTAGCTGCTATTATTACTTAAAATTTTAAAAACACCCATGCTGCCTCCGTGCCCTATTGTCATTTTGGATGAGATTAAGTATATAGATAATTTAATTCTTGAATATTGTGAGACTCTTTTCCTCTAAATAACTTAATGCCAATGTTCCATGTGATCAGTCCTTCAAGGTTGATCTCTTATTTCAGTCTTGACACTGTGCTAGGGCTTATGGATACAATGTGAGTTCCTTGCCTCAAGAAGCTCAGGGTATCCAAGGGAGGTCAGATAATTAAAAGAATGAGCTACAATGTATTTAACAAATTCTCTAAAGCCTTTGTAGTTAGAGAGCTACAGTTGGGGGCAGTAACAACTAAATGCCTGGGGAAGTAGGGAAGGCTTTAGGGCAAGTGACTTTTAAACTGGGCTTTAGAGGAAGAACAGAAGTTTTGCAGGCAAGCAAGACTGGGCAAAGGGCAGTCTATGAAGAGAGAGTCAGGTGTGAAAGCATGGAGTCATGAGAGACTTGGTTTGTCCAGGGATGAGGCTGGGAAGCTGAGTTGGGCTTGTGAAAGGCAGGTCAAGTTTGGATTTAATTTTGTAAGTCACAGGGACATATCAGAGACTATTGGATACATCATATACATATCATGTGTTGGGTGTTGCTGTTAGAGAGTAGAGACAGATGTCATCCTGGGAGGTGACTTTAGTTTGGTGGGATCTCTGTGCTTCAGGATCTTGTTCTCAGTTTCATAAACCTGAAATTCAGTTTGTAGGGCACACAGAGCTGATTGGATCCAGGGAGACTGATTAACCAAACTTGGAAGAGACTGATGCATAAACTTAGGGTATTAACTAGCCTTGAGAAATGAAACTGCAGAATGACAGATGTTTCTCTCCTCTGGCCATGGCCCTCCCACCCCCACTCCCTGACTTCTGGCCAGGGCTGGGACAGACTAACAAACTTTTGCTCCTCAATTCCCATTTGTTTTTCTCAGGCTCCATGAAAACTAACCCTTTTTGTTAACATAATCTTTCCTCAAGCTCTATACAGTGTAGTTAACAATGATTATTTAATTGTTAGAATGAATGATTCTGTACCGTTTGAGTGGGATCCTGTGTTTGTGAAACTTAAGGAAAAGGAGGAATAACTTTTTTAGAGATAAAGTATTGGAAAAGGGGATTACTGGAGAAGGTATGCAGATACCAAGTGGTGTGGGTAATTTTGTGGCCAAGGATTGGTTGTGGACAGATGCACTGGAAATTGTTCGGAGAGC
Source organism: Physeter macrocephalus (assembly GCF_002837175.3). Lineage (NCBI taxonomy): Eukaryota > Metazoa > Chordata > Mammalia > Artiodactyla > Physeteridae > Physeter > Physeter macrocephalus. The sequence continues at coordinate 42,449,959 of NC_041224.1, forward strand.
AGAGGTCGGTGAACTCTTGGAAGAGGTGGGGCAGGGGTGGTTTCTTTTGGTTGCACTTGAAGGAGAGATTGGTTTAGGATTTTCATCTTCCCTACACATTGGAGACAGGAAAGAAGGTAATAATTCTTGCCCTCTACTCAGCCTGGTCATGGTGAGCTTTCCTGTTGGATTGCAGTCTTCATGAGGTTTGAGCTTCATCTTAACACTTCCTTCTCCTTCCACAAAACTGGGAAGAGTGGTGGACCCTCTAGAATTTTGAATCTGTATTTTTCTACAGCAAAAAATAAAATCCAAATAGACCAACCTAGATTATGGATTATTTTTCTTTTAAAACTCTAAAGAGCATTCATGTAGAAAATTTAGGCAATTCAGATAGGTATACAAATGAAATAAAACTGATAAATCCTATAACCTAGAGCTACTGTTTTAATATTTAGTGTTTTTATTAGATGTTTATCTCCAACGCTATCTTTATATGCGTTTGTTTTAACTTTTTCTTTTCCTACAAAAATAGGAGCATCCTAAAAAAAAAAAAAAATAGGAGCATCCTGAATAGGAGAGCATTCCTAGTGTTGATGCCTGTGAGGTGGAGCAGTTGCATGTACCCACAGTCTATGTATGTTTCCATTTGTGGGCATCTGGTCCATTGTTCTCCCCCTTCATGCTTTAGGAGTGTAGGATGGGATATCCATTAGCTTATTAATTTTGGGAAATGTTTTTAGGGATAAAAGTGCTACTTCAACCAACCATTCATTTTTATTGGACAGTGGGAAGTGTTTATGTATGTGTTGAAATGGCACATTGGATCCTTTTTATGACTGAAAGAAAAGTTAATGAACACCTTTTGAGTTTGGTGTCACCACAGAGTCATTCCTCAAATCCATCAGCAGAGAATAGGTGTCCTCTGTTCGTTGTGTGACTTTGAGTAAAGTCACATTTACCCAAATACTCCATTTCAGATTCTAAAGGTATTGTATCAAGAGGTAATGGTGTCCCCCTTCCTCTCATTTACATGCTCCAGGAGATGAAAAGGATGATGATGTCTATTTATGTGATTGATTGTAGAAAAACTTCTGCTATGTTGAGTGAAAAAAAGGGGTATGTCTGCTGAACAGATGAACTCCTGGCCTCAAGTCAGTATGTGTGTGGGGCAGGGAGTCTGTATGACTTGGTTAATGTCCATTTGTGAGCTCCAGAAATATTGGAGACCCCTGAAAGTTTTTCGAGTAGTTCAGGGGTGGCATTAAGGGTCTTCTGAAAACTAAATCCACAGACTTATCCAGAAAAGCAAGAGCAACACCCTAGGTTTAACTCAGAATAGGTTCACTTCTTCTGCAGAACAGAGTTTACTGTCAGATCTTAGCTGTGAGATTAGAGTGGTTTTTACTTTTTTCTTTATATTTTTGCCTGCCATTTGAATTTTCTATAAGCTTATATGTCATCATTACAGAAACAATGGGTAAATCTGTTTTTAATTTTAGAGACAAACATTGAATACCCTAAAGCAAAAACTCAAACTGCCCAGAAATATGTCCCTCTAGAAGAGGTATGATGTTGGAACTGGCTATCCCTCCTTGGTAGGCAAGGAGGCTTGCCTTTGGTAGATGTGCAGTAAAGACAACTCTCCCCAGCAGGTGAATTAGGCTAGAAACTCTGATCGGGATAGTTCCTGAATTCAGGAACCCATCTGGGAGGAGCTGATGAGCAGAATGAATTGGCTTCTAGCTTCATTTGTTGGGTGTTTTTGGGGGGCATGCTTCTAAAGAAGTCACTTCTTTTGGGCATGGCCCTGGGCCCTCTCCCATGGACCACAGGGCTCTTAGTCTCCTACACATTGACATGGGGGATGCTAAAGAGAGGGGTTCCTATATATAAACCTCAAATACATTCCTGGAATTTCCCTCCTACTGGAGGTTCAGCCCATCCTGGGAGTGAGGCAGGGAGCTACTTCATCCTTATATCCATCCAGTCATTGGGCATAGGAACCTTTACCCACACTGCCCTTGGCAAGCTGGAGCTGAATGTGAGCCAGTGGAGTGGGTTCTGGCTCCACTTTTATTCCCCTGGTTTGCTGCAGTTCACAGCATTCTACTCCTATCTGCCAGTTCAGTTCTGAAGTTAAAGTTGTTCTTTAGCAAGCCAAGGGCAGAGGGAGACCAGAAAGAGAGGTCTTGAAGGTAGGTGACCTTCAAGGTGACCATTGTAACTGCAAGCCTCTCAAGGCTATTTCAGGGCCCGAAAACACCTCTGAGGCAGAGCTTTGGCATTTTTGGAGGAGAAGGGAGTCCAGGGGTGGGCAGCAAGCAGCTGTTCAGATTCTTCTGGGGCGTGGCCCAGCTGAGGCTCGGGTGTGTGTGGACAAGGGCTGCTCTCTGCCTTTGCCTTGTTAGACAGACTCTCCAGACCTGAACTGAACTGGCTGAGGTTGTAAAAACTGCTTCACTGTCTGAGACTTCATTAAGGCTATAAATCTTCAGGCTCTTAAAAATATTAGGTATGTGATTAATACTATTGTTGTTCTTAGTTAGAATGCTTATGTGTATTTAAAATCCTTTGAAAAAAAAATCCTTTGGAGCCTTTTTGCAACTGGGCCATCAATGATCAGTTATCTACAGTTGTTTATGAAAGGCCCACCCTGGGCCCAACACAGAGCTGGATGCTCTGTGGAGCATAAAAGAATCATGTGAGATGAACTTTGCCCTCAAGGAGTTCCCCCATTGAAAGCAATTGGAGAACAATTTGCTTCCAGACCAGAAGTGTCTTAAGGGGGCTTGTCTTTCTGAGGGTGGTGGTTACTTTCACACAAGTCACCCCTCTGAGATGGCTGGGGTTACCTCTGGGGAACATTTTCTGGTACCCAAAGTGGATTGAATGGCCATTTGGGAGGAGAGAGGTGGTGGCAATGATGTAATCTCATCTTTCATTACTTCACTTGTCTCCCTTTGACATTGCTTTTCTAAGCACCTGTACTCTTTAGGAGAAGGTAGCCACCTACCCACAAACTAGGCACCCCATGGCCTATCGTTCCAACATTATAGCTGCATTCCTCTGAGTCTTAAGACGTTTGCATTTCCACTTAGTGTCCCCTTTTAAAATATTTACACCCAGGACTTCCTTGGTGGCGCAGTGGTTAAGAATCTGCCTGCCAATGCGGGGGACATGGGTTTGAGCCCTGGCCCGGGAAGATCCCACATCCTGCGGAGCAACTAAACCTATGCACCACAACTACTGACCCTGCGCTCTAGAGCCCATGAGCCACAAATACTGATCCCGAGTGCCACAACTACTGAAGCCCGTGTGCCTAGAGCCTGTGCTCTGCAACAAGAGAAGCCACCGCAATGAGAAGCCTGTGCACCGCAACGAAGAGCAGGCCCCCGCTCTCCGCAACTAGAGAAAGCCCGCGCACAGCAGCGAAGACCCAGTGCAGCAATAAATAAATAAATAAAATTTATTTTCAAAAACTGTATAAAGAATTTAAAAAACTGTATAAAGAATTAAAAAAATATTTACACCCCTTGAGAGGTCAGTCTTTTAGCAGTTCATCACTAAACTGTAACTTTAATTACCAGGAATTAATTAAGTTAATGAAGAGAAAGACTGGGACCCAGGCAGGCACTTGGGGCAGGAGTGTCCGAAGGGACATGTTCCTGCATGACAGGAGAGAAGTAAGGGCAGCAGAAGAAACTTTCATGAACATTAGTTGCTGTAGGCAGGTACTGCTAACACTGAGGCCACCCCAGTGGTCCTGATGGCCAGGGTCTAGGGTACAGCATGGTCTAGCACTGGTACAGGGGGCTTTGAGTGGAGGTGGAATTTCGGCTCAGTCTTAAAGGATTAGGAAGATTGTTTTCCCTTCATTTAAAAAATATGGTATGGCTACCAGGGGGTAAGGGGGTGGGGGGGAGGGATAAACTGGGAGACTGAGATTGACATATACACACTGTTATATATAAAATAGATAACTAATAAGGACCTACTGTATAGCACAGGGAACTCTACTCAGTACTCTGTAATGGCCTATATGGGAAAATAATGTAAAAAAGAATGGCTATATGTATATGTATAACTCATTCACTTTTCTGTACACCTGAAACTAATGCAACATTGTAAATCAGCTATATTCCAATAAAAATTTTTTTAAAAATTGGGGAATTCCCTTGTGGTCCAGTGGTTAGGACTCCGAGCTTCCACTGCCGGGGGCGCAGGTTCGATCCCTGGTCGGGGACCTAAGATCCCACAAGCCGTCTGGTGCGGCCTTAAAAAAAAAAAAAGAAAAAAAAATATATATTTAGTTTAGAAAATTTTGGAACATTCAAGAAGAAAATAAGTCCCTCATAATTTTACTACCTTATGATAGACGGCAGAGAGGAGTGATCCTTTTACAATGAAAGTCAGAGCATGTCGCTCCTTTACCCCAGGTCCTCCTATAGCCTTCAATCTAAGAGTGAGTCAGTCCTCACAGTGGCCCTCCATTATTTGCTTCCCACCCCCATCTCCTGTGACTGCCTCTGCTCTGGTTTGGGTTCCTTGAATGCATCAAGCATTTCCCTGCTTCAGGGCTTTTCTACTTGCTCTTCTGCCTAAAACCTCTTCTCCCCTGTATTCACATGGCTGGCACTCTCACTTGCTTCAGAATTGAGAATGTAGTCGTTCCAATTTATGATTTCCTACTGAACTCCTATTGAGACAATAGGACAGTTGAACTCCTATTGAGAAAGGCTATATGACTACCTGACATATCATGAATTTGCTTGTTTGTGTCCATTTTTCTCCTAGTGGAATGTCAGCACTGCATGGGGAGGGACTTAGTCTGTTCTGTTCACTGTGGTATCCACAGTGACTAGGATAAGGCCTGGCACCTAGGAGGTGCTCAACTAATATTACCAGTTGAATGAATGAGCATGCATGTATGTGTGTAGTGTGTGTGTGTGTTGTGGAAGTCGAGTGGGAAAGGACAGTGTGGCTAGAAGCTGTTGTGGGGGGATGGGTATGGATGGTGTGGAGAGTGAGGATGCTTTGGGCAGGAATGGAGGTTGGAGATGTGGTCCAGTCTGTTCCAGGCTCTACAGTCTCATCTCTTACTGGTGCTGTTGAAGGTAAAGCCAGTGATTTGGTGCTTTGAGGTGGGTGAAGAAGCAGCTGCTGAAATTTAAAGTCTAGGCCTAGACGACATAGGTTCTCAAAAGTCTGGCCCGAGGGTTGGAGCTGATGTGATTGGCTATAGGAAATTATTGTAAGTTTTTGAGCAGAGTGAACGACCCATGAAAATGGTGAAGGGGAAGATTGGTCTTAGACATATAGGATGACTGTGGGGAGAGACCAGAGGTGGCGAGGAAAGCGGTAACAAGGACAAGGATGGAGACATGGAGCAGAACAGATGACATCTGTGAGACTTAGTAATGGCAGAATTCTCCCCAGCTGCTGTGTGGCCTTGACAAAAGCTTCTAGTGCTCCCGACTTGGTAGAGCTTAAAGTACTGTCCATGGTTTCAAATGTTTTGGAAGCGGGTGGGGATAAGCGGGCACAAGGGAAAGAGGAAGGGTCCTCTTCAGGTTCATTAGGTTGATGGATCTTGTGGGAAACGGGCTGTCGTATCCTGCACTGGGCCTGCATCCCACCGACTGTAACCCTGGATGGGAGCCTGTCCTTTCTGGTCCACTGGAAATCTTCCTGTCCGAGAGTAGCTATAAGTGCTCTAAGGTTTTCTTCTGAACCTACACATATACCAGGACAGTATCTGAAATCCATTTGTTCGATTACCTTCTTTCAACTCCATTTTCTGTCTCCATAGTTTTATCTATTCCTCAGAACAAATTGTCTTTGACTCGCAAACCCATTTGGATTGGATTAATTGATGGGAAATACTTATTTCTAAATGGTTTCTGTTTCATTAGGCCTCTAGCCTGTTTTTAAAAAGGCTTCTGCCAAGATGAGATCAGTGGAGAAGTGATTTTGGTATAATCAGCTTCTTTATGATCTTTTGGTACAAGTTATGTTTTGAGATTGGTGTTCCTGATGTATTAATTCCTAGAATAAATATTTCAGTGCCTGCTCTGTGCCAGGCACTGTAGGCACTGGGACTATAACAGGGAACAAAATAAACAAAAATCTTACTTTCATGGAGCTTGTAATCCAGTGTGTGAGGTCTTATAGATAATAAACAAGTAAAACATAAAGTATGAGAGATGGTGAAAAGTATTACAGAGAAAAACAACAAAGCTGGGATAGAAGATAGACAGGTTTGGTGGGGAGGCAGATTTTCTGCTTTAAATAAGGAAGTCTCACTGATAATGGACATTTGAACAGAGTTCTGAAGGACTAAGAGAGGGAGCCATGCATTTATCTGAGGGAAGAGCAGTCAGGGTGGAGAGAAAAACTGGAGTGAGGAGGAGGAAGGTATGGGAGAGGAGGCCAGGGTGGTCCCACTGGGCTTGTAAATCCTAGTGGGGGCCTGAGCCGAAGCTCTGAGTGAGATGGGAAGCCCCAGGTGGCTGTGTAGAACCACGATGGACTCTAGCTCTCTATTTGAAAGGTTTGCCACAGCTGCTGGTGATTGAAGCAGTGGGGCTTCTGCAGGGGCTCTTAGCTTAGAGTGGGCACCAGAGTCTGAATCATCTGGGAACCTTTCCCAGGCCAGCTACTGGGGCCATCCAGGACTCCAGGGTCAGCTGGAGCACAGGTGTGACTTCTAAGACTCACTTAGTGCCAGTGCTGTTGTTCTCTAACCACTGGGTGACTGTCACAACTTCAGATTCCTGAGACCCACTTTCTTTTTTTAAAAATTTATTTTATTTATTTATTTTTGCTGCGTTGGGTCTTCGTTGCTGCGCATGAGCTTTCTCTAGTTGCGGCAAGCAGGGGCTACTCTTCGTTGCGGCACGTGTGCTTCTCATTGCCGTGGCTTCTCTTGTTGCAGAGCACAGGCTCTAGGCACGCAGACTTCAGTAGTTGTGGCACGAGGGCTCAGTAGTTGTGGCTTGCAGGCTTAGTTGCTCCGCGGCATGCGGGATCTTCCTGGACCCAGGGCTCAAATCCCTGTCCCCTGCATTGGCAGGCGGATTCTTAACCACTGCGCCACCAGGGAAGTCCCGAGACCCACTTTATTTCTATTGAGTCAGTCTGCAGGTGGACTTAGAAGTCTGCATCATTAACAAGATTTTGGGGTGATTTTTGAGGCCAGTGGTCCCTGGACTATACTTTGGTCTAAAGACCGTGGTTCCCAGCCCCAGACAACATCAATCCTCTGGGTTATTTTCTAAAAAATGCTCGGCCCCACCCCTAAAGATTCTGATTTAATTGGCCTGAGGTGGGGTTAGGTATTAGCACTGCTCCCCAGGTGTTTCTAATGTGCCTCCAGGGCTAGAATCACTAGTCTGAGGGTTAATAAGCCTTATACTGGGTGTTTGATGGAGAGATTTGAATGGGTAACTGTGAGTAGGAGACTTCAGGCCCTCTGGGAAGCTAAGGCAGGGCCAGTCACATTGCCAGGAATAACAGGAATCTTTCACAGCAATAAAAACTCTTCAGTTTATGTACTTTATCTCATTTGATTACCTCACCTCTCTGGGCCTTCATTTCCTTGCTTGTAGAGTTAGCAGCTTAAATTTAATGGTTTCCTAGAATCTCTTGGGCTCTTGATCTTTCTGGTGTTGGAAGAACCTCTAATCTAGAACAGTGTTCTAGTACCTTTTCTAATCTCGGTCTTACAACACCCTAAGGTGTGTCATAATTGTGGCAAGGGCTGTAGTGAATGTCTCAATACCAATTGAAGGAAAATGTGTGCCATACACAGTAGCACCTTGGGAAGATGAGGATGTTGGGAAACTGAAATGTGAAGTCAGACCTCCTGGTTCAGAGTTCCTGAGTGGAAGGGCAGTCTGGTTGTTGGAGGCAAGCAGGAGGCTCAGCATTAGTCTTGGTTCTGGCGAGTTCCCTGTGAAGTGGCAATAGTGTTATATAAACTGTAAAGCTCCTATAAATCCATGTGTGTGTATGCGGTAGGGTGGCCTGAGAGAAGCAGTCAGCCTGGGTCAATGGAGCCTGATTCTCAGGTTTGCCAGCCCCTCTCTGCAACCAAACTGTGTTATTGGGTGCCAGAGATGGTCTGAATAACCCTAAAGAATCCAGTGTCTGCAGGAACTGAGGTTACACTGGAATAAATAATCAGGCACACTCATTGGAGCACCTCAGAACTAACTTATTTTGGACATCAGATATAAGACACTCCCTACCCCATCCCCTGGTTTCTGACTTTATCCTCATCTGGACAGCACAGTGTCTGCTTGTTAGTTTATGTTTTGAAATGTGAAGATCCAAATAAGAAAAGGAAAAAAAGTTTTCTGTATTTCCCTTCTATAGAATTGGAATAATGAGTTTCCTTCCATTCCCTTGTAAGTTTTTCCATTAATATTGTCTATATCTCTATTTAGAATCCAAACTAAATGCTGGTCTGTCAAAGTTAAGACAGAAATGAAGTCAAGCGAGGGAATGCAGAATTAGAGTGAGAGTGAGCGGAATTAGAAAAGAGACTTTTTATTCTGTCATTTGTGGGTACATGCACCTGATGGACTGTTAACTAGTTTCTCCACACGGGCCTATAAAATTGGAATCTTGGGAGACTGTGGCCAAGCATTAGTAGTTTCCAAAGTTCCCAAGGTGATTCTGATGTACAGTTACAATTGAGGACCACTTAGATTAAAAAAAAAAAAAAAAAAGTGTCTGCCAGCTTTCCCCATGTTTTCTCTTATTCTCATCCCCTGCTTGGTGCTTGTCCCTTCCCTGCCTCTCCCCAACCTGTGACTTTCCCCCAGCCTACCTGCCCCCTGGTCCCCTTGCTCACTCCTTGATCCTCTGCTTCCTCAGCCCTCCTGAGCACTGGAGGATGAGCTGTGAGGAGGGGTAACCGACCTTCACTTGCCCTGTCTCTGTCCCCTGTGCATGCATCCAGTCAGCCTGACGTTTAGGGATTCAGTGGTCTGCAGGGGCACTCTGAAAAATTATGAGGTAAAGCTTGCTGGCCACTGAGGTTGGTGGCAGAATACTTAACAAATGCGTGTATTCGCTATGTTTAGGGCAGTGTTGTAAGAGCTTTACAAATATTAACTCATTTAACCCCTATAACCCCCATTTTACTTACGGGGAAACTGAGACACAGAGGTGAAGATACCTGGCCAAGGTCACATGGCTAGTAAGTAGTAGAACTGGGATTTGAACCCACGTAGAGTCTGGGCTCTGAACCAGCACACTATGCTAGGCAAAAGGGAGAAGATCTGGGACTGGGGATAGTTCTCTTTGACTACATTTGAGGCCCGCTTTGAATTAGGTTTGGAGATTCTTCTCAGGGTCTGACCTACACTTTATTATTATTATTATTAACTTTAACATTTGCCTTCAGACCTATTAAAAAACATTTTATTTTTCTTCTTTCCTTAGGTGGTGTTTGGAAACTAGACCATGTGCCTATAGGTAGAAGTTATTCCTTTCTCCACAGCTCTACACTCCCAGCAGTACTCACCACACCCTTGTTTTGAGAACCTCACTGAGGTATGATGTCTAGGCTGACCTGAGCTGGCCTTGAAGAGCTGAGAGTTTGGACACAAGTGATTTTTTTTTTTTTTCAATGTTCCTTGGTAGTTATCATTATTTTAAAAAATTGTGGTAAAACATACATAAGAAAATTGACCATTTTAACCATATTTTAAGGGGATTCAAGAATTTATTAGTGTTTTTGTTATTATTTTTATTGAAGTATAGTTGATTTACACCATTTTAACTATTTTCAAGTGTACTGTTCAGTGGCATTAAGGACATTCACATAACCATCACCACCGTCCATCTCCAGAACCTTTTCGTCATCCCAAACTGAAACTCTGTACCCATTATATAACAACCCCTTTTCCTTTCTCCCCCGGTAACCACTGTTCTACTTTTTGTCTCTATGAATTTGACTGCTCTAGGTACCTCATATAAGTGGAATCACACGATATTTGTCCTTTTGTATATGGCTTATTTCATTTAGCATAATGCCTTTAAGGTTCATCTATGTTTTAGCATGTATCAGAACTTCATTCCTTTTTAAAGGCTGAATAATATTCCCTTTTATATTTATGTCACATTTTGTTTATCCATTCATCCATTGATGAATACTTGGGTTGTGTTCACCTTTTGGATATTGTGAATAATGTTGCTATGAACATAGATGTACAAATACCTCTTTGAGACCCCTTTCAATTCTTTTGGGTATATACCTAGAAGTGGAAGTGTTATATCCACTATGTGTAATTTTTCTTAGGAACTGCCATGCTGTTTTCCATAGTGGCTACAGTACATTCCGACCAGCGATTCACAAGGATTCCAGTTTCTCCACCACATTCTCACCAACACTTGCTATTTTCTGTTTTGTTTGATAATAGCCGTCCTAATGGGTGTGATCTTGGTGGTTAGCTAGTTGCACCCATAGAGTCCACTATCCAAGAGTCTGGTTCCTAGTGTGCTGGAATGTGCATATGTAGAGAAAATAATATGATAAACTCCCATGTACTCCTCATGCAGATCCAACAGTTATCATTTCATGGCCAATCTTGTCTCATTTATACATGCCCTTCCTGCTCTCTTCCTCCTGCCCTGTGTTATTTTGAGGCAGATCCCAGATATCACATCATTTTATCTGTGAACATTTCACAGATAATATCTTAAAAAGATAAGGACTTTTAATATTCCATTTTTTCTGATGGTGGAAGGGCACATAGGGATGTCCTTTGAACACATTATTTTCTATCATTCCCTTGGATCACCAGGGACATATACAGTGGGCACACATGCAGACACCTGGATGTTGGGTCCATTGCCATGCTGGGTTGTTGGTGAAAAGCTGCCTTGGCTGGTGCCCTGCTTTCCTGCAGGAGGCTGGCTGCACTTGGGTCTGAGCGGCCATGGTGAAAGAGCCCACCCAGATCTCTTTTGAGAGGGGAAGGAGAGAAGAGGGAGGAAGAAGGGGATAAAGAAGAACATCTGTGAGGGAGAGAAGATGGGAGGAAGAGAGAAAGGGACAGAGGGATGGAGAGGGGCATGGAGGAAGGAGTAGGGGGAGAGAGAGGAACAGGAAGAAGAGTGTGTGTGTGTGTGTGTGTGTGTGTGTGTGTGTGTGTGTGTGTGTGTGTGTGTGTGTGTGTGTGTGTGGAGGAGTGAGAAAAAGAAAAGGGGACTGAGAGTAGAGTACTTGGGAGAGGCATCCTTTACCAGGCCCTTGACTCACCAGCTCCTAAACTTCTTAGTGACCTAAGGGAACTGAAGAGACACCCCAATACTAATAGTACATTTGCCCCCCACCCCAACCTTTTAATTTCGGGATCTTTGGGACTGTGGTTTGCCTGTGGTAGATGAGGTTGGTGGCACACCCAGAGCCACCAAACACAGGGGTACCAGAGCTGGGGAAGGAGTGATCTGCGGAATGGCCACTTTTTCTTTTCTGGGGCCCTTTTATTCAGGGAGTGGAGGCTTGGTTCCCAGCAGGTCTGAGGCTACTGGCTTCTTACCTAAATCTGGGGATCCCTACTACCAAGAGATGATGCTTTTACAAAGTTCAGTGGGGGGATCTCCTCAAGGATGGCGTGTGAACAAGAGGAGTCCTGTCTCTCTTTTTTCTGTCTCTGGGTCTTGTTCCCTTTTAACAAAGTGCAGTGTCCCTTAGTGCTGAGATCTGTTTCAAGTAATGAAAGGAAAAGGGGGTACTGGTTACAAAGTATCAGTTTTTATCTCAGTTCTTAGCTCTGCTTAAACTTTGTTGCCTATACCTAGTTTCCACTTGTATCATCCCAGTCAGTTGTACAGTCTTTTATAATCCCAATTCCTTTCAGTTCTATCCTCTTTTCTTCCTTTTTACCTTTTCTAAAAATCTAACAGCTTTATTGAGATATAATTCACGTGCCATACAGTTTACCCATTTAAAGTGCGTAATTCAGTGGTTTTTGGTATATTCACAGAGTTGTATCCTCTTGTCTTAAGACTCAAGACCACCTTGTGTTCTCCTCTTCCCTGCGGTTCTCAGAGCTAGCCTTCCCCCTCTACTGGCGTCACACTGATCCAGTCCTCAAGACAGATTACCTTATTGTGGGGACAATGGCCAGTAGCACTTTCCACCAATAAAATATAATATTTAACTTAGCCCTGCAGGGGCCCAGGCTTCATAGACAAGTGTGACTTCAGATAGACCCTTTCCCACTGACAAGGCCCCATCACCACTCAAGGTCTCTCTATTTATAAAAAGTTTTAAAAAGCTAAATACAAACAATGTAGCAAATTTGCCAGCTGCTTGACTGGTAATAAACTTGCTTAGGAATCTGTGACTATCCTTGAACAATCTTCGTTCTGGACAGATGAGCCTGTCACATCATTCCCCCTTTCTAATGGTGGATTACCGTCTAGTAAACATAGTGGAGCTTACACAGACAATAAATAAATGAGCAATTATATAGTGTGTCAGATGCTATAAGGGCTGTGAAGAAAAACAAAGCAGACTAAAGGGACAGAGATTGATGGTGAGGGTGGGGATTGGTATCTTATGCACAATGGTCATATAAGGCTCCCGACAAAGTGGTGTTTGAATAAAGACCTGAAGGAAGTGAGAAGTGGGCCCACAGAGATCTGAGGGGAAGAACATTCCAAGCAGAGGGGATGGTAAATGCAGAGGCTCTGAGCAGGAGTATGCCCTGCTTGGTTGAGGAGCAGTAAGGAATCTGGAGCAGACTGGCAACAGAGAGAGGTGTGGGAGACAGAGGGCAGTTAGATCATCCTAGCCATGTAGGCTGGGGTGAAGACTGGATATTACTCTGCGTGAGGTGGGACGGTGTTGAAGGGTTTTAAGGAGAGGAGGAACATGATCTGGTGGATGTTTTAAAAGCAGCACTCTGGCTGCTGTGTTGAGAGTGAGTAGTAGAGGCAAAGAGGAGAGGCAAGGAGACCAGTCATCAGGCTTTGTGGGAATCCAGGAGAGAAAAAAAGATGGTTGGAGGTGGTGAGAAATGGTTGGATTTGGATACATTTTGAAGGTAGAGTTGACGGGATTTGCTTATGGATTGGATGAAGGGTATGAGGGAAAGAGAGGACTCAAAGATGCCAAGGTTTGGCCCAAGCAACTGGAAGGACTGAGTTGTCATTTACTGAAATGAGAAAGAATGTAGGAGGAACTCCAAGAGTTAGGTTTTGGACATATTAGATTTGAGATGCCTATCCAAGTAGAAATCCAAGTCTAGAATCGAGGGATACCAATTAATTAATGATTCAGTGAGTGCCTGTCGAGGGGCTTATGAAATAGCAGAAGAGAGAACATTTTACTGGTAAACTACATTAAAGGTAGTTTAAAGGTACTACATTAAAGGTAGAAAATTATGAGGAGAAATAAGTGAAACAAAAGGGAGCACAAGGGAGGATGAGATGACTTCTGACAAGGGCAGTCAGAGAAAGTCCCTCTCCCTTCCTTGCCTATAGGAAGCCTGTGTCCCCTTGATGAGCCTTTGGTGGCACTCACAGGTATGTGGTTGCAAGGTGTTTTCAGTGGGTTGTGGAGGGGAGGGCACTCAAAAACAGGGTCTGGGCCTTCCCTTTGTGTCCTCAGTGCCTGGCATAAGTCTTGGCATTTGGTAATTATTTGATGGATGAACTTCCCCTTTCTGAGCCTCAGTTCTTCAAGTATAAAATGAAGAGGTTGGACTAGACCAGTGCCCTGGAATCAACTGGGAAGCTTTTTAAAAAAATGCAGGGATCCATCCCAGGCCTACTGAATCAGAATTTCCACAGTGGAGCCTGGGATTCTGTGTTTTAAAGTCACTCCCCATGTTATTCTTTTGCAGTCAGTCCAGCAGCAGTCTGCAGACGGGCATTTGGAAGCCACTGGACCAGGTCATTTCTGAGGTCCACTTCAGCTCTAACATCCTGTGAGTCTTGTTAGAATGCTTGCAATGCAATTCTGTTCTTGGGAAATGGAATTTTTGGTTGGGGTGGAAGGGCTTAGACGGGGAGAAGAGAAGCTGCCTCTGGGTGACGGACATCTTGAGCCGGGCAGGCAGGGACAGGTGTTATCAGCTAGGGTTTGGAGCAGCTTCAAGGAAAGGTTCTGGGAGGGGTGGGAGCAGTGACAGCCCCCATACCATTGGGAACCAGGCGTGTTAGGCCCTGGACATAGAGGTAAAGGATATGACCCCAATTTGGGGGAGACTCACAGACTGATGAGAAAACTCAGGATCCCAGCCTACTGTGGGAAGTGCTGCCATAGAGGAAGGGAGGAAGGGAAGGGCAGAGGACTCAGAGAAGACATCCAGGAGGAGGGGCCCTGGAACAGGAGCTTGGGGATGAGGAGGAGTTCTCGGGCAGATTTATGTTTGGGGCCGCTCAGGAGGAACAGCTCAAGCTCTGACACCAGTGACTGAAATGTACCCTGGGAAGTGGCTGGAGAGGTGGACACAGACCAGATGGGAATGGCTTCTGCACGCTGGAAGAAGAGTTTATTTACTGAAGGTGATGGGGATTTTGAACTGGGATGTCTCTGTGATCAGATAAGTGTTTTACAGCAACCATTCTGGCAAAATATGCATTGGCAGGACTAAGACCAGATAGAGGAAAAGATAAGTGAAACGCTTTGTTGTTTTGCCTGGGTCTGTTGGGGCACCTGTTTTCTTGTCTACTGCTGAGAATCTCTTTGGGCTGTTCTTTGCTAATGATTAGAATGCCAGGTGCCTCATGAAATGAAGCATTGGCCACTGATTGACTCAGAGCGTCTGTGACTTGGGATCACTTAGACCTATAAGAAGGCCTCAGATGTGTATTCAGGAGGGCAGTAGTATATATGTGGTAGAGAGTCTGCTTGTCTACTTTAGGACTTAAGTTTTATGTAGAAATCCAATAGTTCTAGATTAATTTGCCCAGCTGTTGTAGCCTAGCCTGTTCAAGGTCTCAGAGACCCTTCAAGTTAGTTTAAATTTACATATTAAACCAAGGCCTGCCTAAGATCCTTAACATAGGTAATTAGTGACAACATAGGGGTGAAAGCTAGTTCTCTGTGGTTCACAATTTCTTATTCTTTTAGCTCTCCTATTCCCAGTCTGGGACTTCATTCTGGGTCCAGGAACATGGAAACTCTTTACTTCTGTTTCCTTTGATCCAGCTAAAGTTTCACTGAGCTCCCTTCTCTACCACCCATAGAAGCAGTGTCTCTTCCTCATCAATGTTTCAGCCAGAGTCCAGATTGAAGTTCCTTCAAGTCATGGGAGTAGCAGCTTGCTCTTGTGCTTGCTTTCTCATTCTCTCTTTCGCCTTGCCAAGTTTCCATTCCTGGTACAGAAGTTCTCCCACCTGGGAACCAACTCAAGTACTTTCTTAGGGTCTGCTAAATTCTCTCTCTCTCTCTCTCTCTCTCTGTGTTTCATACAGTTTGAGTTATTTTTTGCTTTATTATCCCCTGGGATGTTCCTTCTGAAATAGAAAGCTGGGGGAAATTTTATTTATCCATTTAAAAAAATTCATTAATTAATTAATTTATTTAAATTTATTTTATTTTTGGCTGCATTGGGTCTTTGTTGCCGCACGCAGGCTTTTCTCTGGTTGTGGCGAGTGGGGGCTACTCTTCATTGTGGTGCACGGGCTTCTCATGGTGGTGGCTTCTCGTTGTGGAGCACAGGCCCTAGGTGTGCGGGCTTCAGTAGTTGTGGTATGCAGGCTCAGTAGTTGTGGCTCGCGGGCTCTAGAGCACGGGCTCAGTAGTTGTGGTGCATGGGCTTAGTTGCTCCGCGGCATGTGGGATCTTCCTGGACCAGGGCTCGAACCTGCGTCCCCTGCACTGGCAGGCAGATTCTTAACCACTGCGCCACCAGGGAAGCCCCTATTTATCCATTTTTAAACTCTTAACTGTTATAACAATAATTGAACACAGTTTATGTCAATATCTACGCCATATTCAGTCATGTGGGGCAGTAGGGTAAAGCGTTCACCTACAGGCTGTAAAACATACATACTCATCCTTCCTTCTAGTCCTCATCCAACAAGGTGGCAAATAAAAGGAAACAATTTTGTTGTCTCACAAACCAATGTTCCCTAAATCATGTGGTCTTTCATTTTCATCGTATAAATCTGTGATGTTATTTGTTTCCTTGTTTCATTAGACAGAATATACTGAATAGAGATCAGACTTTTCTTAAATTTGGAGTGTCTCTGCCCCCTTGATGTCCTGTTATTGCTGAACTTAATATTGTTAAGAAAAACAGGTGACCAAGTTTAACGTTATTTGAAAGTCAAAGGCTTCAATGCTGAGGGAAAGAAAGCTCATGGATTTACTGACAATTCCTTGTTCTTAGTTTCTCAGAGCCTTTTAAAAAAAAATTCTAGATTTGAATAAGTGTGGATGTTACTACATTTATATATTTTACCTTTAACAATATCAGTATATTTTCTGACTAATGGATTAAGTTGTTGTTGGTGGTTTTGGTCTATATCTTTTATTTACTTCAAACTTCAAAAATGCTGCCCTCTGCTCTCTAGTGTTTGAGGTTTGATGAACAAACCTATCCTTCAATTATGTTCCCCCTTTCCCCTAAATCTTCATCTCTCTAGAATAAAATAGAGTTCTAATTTTTAGGCTCTCATTAGAAAGCTCTTCCATCTACTCAGTCTCATTTCTCAGGACCTTTTCCAACTCTGGTACATCTTTCTTAAAGTGTGGGGAGCCAAAACTGCTCAGCACATCTCTCTGTGGACACTGAGTGGTTGTGAATAAGGGCAGGATCACAAGTTTTATTTTGTTTTCAGTGTCCTTTCTGATAATGCCCAGTGTTTTCTGGGCCTTTTGTGATGAAACATGCAACATGGTGTCTTAAGGGAACAGTCTAAGCTGATGCTTCTTTATTGAACAGTTTAGCTTAGAACCCATTATTCTAACCATAACCATATACATTCTAGTATGATTGGAATTGCTTTTCCCTAAACGTTCCTTCACATTTGCTTTCACTAATGCTCCTTTGCCATAATTTCGCCTATTCATACAGCCTCCTGAGAACTTGTCTTTTAATTTCGCATTTTCATTTCTGGAACAGCTTTTAGGCCATGCGCAGTCTTGAAGGCTTCATTTTATTGCTTCAACAAATATTTATTGACTGCCTAATAGAGAATGCAGTGGTGAACAAGACAGATAAGTCTCTTCCCTCATGAATCTTACAGCCTAATGTTTTTCTGCTAGATTATTGGTTCCCAAAGCATTGAGACCTCCTTTTCAAATTAATTTTTTCAGGGACTCTCATTCAGTAGTGGTGTTTTTAATGGCTGGTCATTGGGAACACATTTGTGGATATGAAGTTGGGTCCCCAGTGGGTTGGGAACTATCATTCTAGGCAATTTATGAAAGCATCGAGCTCCAGTCCAGAACTGGTCAATGGGTTAAAAAACACCGTCGTTCATGGTTTCCCATAAATGACAATCACATAAAGACAAACACACATGCAACATGGAATTCAGTTTGTTGTTTTTTGGTGGAATTTTGGCATTAGAAATTCTGCCTACTAGTTCTGCCATAATCATGTTGTTTTTATCCCCTCAAAGAATTTGAATAGGTTAATTAGGCCTGATGAGGCCCTTTTAAAATTAAGGTGTTCTTCCCTCCCTCTCACCTAGATGATATGTTTACTTAACTGTTTGGCAAAATTTCCTGGGCAGCTAGTAGACCCTGTAATAAAAACTGGGTATTTATATTCACTCTAACTTTTTTTTTTAGTTTCCAGATCTTCCCTGAATAGAAACTTACCCTGAGAGGATACAGCATCATTCTGCCAGTTCACCCCCAACGGGGTTGTATGTATCGTAGCATGGTTCCACCTTCTCACCTTTGAGTGAAATTTGCTCTCGGCCTAGGGCTCAGAGAACCGGGGAGCCTGCCTTGTCTGTTGACTAGGCCATTCTAAATCACTGGGTGAGCTCACCATGCGTGGATCTAGCTTGTTCAGATGCTTCAGGGTGAACCCTGCTGAGTGCTCTGCAGGGTGAGCCATGGTTCCTAGGCTGGTATTTGTGGACATGGGGCAGGGGCCATCACCTCTGGGTCCTGAGGACTGTCCCCAGGCAAGGTAGGCAGGCAGCCGTCTGTGGTTTGCTCTTTCCAACTTTGGCTTCTTGCAACAAGTTGCAGACACTGGTGTATGCTGAAGCTTTTTATTTTGACTACACCTTTAATTTTTAATTAAGTTACCTCACCGATTTTCTAGCTGGCAGTCCCTTGCTGAGTCATGCCAGATGTGCTTAAAGAGTTTTATAGTGATGATTTTTAGAGTCCTCTGTAAGAAGTTCCTCAATTTTTTAAAAAATATAAATTTATTTATTTTATTTATTTATCTTTGGCTGCGTTGGGTCTTCGTTGCTGCATGCGAGCTTCTCTAGTTGTGCGAGTGGGGGCTACTCTTCATTGCACTGCGCGGGCTTCTCATTGCATTGGCTTCTCTTGTTGCGGAGCTCAGGCTCTAGGCACACGGGCTCTAGAGCACAGGCTCGGTAGTTGTGGCGCATGGGCTTAGGTGCTCTGCGGCACGTGGAATCTTCCCGGACCAGGGCTTGAATCCGTGTCCCCTGCATTGGCAGGTGGATTCTTAACCACTGCGCCACCAGGGAAGCCCCAAGCGCCTCAAATTTTTTTGGCCTGCCTAATTTCTTCTTTTCATAGGTTAAAAATATAATTTAATAAAATTACTTAAGCAATAAAATTTGAAATAAATCGTTTGAATAAATAATTTGAAAATGTAGATAAAAAAGAAAAAATAATTTCATTATCTGTTGAGATATTTTTGACATTTTAGAGTATTCCTCTAGCCTTTTCCATAAGAACTATGTATAGTAAAAAAATTTTTTTTGTTTTAAATAGAGATTGTACTGTGTGTACACTTCAGTATCTTTTTTCCTCATTTTAGGAGCATTTCTCATAGTCTTAAATATTGTTCCATAACGATGCCTAGTATTTAATTGTGTAAATAGACCATAATTTATTGAACCAACTTCCTATTGTTGGGACTTTAGGTTGTGTCTCATTTTTTGTTATAAAATAATTTTGTTATAACTCTGTAATGATTATTTTTGTCACATGCATCTCTATTTCCTTAGGATAAATATCTGGAAGTGGAATTATTGAGCCTTATGTATGTATTGCTAAATTGCTCTTTAGACAGGTTATATCAATTTCTATTACTTTCAAAATGCTTATTTTGCCACATCTCTGCCAACACTGGGGATTATTAGTTTTTGAAAAATTTGGTCAATTTAATAAGCCAAAAATGTTTCTCATTATTTTAATTTGTATTTCTCTAATTTTTTGTGAGGTTGCAACTTTTGTTATGTATGAATTGTCCATTTGTGGTTGTTCTTTTTTTAAGTGCCTGCTCATCACTTTTGCTTATTTTTCTAATATGTTGATTATCTTTTACTAACTACTTTTTAAGGGCCTTTTACATATTAATGAAGATATTAATGATAGTAATTATTATATGTTGCAAATATTCCTTTTGGTTGTTTGCTTTTTAACTATGTGTTGGCAGGTTTTTGATGAATAGAACTTTTTATTGGTAGTCTTTTTCTTTGCGGTTTCTCTTTTGCTTTTTTTTCCTCTACTTTTTTTTTTTTTTTTTTTTTTTTGGCTGCATTGGGTTGTATATTCCCCTCGTTGCTGCGTGCTGGCTTTCTCTAGTTGCGGTGAGCGGGGGCTACTCCGGTGCGTGGGCTTCTCATTGTGGTGGCTTCTATTATTGCTGAGCATGAGCTCTAGGTGCGCGGGCTTCAGTAGTTGTGGCGCACAGGCTTAGTTGCTCCGTGGCATGTGGGATCTTCCCGGACCAGGGATCGAACCTCTGCGTTGGCAGGCGGATTCTTTTTTTTTTTTAACATCTTTATTGGAGTATAATTACTTTACATTGTTGTGTTAGTTTCTGCTGTATAACAAAGTGAATCAGCTATACGTATACATATATCCCCATATCCCCTCCCTCTTGCATCTCCCTCCCACCCTCCCTGTCCCACCCCTCTAGGTGGTCACAAAGCACCGAGCTGGTCTCCCTGTGCTATGTGGTTGCTTCCTGCTAGCTATCTTTTTGACATTTGGTAGTGTATATATGTCAATGCCACTCTCTCACTTCGTTGGCAGGCGGATTCTTAATCACTGCGCCACCAAGGAAATCCCTCTCCTTTGCTTTTATAACAGGGTACATTTTGATTAATTTCTACTTTCTACTTATAAACAATGTGATACTTACTTTAGAGCAGAGTTTAAAGAAATACACTTGGGCACACTGTGAGTCTTTATTTATTTATTTTATTTATTTATCTATTTGGCTGCACCAAGTCTTAGTTGCAGTGTGCAGGATCTAGTTCCCTGATCAGGGATCGAACCCGGGCCCCCTGCATTGGGAGCGTGGAGTCTTAACCACTGAACCACCAGGAAAGTCCCCCACTGTAAGTCTTTTAACAGTTACCAATTGCTGCTGATTTTGGTTGTCCTTACGAGGGCTAAATAGAAAACAGGATTTGATCTTTGGCTTTTAAAAGTATCAGCCTTGGTATTTAAAATTCAAAGGTTATAAAAGTTTTTCCTGCTGCTGATGTTGAGCTGCCACACCATTTATTAGCTCTGATTTTTCTAGCAAAAGATACCTTTTGCTCTGACCTCTGACCATTCTCGGCCAATCCCTGAGATTTCTCTGTGTGGAGAACATCATTACTTTCATGTTGTATCTCTCTGCTTCAAGCCTCTGTGACTTGGAGTTAAACAATAGTAGGCTTCTCGATAATCCTTGCACACACTGCCAACTACTACCCCTTCTCCCCCACAGGCTTTTTCCAGCACCTTAAAAAGACCAATCTATTCCACCCTTCTCCCTCAACCTTTTTTTCCTAGACTGAAGGGGGGTGGGGGGTAGTTGGAGATAAGCTTATAAAGCAAATACCACATAGGTGTTTCCTTATAGTTGGGATCAGCCTGCATAGTAGTTCACTTGGTATTGGGATGCTCATTGCTTCCACTGATATCCAGTATATTCCCCTCGCTCATGGGCTCCAACAGTTCTATTCCACCAGACAATCATTTGTTGTCCAGAAACTTTACATCTCGTTTCAGCGAGATATTCTGCGAACTCATATTTAGTTAACTGGTATTTCACTTTATTAGTATCTACCATAATTAGATATCTTCCCAATGGGGCAGTCTGTTTCATTTTCCGTGAGAACTCTTAAGAAGGCAGATGTGTTTTGTTGGGGCTTGGTGGGGTGGGACAAGAAACCAAACCTGCAAGCCTGTTGATCCCATGGGATGGCAATAGGTATATCTCTGCCAGCTGTTCCCCTGTGGTTCTAATTTTTGTTTTTTTTCTTTATTTTCCCTTTTTAAAATTATAAAGGCAATCTGCCAGCACACACACAAAAAAGTTGTGAAAAAATAACACACCAGTAATCCCACCACCCTGCATAAATTACTTTTCTCTTTTAATCTTGGCTCAAATGCATACTTAGTTTTACATTGTCATAGTTTGACAACATTTTTGTATTTGTTTTTTATTTTAATCTTAACACTGTAAGTAATTTTTCATGTTGCTACATAGATTTCATAATTGGGATTTTTAGTAACTACATAATAGTCTGTCAGTTACTTAACCATTCCCTGTCCTTTGACATTTAGATTCTTTGTGTGTATGTGGGTGTCTCCTTTTTGTGTTGTTTTAATAATGCTGTACACTTTTGCATATAGCTTTAGGGAATTTTTGTTCTTAGGATAAATTTCTGGCAGTGGGGTTCCCGGACCCAAGGATTTGCCCCTTGTCTGGTTCTGTGCAGCTATTGTACTGCTTTCTAAAAGAGTTGTGTCAATCTGCATCCACGAAGGCTTTCAGTATAAACATGGTGTAGGAAATACTTAAGCAAATAAGGCTCTGGGATGCTGAAGCAGATGCAGGATTTATGAGCTGAACAAGGGAGATAGTGGGGTTTTTTCTTCCTCTTTCCAGCAGGTTTGAGCCAGGCAGCTTCATGTCTTATCTAAGTGTGAGTATTTTAGTAACTTCCTAAGGGAAGGCCTCTTTCGTAGGACCTTGGGTTTCCTCCTTTGCAGTAGTTTTGTAGCTTTGCTTCTCCAGATCATGAAGGAAACAGGTGGATTTTCTTTCCTTTGTGTACTAAGTTAAAATAAAATTTAGGGCTTCTCTAAAACTATTCCCTGGCCAGTTTGCTAACTGTGTGCTTCTTTGAGAGTCACCCTGTCCCTCAGGTTTAGTGATCCGTTCACCAACCAATAACAGATTTGGGGTGGAAATTAAGGAATCAAGCAGACACTGACTAGAGAAAAAAACACCTAGGGGATGATATAATCTGCTAGAGTTTGTTTAATACTGGCAGTGGTAAATCATTTTGGATTTGCTTGAATTCATGCAGCAAGAAACCAAGTTATACAAAGTTAATGATTAATTACTAAGAGTAAATTAACAGAAGTTATAGCCAAGTCTCATGTATGAATCAGAAGTTTTCTAAAGAACGGAGGTGCTGAGCCATGCTTTTTTTTTTTTTTAAAGGGCTGAGTGATTGGTTTTTTGCTAATGCTTATGATCATGGAGTAATGATATTCCCTGAGAAATTGAGGGAGCGTGGTGTGAGTGTACCCTCTTTTTGGCTCTGCAACCAACCAGGAATTTCCAGGTATTAATGTTTAGAGCCTGCCAGGCAGGCTTGTCACTACATACTAACTTTTCTTTCCACTCCTCCCCCAATGTCCCCAGCATTTTGGAAACCTGTTGGGGTAAAACTCAGCTGTGTGACTTCCCATAGCGTGGGGATTTGTGCATGTGCGTGCTGGCTGCATGTGTGTTAGTGAGATGGGTTTGTGATGAAGTTGATGCTGGACAGAGCCCAGTGGGATCCAGGTGATCACTGATTCTGTTCTCTGTTTCTGTTACAGCCCTTGCAAGCCTCCAGCCATGGGGGATATGAAAACTCCAGATTTTGATGACCTTCTGGCTGCCTTTGATATCCCAGACCCCACCAGCCTTGATGCCAAGGAGGCCATCCAGACCCCCAGTGAGGAGAATGAGAGTCCCCTCAAACCTCCAGGCATGTGTATGGATGAGAATGTGTCCTTGTCTCACTCAGGATCAGCCTCAGATGTGCCAGCCGTGAGTGTCATCGTCAAGAACACCAGCCGCCAGGAGTCATTTGAAGCGGAGAAAGACCACGTTGCTCCCAGCCTCCTACACAATGGATTCCGGGGCTCGGACCTGCCTCCAGATCCCCACAACCTAGGCCACAACTGTGGGAAGTTTGATTCCACTTTCATGAATGGAGATAGTACCAGGAGTTTCCCCGGCAAGCTGGAACCTTCCAAGTCAGAGCCCTTACCAACTTTTAACCAGTTCAGTCCAATCTCCAGCCCCGAACCCGAGGATGCCATCAAAGATAATGGGTTTGGGATAAAGCCCAAGCACTCTGACAGTTATTTCCCACCCCCTCCTGGGTGTGAGTCTGTTGGGGGCCCGGTCCTGGAGGCTCTGACTAAGTTTCCAGTCCCAGAGCTGCATATGTTTGATCACTTTTGTAAGAAAGAACCCAAGCCAGAACCCCTGCCCCTGGGGAGTCAGCAGGAGCACGAGCAAGGTGGGCAGAAGGCAGTGGAACCTCACAGGGAGCTGGATACCAGTCGATTCTTTGGGGAAGCTTTGGAGTTCAACAGCCACCTCGGCCACAGTGTTGGCTCTGAGCCGAAGGGGCTTGCCTCGGAGCTAGGTACCTGCTCGTCAGTGCCCCCTAGGCAGCGTCTTAAGCCAGCTCATTCCAAGCTGTCCTCTTGTGTTGCAGCCTTGGTGGCCCTGCAGGCTAAACGAGTGGCCAGTGTCACCAAGGAGGATCAGCCTACCCACACAAAGGATCCCTCAGGGCCCACAAAAGAGGGCTCCAAAGGCAGCCCCAAAATGCCCAAGTCACCAAAGAGTCCCCGGAGCCCTCTGGAGGCCACTAGAAAAAGTATCAAGCCATCAGACAGCCCTCGGAGCATCTGCAGTGACAGCAGCAGCAAAGGCTCCCCTTCTGTGGCTGCCAGCTCCCCACCAGCAATTCCCAAAGTCAGAATCAAAACCATTAAGACATCATCAGGGGAAATCAAACGGACTGTCACAAGGATCCTGCCAGACCCTGACGATCCCAGTAAGTCCCCTGCTGGGTCACCTCTAGGAAGCGCCATTGCTGAGGCCCCGAGCGAGGTGCCAGAGGATGAGGTCACGGCCCTGTCTGGGGCGGAGCACTTTCTTGAGGTGGGCACAAATTCAGGGAGCCCCCAGGGTGACAGGAAGGGGGATGAGAGCATGACAAAAGCCAGTGAATCTTCAACTTCCTGCTGCAGCTCTGGGTCCCGGGGCCCAAAGGGGGCTGCCTCGGGCTCACAGATGGGCAAGAAGCAGCAGCAGAGCACAGCACTGCAGGCATCCACCCTGGCCCCTGCCAACCTCCTGCCCAAAGCCGTGCACCTGGCCAACCTGAATCTGGTCCCCCACAGTGTGGCTGCGTCCGTGACGGCCAAGTCATCAGCACAGAGGCGGAGCCAGCCACAGCTCACGCAGATGTCGGTGCCCCTGGTCCACCAGGTGAAAAAGGCTGCCCCACTGGTTGTGGAGGTCTTCAACAAGGTCCTCCATAGCTCCAACCCCGTGCCCCTCTATGCGCCAAATCTCAGCCCGCCTGCGGACAGCAGGATCCACGTGCCGGCCAGTGGGTACTGCTGCCTGGAGTGTGGGGATGCGTTTGCCTTAGAGAAGAGCCTGAGCCAGCACTACGGCCGGCGGAGCGTCCACATCGAGGTGCTGTGCACACTGTGCTCCCAGACGCTGCTCTTCTTCAACAAGTGCAGCCTGCTCCGGCACGCCCGTGACCACAAGAGCAAGGGGCTCGTCATGCAGTGCTCTCAGCTGCTTGTGAAGCCCATCTCTGCGGACCAAATGTTCGTGTCGGCCCCCGCGAACTCCATGGCACCAGCAACCCCGGCTCTCCCCTCCTCCCCCAAACACGGCCTCACTTCAAGCAGTGCCAGCCCCCCCCTTCCAGCTTTGCCGCTCTACCCAGACCCTGTGAGGCTCATCCGGCACAGTATCAAGTGTCTCGAATGTCACAAGCAGATGCGAGACTACATGGCTATGGCTGCACATTTCCA
This sequence comes from Physeter macrocephalus, assembly GCF_002837175.3. Taxonomy (NCBI): domain Eukaryota; kingdom Metazoa; phylum Chordata; class Mammalia; order Artiodactyla; family Physeteridae; genus Physeter; species Physeter macrocephalus. The sequence continues at coordinate 42,475,151 of NC_041224.1, forward strand.
GAGGATGACGGAGGAAACTGAGGGGCTGGTAAGCAGACCCTCTCTGTGATAGTTGTCAGGCCCCTGGTTCTCATGGTTCCATGACTGGGCATGGATAGAGAAGCTCATTGATGTGGGGCAGTGTGGTATCTTAAGAGTCCTAGAAGAGGAATCTGGCTTGCTGGTTAGCGACCCACCTGGATATTTAGTGCTTGGTGTTTATTGGGAAAAGCATCCTGCCCACAACTGAGGGGAGACCCTGAAGATTTAACGAGTGTATTTATGGACACTCCGCTCCCACTCTAGTGGGCTCTTAGGGTCCATTGTTGGGCTGGGGCTAGGGCTCTGCTGGATGGTCCCCTGGTCTCTGGCAGCTGTCAGCACAGTCCTTGCACGTGCCCAAAGAACTTGGGGGCAGAGGTAGGTGCATCACTGCCCTGCGCCTCAGTCTGTACTTTTGAGAACCTTGTCTTTACCACGTTGTTGTGCCCCATGGTGGACATAGGTGTTTTTGCAGAATCCCTTTGGGGAAGCTGTCTGTTGTAGGGCCAATAGCAGGGTTGATGTGGAAGGAGAGTAGACTGACATGTGGGCCCCGAGTCAAAGGCTTTGGGGCCTCTTGTCTTCATCTCTGTTCTCACCACTAAGAAAGCAGCTGCCCTTATCTCTTGTTCCGATTCTTGGTTATGCTTGATGACAACTTGATGAGTGTGTGTGTGTGTGTGTGTGTGTGTGTGTGTGTGACTTAAGGCATTCCATGCTGAAAACACCCTTTGGCACCTTGTGTGTCGGTGGTTGTCTGTATTAGCAAGGTACTCTGAAGAAACAGGCCTCCAGAAGGCTCTTCTCTTCCCTCTCCAGGTGGCTCCCTAAACAACTTAGCCAAGCCCAGCCCCTCACCAAGCCTCCCTGAGCCAGGGCCACAGAGGCCTGGAAGGAAAGCAGACCAGCTCTTTTTACTTCAGTTCACAGTGACCCACGCACCTGTTGGTGTCTTGATGAGCTCTTCCCTTGTTTATCGAGTGTCCCCTGTGTGCACAGAGGCTCTGTGTCAAGAGTAGGGTTGCCCGTAGGAGGAAGTCGCACCATTCTTCCAGGAGCTCACGATGCCTCAGCAAGGGCAGGGCTCCCCACCCGAACTGCTAGAGTGTGTGGCAGGCTAAGACTGGGCTGAAAACAGGCTTGTAACATAGTTGCATAGAGTTCCTCAGAGGGACGAATTCCTCGTGGTTCCAGGCATAGGGAGGATGCCACGTGGACATGACATTTGAGCTGGACCTGCAAGGATAAGTTTGGAGGAGGGGGAGAGGCAAGGGGTGTTCCAGGTATAGGGCAAAGGTATGGGAAAGTGCAAAGTGGTTTGAGGAACAGGGAGTTGTTGGGAGTGAGACCAGCCTTGGGGGTGTTGGGCTAGAGACAGGAGGTGGAATTCAGTAGGCAGCCCCTGAAAGGGGCCAGCAAGGTGCCGTAAGGCCCTGTTGCCTCTCATCTTCACCTTCTCTGTTTCAGTTTGCATTTTCTTTCTAAAGAGTCAGGTGGAGTGTGGGTCCCCCAGGCCCTTTCCTCTGGGGCTTCAGGTATTCCTGCTGTACCAGCATGGTTGACTTGGACAGGATCACTTCTTCTGAATCATCTGATCAGAACCTTTGCCAGTGAAGGTCTGATGCCTGTGCCTGTGGTTCCCCCCCCCGCCTTTTCTTCACTCGCCTTTTAAAATCTGAGCAGGCTAAGGTCTGGGTGTAGGATCCCAGGCTGGTACCCTTCTCATCCTGCATCTTCTCTCATCCTGCATCTTCTCTGTGTCATTCTCCTTCAGTGGGAGCTGGACAAGAGGGCCCCCCAGAGGGAAAGGGAGGGACTGCTGTCAGGCTTCTCTCAGTCCAGCTCTGTTCTCTCACAAAATCTCCTGCCAATAAATGTGGCCTCAGAGTCTCAGGGAAAGGGGAAGGCTTGAGTTCTGGGATCAAAATCTAACCTTGATGGCTGTTGGCTTTGGGTTTCCCAAGATGGTACCCAAGCTTTAGGCCATATGAGGGGCAGGCAGTGGACCAGTGGGGTGGGGTTGGGCTCCACTCTGCTGGAGGGACTGTAGGACAGCATGTTTGGGCCTTTGACTTCTTCCTAGGAGTCTGAACCACTTATGCCTCCCTCTGCAGTGGCTGGAGGGGTCCTTCCCCTTACATTCCAAGCCACCTTGTTGGGCAGATGTCAGCACAGAGAGATTATTTCTTCTCGTTCTTAAGCTTTTGTTTAACTATGTCATTATCACACCTAACAAAATTAATAACAATTCCTTAACATCGTCTAATACAATTCATATTCAAATTTTCCCTTCATGTCAAAATTGTCTTTTTACAGTTGAGCTTGTTTTGAATCAGAATCCAAATGTGGACCAAGTGTTGTGTGTGTTTGTTATATCTTTGAAATTTCTCCATCTAGAGCAGTACCTCTTCCTACTCCACCCAACAAAGGCCCCCCCGCCCCCCCTTATTTTTCACATCATTGCTTTGTTGAAGAAACTGGTTCATGTGTCCTGAGAATTTTCCAGGACAATTCTGGGTTTCACTGATTGCTTCCTGAGAATTTTTCAGGATAATTTTGAGTTTGATTGCTTCCTCATACAGTTAATTTGTTCTATACCCCATATTTTATCTGTAGACTAGAAGTTAGCAATGAAGACTTGATTAGATTCGTCTTGAGGAGTGGGAATACTGTGTTCTTCATAATTCATTACTTCAGGGAGGCACAATGTGCTTGATTGTCTCCGTTTTAACGATGCTAAACTTGATCAGTGAGTTTAGGTTGGTGATGTTCAGATCCCTTCCTTATAAAGTTTCCTGTCTTTTTACCTAATGATTTTAGCAGCCACTAATAATTGCTGCTTGAGTCAGTAATTTTATTAGGAGTTGCAGGAGGTTGTTTTAAATTTATTATTTCTTTCGCATTTATTAGCTGGAATTCTGTATAAAATCTTTTCCTCTTCCTTGAGGGCTATTAGGTTACCCTGAAATACAGTTTATGTTGGAAAACTGGATAAATTTGTTTCCTTCAGTTAACAGTTTTCACAGTAGTGAATTGATGCCCCAACAATCTTAAATGGTGTTTTGAGAGTCCCTCCTCTATTATTTTTAAAAATTGTGGTAAAATACACGTAACATAAAGTTTACCATCTTAACCATTTTTAAGTGTACAGTTTAGTAGCGTTAAGTACATTCACATTGTTGTGCAATCAGTTTCCAGAACTCTTTTCATCTTGCAGAACTGAAACTCTAAACCTATTAAATAACAACTCCCTATTCTCCCCTCCCCTTTCCCCCTGGCAACCACCATTCTACTTTCTGTTTCTATGAATTTGACTATTCTAGGTACCTCACATAAATGGAATCATACAGTGTTTGTCTCTTTTTGACTGGCTCATTTCACTTAGTATAATATCTTCAAGGTTCATACATGTTTCAGCATTTGACAGAATTTCCTTTCTTTTTAAGGCTGAATAATATTCTATTGTTGTATATACCACATTTTGTTTATCCATTCATTCATTGATGGACACTTGCATTGCCTCCAGTTGTATTATGAATAATGCTGCTATCAACATGGTGTACAAATATCTTTTCAGGACCTTACTTTCAATTCTTTTTTTGTATGATCAAATATTTTATTTTATTTTATTATAGTTGCTGTACAATATATGTTAGTTAGAGGTGTACAATATAGTGATTCACAATTTTTAAAGGTTATACTCCAAAATTTATAGTTATTGTAAAATATTGGCTATATTCCTTGTGTTGTACAATATCAGTTCTTTTGGGTATATATCCAGAAGTGGAATTGCTGGATCATATGGTAATTCTATTTTTAATTTTTCGGGGAGCCCCCATACTGTTTTTTACAGTGGCCTGTACTATTTTACATTCCCACCAATAGTGCACATGGGTTCCAATTTCTCCACGTCCTCACCAACATTTGTTATTTTCTGTTTTTTTCATAGTAGCCACCCTAATCTGTATGAGGTGACTTCCTCTATTATTTTTAGTGGTAGTGTTATAATGAACTTATTGGTTTCTATATATTCAGTATGTTTATGTGTTCAGTCATTCTTTTTTTTCTTTTCCATTATGGTTTATTACAGGATATTGAATATAGTTCCATGTGCTATACAGTAGGACCTTGTTGTTTATCCATTTTATATGTAATAGTTTGCATCTGCTAAGCCCAAACTCTCAATCCATCCCTCCTTAATCCCCTCACCCCCTTGGCACCCACAAGTCTGTTCTCTATGTCTGTGAGTCTGTTTCTGTTTCATAACATACATACATACCAAGTCTTCTTTAGCCATTTATCTGTCCGGAGACATTTAGGTTGCTTCCATGTCTTGGCCATTGTAAATAGTGCTGCTATGAACATAGGGGTGCATGTATCTTTTCGAATTATAGTTTAGTCTGGGTATATGCCCAGGAGTGGGAATTGCTGGATGATATGGCAACTCTATTTTTAGTTTTTTGAAGAACCTCCATACTGTTTTTCATAGTGGCTGCACCAATTTACATTTCCACCAACAGTATAGGAGGGTTCCCTTTTCTCCACACCCTCTCTACCATTTGCTATTTGTAGACTTTTTAATGATGGCCATTCTGACTGGTGCGAGGTTGTACCTCTTTGTAGTTTTGATTTGCATTTTTCTAATAATTAGCGATGTTGAGCATCTTTTCATGTGCCTACTGGCCGTCTGTATGTCTTCTTTGGAGAAATGTCTGTTTAGGTCTTCTGCCCTTTTTTTTTTTTTTTTTTTTTTGTGGTACGCGGGCCTCTCACTGCTGTGGCCTCTCCCATTGCAGAGCACAGGCCCCGGACATGCAGGCCCAGCGGCCATGGCCCACGGGCCCAGCCGCTCTGCAGCATGTGGGATCCTCCCGGACCGGGGCACGAACCCGTGTCCCCTGCGTCGGCAGGCAGACTCTCAACGACTGCGCCACCAGGGAAGCCCCTGCCCATTTTTGGATTGGGATGTTTGTTTTTTTGTTATTGAGTTGTATGAGCTATTTGTATATTTTGGAAATTGAGCCCTTGTTGGTTGCATTGTTTGCAAATATTTTCTCCCAGCCTGTAGGTTGTCTTTTTGTTTTGTTTATGGTTTCCTTTGCTGTGCAAAAGCTTATAAGTTTGACTAGGTTCCATTTGTTTATTTTTGCTTTTATTTCTATTGCCTTGGGAGACTGACCTAAGAAAACATGGGTACAATTTATGTCAGAGAATGTTTAGCCTACGTTCTCTTCTAGGAGTTTTAAGGTGTCATTTCTTATATTTAAGTCTTGAAGCCATTTTGAATTTATTTGTGTGTATGGTGTGAGGGTGTGTTCTAATTTCATTGATTTACATGTGGCTCTCCACCTTTCACAACACCACTTGCTTGAAGGGACTGTCTTTTCTCCATTATATAGTCTTGCCTCCTTTGTCAAAGATTAATTGACTGTAGGTTTGTGGGTTTATTTCTGTGCTCTCTATTCTGTTCCATTGATTCATATGTCTGTTTTTGTGTCAGTACCATGGTGTTTCGATTACTGTAGCTTTGTAATATTGTCTGAAGTCTGTGAGGGTTATGCCTTCTGCTTTGTTCTTTTTCCTCAGGATTGTTTTGGCAATTCTGAGGCCTTTATGGTTCCATATAAATTTTAGAATTATTTGCTATTTCTGTGGAAAATGTCCTGGGTAATTTGATAGGGATCGCATTAAATCTGTAGATTGCTTTGGGTAGTATGGCCATTTTAACAATATTAATTCTTCCAATCCAAGAGCATGGGATATCTTTCCATTTCTTTGAAACATCTTCACTTTCCTTTATCAGTGTTTTATAGTTCTCTCATCATATAAGTCTTTCAGCTCCTTGGTCAGGTTTATTCTTAAGTTTTGTTTTGTTTTTTTGATGTGACTTTTTTTAACATCTTTATTGGAGTATAATTGCTTTACAATGGTGTGTTAGTTTCTGCTTTATAACAAAGTGAATCAGTTATACATATACATATGTTCCCATATCTCTTCCCTCTTGCATCTCCCTCCCTCTCACCCTCCCTATCCCACGCCGCTAGGTGGTCACAAAGCCCGAGCTGATCTCCCTGTGCTATGCGGCTGCTTCCCACTAGCTATCTGTTTTACGTTTGGTAGTGTATATATGTCCATGCCACTCTCTCACTTTGTCCCAGCTTACCCTTCCCCCACCCCGTATCCTCAAGTCCATTTTCTAGTAGGTCTGCATCTGTATTCCCGTCGTGCCCCTAGGTTCTTCTGACCATTTTTTTTTTTTTAGATTCCATATATATGTGTTAGCATATGGTATTTGTTTTTCTCTTTCTGACTTACTTCACTCTGTATGACAGTCTCTAGGTCCACCCACCTCACTGCAAATAACTCAGTTTCGTTCCTTTTTATGGCTAAGTAATATTCCATTGTATATATGTGCTACATCTTCTTTATCCATTCATCTGTTGATGGACACTTAGGTTGCTTCCATGTCCTGGCTATTGTAAATAGAGCTGCAATGAACATTGTGGTACATGACTGTTTTTGAACTATGGTTTTCTTGGGGTATATGCACAGTAGTGGGATGGCTGGGTTGTATAGTAGTTCTATTTTTAGTTTTTTAAGGAACCTCCATACTGTTCTCCATAGTGGCTGTATCAATTTACATTCCCACCAACAGTGCAAGAGGGTTCCCTTTTCTCCACACCCTCTCCAGCATTTATTGTTTCTAGATTTTTTGATGATGGCCATTCTGACCGGTGTGAGATGATATCTCATTGTAGTTTTGATTTGCATTTCTCTAATGATTAATGATGTTCAGCATTCTTTCATGTGTTTGTTGGCAATCTGTATATCTTCTTTGGAGAAATATCTATTTAGGTCTTCTGCTCATTTTTGGATTGGGTTGTTTGTTTATTCGATATGGAGCTGCATGAGCTACTTGTAAATTTTGGAGATTAATCCTTTGTCAGTTGCTTAATTTGCAA
>NC_041224.1:42482484-42509493 GCF_002837175.3 Physeter macrocephalus
GAATGCAGGAGATTTCTGTGCATTAATTTTGTATCCTGCTACTTTACCAAATTCATTGATTAGCTCTAGTAGTTTTCTGGTAGCATCTTTAGGATTCTCTATGTATAGTATCATGTCATCTGCAAACAGTGACAGCTTTACTTCTTCTTTTCCAATTTGGATTCCTTTTATTTCTTTTTCTTCTCTGTTTGCTGTGGCTAGAACTTCCAAAACTATGTTGAATAAGAGTGGTGAGAGTGGGCAACCTTGTCTTGTTCCTGATCTTAGTGGAAATGGTTTCAGTTACCATTGAGGATGATGTTGGCTGTGGGTTTGTCATATATGGCCTTTATTATGTTGAGGAAAGTTCCCTCTATGCCTACGTTCTGCAGGGTTTTTAACATAAATGGTTGTTGAATTTTGTCAAAAGATTTCTCTGCATGTATTGAGGTGATCATATGGTTTTTCTCCTTCAATTTGTTAATATGGTATATCACGTTGATTGATTTGCATATATTGAAGAATCCTTGCATTCCTGGGATAAACCCCACTTGATCATAGTGTATGATCCTTTTAATGTGCTGTTGGATTCTGTTTGCTAGTATTTTGTTGAGGATTTTTGCATCTATGTTCATCAGTGATATTGGCCTGTAGTTTTCTTTCTTTGTGACATCTTAGTCTGGGTTTGGTATCAGAGTGATGGTGGCCTCGTAGAATGAGTTTGGGAGTGTTCCTCCCTCTGCTATATTTTGGAAGAGTTTGAGAAGGATAAGTGTTAGCTCTTCTCTAAATGTTGGATAGAATTTGCCTGTGAAGCCATCTGGTCCTGCGCTTTTGTTTGTTGGAAGATTTTTAATCACAGTTTCAATTTCAGTGCTTGTTATTGGTCTGTTCATATTTTCTGTTTCTTCCTGGTTCAGTCTCAGAAGGTTGTGCATTTCTAAGAATTTGTCCATTTCTTCCAGATTGTCCATTTTATTGTCATATAGTTGCTTGTAGTAATCTCTCATGATCCTTTGTATTTCTGCAGTGTCAGTTGTTTCCTTTTCATTTTTCATTTTCTAATTCTCCTTTTTCATTTCTAATTCTATTGATTTGAGTCTTCTCCCTTTTTTTCTTGGTAAGTCTGGCTAATGGTTTATCAATTTTGTTTATCTTTTCCTTCTGCTAACTTTGGGGTTTTTTTGTTCTTCTTTCTCTAATTGCTTTAGGTGTAAGGTTAGGTTGTTTATTTCAGATGTTTCTTGTTTCTTAAGGTAGGATTGTATTGCTATAAACTTCCCTCTTAGAACTGCTTTTGCTGCATCGTTGTTTTTTTTTTTGATGTGATTTTGAAAGGGATATTTTTTTTTAACTTTCCCTTTCTGATATTTCATTGTTAGTGTAAAGAAGTGGAATAGATTTCTATATGTTAATCTTATATCCTGCTACCTTGCTGAATTTGTTTATCAGTTCTAGTAGTTTTTGTGTGGAGTGTTTAGGGTTTTCTCTATATAGTATCATGTCATCTGCATATAATGATAATTTTACCTTTTTTTTTTTTTTTTTTTTTTTTTTGCGGTATGCGGGCCTCTCACTACTGTGGCCTCTCCCATTGCGGAGCACAGACTCTGGATGCGCAGGCTCAGTGGCCATGGCTCATGGTCCCAGCTGCTCCGCGGCATGTGGGATCTTCCCGGACCAGGGCACGAACCTGTGTCTCTTGCATCGGCAGGCGGATTCTCAACCACTGCACCACCAGGGAAGCCCCAGTTTTACCTTTTTAAAAAAAAATAAATTTATTTATTTATTTTTGGCTGTGTTGGGTCTTTGTTGCTAGGCATGGGCTTTCCTCTAGTTGGGGTGAGCGGGGGCTACTCTTCATTGCAGTGTGCAGGCTTCTCATTGCAGTGGCTTCTCTTGTTGAGGAACATGGGCTCTTGGCTTGCGGGCTTCAGTAGTTGTGGTGCACAGGCTCAGTATTTGTGGCTCGTGGGCTCTAGATTGCAGGCTCAGTAGTTGGGGCGCACAGGCTTAGTTGCTCTGTGGCATGTGGGATTTTCCCGGACCAGGGAACGAACCTGTGTTCCCTGCATTGGCCCGCGGATTCCTAACCAGTGCGCCACCAGGGAAGTCCCAATTTTAACTTTTTTAAAAACATTTTTATTTAGTTTTTGGCTGTGCCCCATGGCTTGTGGGATCTTAGTTCCCCAACCAGGGATCAAACCCATGCCCCCTGCAGTGGAAACACGGAGTCTTAACCACTGGACCACTGGGGAAGTCCCTATCTATTTCTTCTTGATTCAGTTTTGGTGAGCTGTATGTTTTTAGAAACTTGTTCATTTCTTCTATGTTGTCCAGTTTGTTGTCATATAGTTGTTCATAGTATTCTCATATGGTTTTTTGTATTTCTGCAGTATCAGTTGTTATTTCTCCTCTTTCACTTTTTTCTTTATTTGGGTCCTCTCTCTTTTCTTCTTGGTGACCCAGGCCAGAGATTTGTCAATTTTGTTTACCCTTTCAAAGAACCAACTCTTGGTTTTATTGGGTTTTTCCTATATTTTAAAAAAATCTCTATTTTATTTATTTACTCTCTGATCTTTATTATTTCTTCCCTCTGCTGACTAGGTTTTTTTGTTCTTCTTTTTAAAATTCTTTTAGGTGGTAGGTTAGGTTGTTTATTTGAGCTTATTCTTGTTTTTTGAGGAAGGCCTGTATCACTATGAACTTCCCTCTAAGAACTGCTTTTGCTGCATCCCATAGATTTTGTATGGTTGTGTTTTCATTGTCATTTGTCTCAGGGTATTTTAAATTTCCTCTTTTATTTCATCATTGACCCATTGGGTTTTTGGTAGCATGTTGTTTAGTCTCCATGTAATCATTTTTTTCTCATTTCTCTTTCTGTGGTTGATTTCTCGTTTCATGCCCTTATGATCAGAAAAGATGCTTGAAATAATTTCTATCCTCTTAAATTTGTTGAGGCTTGTTTTGCATCCTAGTATGTGGTCAGTCCTAGAGAATGTTCCATGGGCATTTGAAAAGAATGTGTATTGTGTGTTTTTTGAATGTAACGTCCTTAAAATATCAGTTGGTCTACCTGTTCTATTGTATATCGTTTAGGATTTCTGTTGCTTTATTGATTTTCTGTCTGGAAGATCTGTCCACCGATGTGAGTGGGGTGTTAAAGTCTCCTACTATTATTGTACTCCCATCAGTTTCTCCTTTTATGTCTGTTAGTATTTGTTTTATGCATTTGGGTGCTCCTATATTGGCTGCATATATGTTAACGAGTGTAATATCCTCTTCTTGTATTGATCCTTTTATCATTACATAGTGTCCTTCTTTATCTTTCATTTTGGCCTTTGTTTTAAAGTCTATTTTGTCTGATATGAGTATTGCTACCCCTGCTTTCTTATCATTTCCTTTTAAATGAAATATCTTTTTCCATCCCCTTACTTTTAATCGTTGTATGTCCTTCACCCTAAAGTGGGTCTCTTGTAGGCAGCATATTATAGGCTCTTGTTTTTGTGTTTTTTTTTTTTTAATCAACAGTCTGCCACTTTGTGTCTTTTGATTGGAGCATTTAGTCCATTGACATTTAAGGTAATTACTGACAGATATGTATTTATTGCCATTTTAAACCTGTTTTCCAGTTGATTTTGTATTTCTTCTTTGTTCCTTTTTCTTTTTGTTTTTCCTATTGTGGTTTGATGTTTTTCTTTTGTGTTAAATGCTTGTGTCCTCTTTTTGTTTTTTTGTGAATCTGTTGTATGTTTTTGATTTGTGAGTCATTCTTTTTTAAAAAAAAATCTCATGAGTATTTATTTTATTTTATTTTTTTATAAATTTATTTATTTTTGGCTGCATTGGGTATTCGTTGCTGCGCACGGGCTTTCTCCAGTTGTGGCTTGTGGGGGCTACTCTTCGTTGCGGTGCGCGTGCTTCTCAGTGTGGTGGCTTCTCTTGTTGTGGCGCGTGGGCTCTAGGTGCACAGGCTTCAGTAGTTGTGGTGTGTGGGCTCAGTAGTTGTGGCCTGTGGGCTCTAGAGCACAGGCTCAGTAGTTGTGGCACACAGGCTTAGTTGCTCCGTGGCATGTGGGAACTTCCTGGACCAGGGATCAAACCCGTGTCCCCTGCATTGGCAGTCAGATTCTTCTTTTTTTTTAAATTGTTGTACACAACATTTATTGTTTTTGCATTTGCTGCCAGGAATGTTTGCCACGAGTTCACGGCCAAGTTGTAGATAGTGATCTGTGACTCTCAAAGCATGACGGTGTCCAGTCTTCCTGAGTCCATACCTGGACTCAGTCTCCACTTGGCTTGTTTGGGTTGGTTTAAGCTGTAAGCTGATTCAAACCTTTTAACACAAGCTGTGTATACATTCCAAACACAGACCATCTATCACCCTGGTGGTAAAATCTGAGAGGAACAACATAAAGTGGTTTATAGCACATATGGATTTTAACTTGGCTAATGTCCCAAACTAGTTAGGAGATAAGGCAGTACTCAGCAGGCAGGCAGATTCTTAACCACTGTGTGACCAGGGAAGTCCTGTGAGTCATTCTTTTTGATGCTCAATTATCCCATCTTTGATCTTTGGGAGCCCCTTCAAGCTGGCTCCTGTGTCCTTTTGATATGAACTCATTAAACCTTGAGAAGCTTTCTTACTTTGAGCCCCAACAAGATGTCCTGGGCACATTTCTTGTGCTAAAACCTAGAGTCAGTTGTTTTTCCAAGAAGCCAGGGTTTTCTTTGTGTGTGTGTGTGTGTGAGAAATGATATTTAGAGACCACATTCTGGGCACCAGAGATGCTTATTCTGCTGGATATATCTGTTCCTAGGCCTTTTCAGTGGTCAGAGCTAAAAAATATATTTTTAAAAAGAGGAAAGGAAGATCATGAGTTTATGCTGGTATTAAGATGTAAGATTATCCTTTTTATGTAACTGATTTTATACTGAAAATCTTGGTTCCTAAGATTTTCTTACTACACACACACACGCACACACACACACACACACACACACACCAATTTTAAAATATCAAAATCAATATTATTTCTAATGTTGTTAGGACTACTGCATAAAGTTGAGGGTGTATTTGCAGTTCTTTTTGTCCTTAGAATATATCATATTAAGAATGTATAAGTCAAAATACTGTGTTTTAAAAGTCACTGGGGATAATTTTTTTCTCTACATGGTTATGTCACCTACTTGATACATAGTTAGGTTGTTTCTGTTTTTCAATTTTTAGGGAATGCTTTTGTTTGTTTAGTTTAATTTTGTATATGTATTTGAAATTATATAAAACATTTATGTGATTCCAAAATTATATAACAAGGTATATTCAGAAAAGTCTTGCTTCCATTCCTGTCCGTTTCACCCTGTTCTCTCCTTCCCCATAGGTAACCATTTTTATTGACTTTCGGTTTATTGCTCCATTGCTCCTTTTTTGCAGATATGAACAAATGTGTGTGTGTATGTGTATGTGTGAGAGTGATTATTTCCTCCTTTTTTACACAAAAAATAGCATACTTGTTTACTGTTCTGCACCTAGAGCAATAGTGAAAAAACAACTACAACAAAACCTTTTATTATGGCATGTCCCAAACATATATAAAAGTGGAAAGAACGGTATAATGAACCTTCTTTTAACAGTTACCAACTCAGTGGCCCATCTTGTTTCATCTATGTTCTTACTCACCTCTCCCCCAGTGGATTGTTTTTAAACAAATCCCAGCATTATAGTATCTATTTTAGTATATATATCTAAAAGATAAAGCTCTATCCTCAAAAAATACCAAAACATAGACATAATATCATCACATCTCAAAATTAATAATAATTCCTTATTATCAAATCTTAATATCAAGTGGCAGATGTCTCAGTATTGTCATCATTAAGTTAGGCTTAAAATATCTGATTGTCTCATTTCTTTTTACACTTGGCTTGCTTGAATCAGGATCCAAATAAGGGCTATACATTGCAGTTGTATACACTGAAAATGTCTTTTAAGTCTCTTTTCATCTGTAAATTCCTCTTCCCTTAATCTTTTTTTCCATTGAAATTTTTTTTGTTGAAAACACTAGATTGTTGGTCCTGTAGAGGCCCTATATTCTGGATATTGCTGCTTAAACAGAGATCTTTTCCTGGCCTCCCTAACAACTTATCCCTCTGAGCACTCCTCTGACCCCAGGTCAGTGGCCCCCTCAGTGAGTAGTACAGTTGTCCCTTTTTTACTAAGAAGGGCCTCTTCAGATGCAGGCACCAGCTTAGTCTCTTGCTTTCCCCCTCTGGGCTGTCTGGGCTCTTCCCATTAGAGAGCTTCAGTGAGTCTGCCTGTAGGACTTGTTAGCCTCTGGTTCTCTCCTGGGGCTGAGAACAAAGGAGCTGCTACCTATCCTGTGCTTTCCTGTGGGTGTATGTGGTCAGTTGTGGCTCAGGGCACCCCCCAGAGTGGGCTGAGGTTATGGAAGCTCAGTTAGTCTGCACTGGGGCTTCTGAGCATTAACCAGGGTAGACTCATGTCTACTTTGGAAGTCCCTGAGCCAGCTGACTAAAGCTGTTGAGTAGGAACCTGCTGAGCTAGGGTAGAGGCCCTGGTGAGTCTGGCAGTGTATTGAGGTCTTAGAATTCAAGAAGTGCCTTGGGCCTCTGAAAAGGAAAACGTGGTCCTCTGCTAAGCCAGAGGAGAGAAATACAGTCCTATGTGTAGGATTAATCTTTGGGAAAATACAGTCAGGTCTGTTTTTGATTAATAAGGTGAGAGGCAAAGGTAGCTTGGGTGTCAGTGTCAACACTTCATAAGGCCTGGGGATTTCACTAGTGTCCTAGGAGAGCTGGAAGAGAGAATGGTTGTGGGAGGAGGTCATTCTGACCCATGTCCTAGGAAAGCCAGACAGCTCTGATTGGAGAGCTACAGGCCTGTGGCTCCTGCGTGAACTGCTTTCTTGCTGTTCTTTCCTAGACTTGCCAGGTGTGCCAGATGCTGCTGCCCAACCAGTGCAGTTTCTGTGCCCACCAGCGGATCCACGCCCACAAGTCCCCCTACTGTTGTCCGGAGTGTGGAGCCCTCTGTCGCTCTGCCTACTTCCAGACCCATGTAAAGGAGAATTGCCTGCACTATGCCCGCAAGGTGGGCTACAGGTGGGTGCTACCTGACTCACTGTCCTGGGCTTGCCCAGTGACTGGTTCTTTTTCTGGACCAGAACTCATTTAAGACTTGAGTTTTGGGAGTTCCCTGGTGGTCTAGTGGTTAGGATTTGGTGCTTTCACTGCTGTGGCCTGGGTTCAATCCCTGGTTGGGAAACTGAGATCCTGCAAGCCACGAGGCACGGCCAAAAAAAAATGAGTTTTAGTCTTAAGAGGCCTGGGCTCCAGCCTAATAAGAGAAGAATGTTGATTGGTATGTGGAGAGACATTTTTATCTTGTAGGGAACCAGAAGAGCAAGGGGAAGAAAAATAAGGAGTTAAAAAGTTAAACATTAAAAAAAAAAAAGCTTTGGGACTTCCCTGGCTGTTCAGTGGTTAAGACTCTGCGTTTCCACTGTAGGGGACGCGGGTTCGATCCCTGGTCGGAGAACTAAGATCCCACATGCCGTGTGCGGCACAGCCAAAAGATAAAAAATAATTAAATTTTAAAAAAAAGCTTTAAATGGGAAGATTTTGGGGAGATTAGAATGTATATAAACATTCACTTTGTCAGTTTGTTTTTTAAAAGTATATAAATTTGTTCACAGTTATCATGTTTGGCATATTAATTTTAAAGTACTATTTCAGTAATAAATTTACAACTGTCAGTACTTTAAAATGTTCTCAATTTTTGTTAACAAATGGCAAGATGCCAAACTTAAAGGACTCTAGTATCTTTGTGTTGATTAGTTTTTGTCAGTTTGTGAGAAGCAAAACCTGAGAATGGAAGAAATCATCAGCTTCATGGTAAAACCGAGAAAACTGTATTTTAATTAAACTGAATCTTCTCCATTGTGTCGAACAAATATAAGCAAGAAGTCATTTTCAGGAAAAAGATCAAAATGAGGGAGAATACTCCCTTCAAAACTCATTGATCATTTTACATTGCGTCATTTTACATTGACGCAATCAGGTCTCCTTTACTGGTTTACTGGTTGCTTGGGAGTTTCTACATCTTCTCATGCTTTACTTGATTATTTTTACTTCAGAAATATAATTTTGCCCCAATTTATTAAGGTTTTCTTCTCTTTGGTATTAATTTTTTTTATTGATTTAGTTCATTTAATAAACATTTTTTGAGTACTTACTGTTGTCTTTAGCATTGTGCCAGACACTCAAGATACAAAGATGATTAAGACCCAGCTCCTGCCCTCAAGGGGTTTCAGTCTGATAGGTTGCAGACATGCACACAAGTAATTACGATTCAAAGTGGTAAGTCCCATAGTTGAGGAATGGTCAGGAAAGCTTCGTAGAGGAGATATTAGGAGGTTTTAGGTAGAAGAAAGGGAGAGAGCATATCTGGCAAGAGCATAGGCAAAGGATATCAGCACACATAAAAGGGCTTACAGGAATGATGAGCATTTCAATAGATGTAGGTCAGGATGAACCGGAGGAAGGGTGAGAAATGAGACTAGGGAGTTGGTAGAGGCCAGGCCATGCAAGACCTTGTATTCCGTGGCAGACATTTGGACTTTATCCAGTGGACAGTGATGAGCTACAGAAGGATTTGCAGCAGGGGAGTGATCCAGCTGGATCTGTGTTTTAGAAAGATCATTCTGGAAAGCTGACATGTATATTAGAGGGGAGAGATTAGAGACTGGTTGTGTGACAATCCAGATGAGAGACTGAGGGATTCAGCTAAGGCATGGCTGTGGGGTTGGAGAGAAGGTAAATTTGAGAGAGATTAGGAAGTAGAAACATTAGGGCTTGATGATAGTTTGTATACTGGGGTGAGGGATGGGGAGTGGTTAGTGATCACTTACAGGTTTCTCTCTTGGTATAAGCATTTCCAAATGTAGACTGATTTCTTTTACATGTTATGGAGAATGGAGAAGCTAAAGTGTATGGGAAGAAAATAATCCAGAGATGGGGTTGTACAAAGCCCTTGCCACCATGTTGCAGAAGAGCATTGCTGGGCAGCACCCCAGGCTACATTTTAAAACCAAACACCTGAACCTGTGTTTTTTGCAGTATTCATAAAGTTTGAAAATACCTTTCTAACTTTGACTTAAGTGTATGCTGCTTGTTTCAAGATCAAATCGAATCCAATAGCAATGCAATCAACACTTTAATTTTTGTATTTGAATCTTGAATCCAAGAAATTTTCAGTAACAGATGGATTAATAGCATTTTTTGTCTTTTAATTAAATATTTTACTTTCTTCTGTAAGAGTAGAAAGAAACCTAATGTCTCAAAAGGAATTTAGTTTATCAAGCCTTTGTAAGAAATGTCAGACAAAAAAGTATTATGATTCAGCTAGAGGGATTACTGAAGATATTGCCATTAAAATTTTCAGTGATCTACGGTTGAACTCAGAAGATATACACACTAATATAGTATTCATTATACTTAAGATCTTCAACTATTAATGTGGTTTTCTGGTAACAGCTTTATTCAGATGTAATTCATGTACCATCGTATTCACCCATTTAAAATGTCCTATTTGGTGGTTTTTACTATATTCACAGAGTTGTACAATCAGCCACCACAATCAATTTTAGAATATTTTCATCACCCAAAAAGAAACCCTATATTTGCAATCCTCCCATCCCCCCAACCCTAAGCAACTGCTTTCTGTCTCATAGATGTGTCTCCTTCGGACGTTTCATATAAATGGAGTCATATAATATGTGGTCTTAGCATAATGTTTTCAAGATTCATCCATGTTGTAACATATATTAGTATTTCATTCCTTTTTTGTTTCTACCTGTTGGCTATTATGAATAATGCTGCTAATGAACATTCATGTACAAGTTATTATGTAGCACATGTTTTCAGTTCTTTTGGATATATACCTAGCAGTAAAATAAGGAACTACCAGATTGTTTTCCAAAGTGGCTATACCACATTTATATTCCTACCAGCAGTGTATCAGAGTTTTGATTTCTTCACATATTTGTTATTGTCTGACATTTGCATATGCCATTGTTGTGGGTATAAAGTTGTATCTCATTATGATTTTGATTTGTATTTCTCTGATGGATAATGATGTTGAGCTTATCTTCATAAATTTATTGGCCATTTGTATATTTTCTTTGGAGAAATATCTATTCAGATCCTTTGCCCATTTAAAAATTGTGTTATTTGTCTTTTTGTTGTTGAGTTGTAAGAGTTCTTTATATATTCTGGTTACAAGTCCCTTGTCAGATGTATGATTTGCTAATATTTTTTCCCATTCTCTGGGTATTAATATTTTTTAGGAAATTCTCAGAAGGTACCTATGTTCCATTTCACTGAGCTCTACTACAGAGTTTTACAATATTATATTTTTAGAATTCTATAAATTATTCTGCTCTTTGTTGAAAATTTGGAGAGTTACCAGTGTCATAAGGGAGCAAGTTTAGACTGTTTAATAATGTGTTATTTTCTTATTATTTGTGGTTATTGGCAAAGCTAAATATTTTACTGCTCTTTATCTTTTCTAAAACTTTATATGTTTGACAGCATATGGTTCTATAATTGTCTGTTTTCTCTTTTTCTCTTAAACAGTTGGTAAAGAGCTGTGTCATAGGGTTGGATTTCTCTTCTGCAGAGTTTTTCATCAGTTTGTAAAAACCCTGCTTGATTCAGTCCTTCACTGAGGCTACTTGGCACATGTTCTTTTACCCCTTTATATTCTTACTTTCCGTGAGGTTTCTTCCAAGAATGTCTGCTGGGTAAATAGAATGGATTTTCAGTCGCATTTACATTGCTCCTGTAGGAGTTTGGTCAAACTGCACAAATAAAACCACTTAAGAGATTCTTTACACGTCAGGTGTATTTGCCACTTTGGATGAATTTGGAAATATGTGGATTTTTTTCTCCTCATAATTATTTGTGGTATGGATGTACTTCTGTGTGCTAGGAGTTGGTCACTATTTTGTTTAGCAGGAGAGAAAAGGAAATATAATTTAAATGTAAGTACTTTGTATAGTTGCTGTAACACATGTACACATTTAGTAACGAATGCTCATAGGCCTCAGTTGCGAACAGGCTTTGGGTTCTGTGCACTTCTCATTGCTAATTAAGTTTGCAAAAGGTGATTCTGTCCTCCACCCCCACTCCCCAATACACACAAAAGGAAGAAAAACAAAAAGGACTGGTCAGGATTCTGTGATGAGTTACGTGGATTGCAAAAATGGGCTAATGTATTGAAATGCAGGCTAATATTTGGGAGTCAAAGAATTCTTAAGTGAAGGGATGTCCTTTCACTAAAGCAACAGCCTCTCTTCTAGCCTCTATCTAGCCTACTGGGATGTTAAGTTTATAGGAGCAAGCAATATTGCAACAAATGGAAAATAATAGTTATCTCAAGAGGAATAGCTGGGAGCAGGGAAGGTTTTTTTCTCACGTAGGGGAGACCTGTGTGTGTTTATAAGCAGGAAGAAAGACTGAACACATGAGAGGGTCTAGGAACCTGAATAGATACAGGTTAGCCTGGAGGGAAGGTCACATCATTTTCTGATACTGAAGGAAGGAAACACAGTATTTATAGAGAGATATTTTGAAGTTGAAAGAAGAGTCCAACAGACCTCAATTTCAGAAAAACGGTTTAAGACAGTTGATACTTTACAAAAATGATATATGCACTAAACAAAACTCAGAAAATACGAATTGGTAGGGAAAAAAAGAAAAATGTTATCCATAGTCCCACCAAGGAGACACTAGAACGCTTATGAGCTGCATGGTCCAAAATGGTATCGGGGGACTTCTCTGGTGGTGCAGTGGTTAAGAATCTGCCCCCCAATGCAGGGGACACGGGTTTGATCCTTGGTCTGGGAAGATCCCACATGCCGCAGAGCAACTAAGCCCGTGCGCCACAACTACTGAGCCCGCGCGCCTAGAGCCCGTGCTCCGCAACAGGAGAAGCCACTGCAACGAGAAGCCTGCGCACTGCAACGAAGAGTAGCTCCCGCTCGCCGCAACTAGAGAAAGCCTGCGTGCAGCAACGAAGACCCAACGCAGCCAAAAATAAATAAACAAAAAAATAAATAAATTTATAAAAAAAAAAAGAAGGGGCTTCCCTGGTGGCGCAGTGGTTGAGAGTCCGCCTGCCGATGCAGGGGACACGGGTTCGTGCCCCGGTCCGGGAAGATCCCACATGCTGCGGAGCGGCTAGGCCCATAAGCCATGGCCACTGAGCCTGCGCGTTCGGAGCCTGTGCTCTGCAACGGGAGAGGCCACAGCAGTGAAAGGCCCGCGTACCCAAAAACAACAAAAAAAAGAAAACCCAAAATAGTATCAGGCACGTGACTACTGAACACTTGAAGTGTAGCCAGTGCAACTGGGCGTTTTATTTTATTAATTTAAATTTAAATAGTCACATGGACAGTGCAGTATAGAACATGTCCATCATCACAGCAAGTTCCATCAGACAGTGCTTCTCTAGAGCATTTCTTCTTGGGCTTTGAGGGCTGTTTATTTTAATGTGGTTGTTATGGCGAGTGTAGCATTCCGTAATTGTACATTTTATTCAGTGAACATCCCTGCCTGTTCGGCTCCAGCTTGCGGGAAGACACAGGCTTTCTGCAGTCTCCTTCTAAAATTCCTCTTGGACTCCTGCAGTTGTTATCACACTTAAATGGATACTGTTGATGTCATTTTTGAACCATTCTCCACCCTCTCCACTCCCACCAGATTCTCTTGGCTGGGTTCAAGTTTTTGGTTTGCAGAAGAATATTCTCTGGCCAGTGAGGGGAGGGGAGGCTCTCTTCCCCCTTCTCTACCAGGTTGGGTGTTGGGCTTGGGGGACCCTGGGTGACTGCATTTTGCCAGGCGGCAGCAAGCAGACTCTTGAGGTGTACATGTGGAGGATAGAAGACTGAGTGCATGAGGGAGGGGGAGAGGGAGGGTCCCTGAGATGGCCCTGTTCCTGTCTTCCATTCCTCCTTTTCCAACACTACTTCTCGGTCTGACATGCCTACTCCCCCCGCACCCCCCAACATCTGTTATCCAGGTGCATCCACTGTGGGGTAGTCCATTTGACCTTGGCCTTGCTGAAAAGCCACATCCAGGAGCGACACTGCCAGGTTTTCCACAAATGTGCATTCTGTCCCATGGCCTTCAAGACTGCCAGTAGCACCGCGGACCACAGCGCCACCCAGCATCCCACCCAGCCCCACAGACCCTCCCAGTGAGTGCAGCTCCAGGGCCAGCAGGCCTGTGGGAGCAGAGCTGATAGCTTGGGTGCTCTGTGGGGAGGTGTTGGGATGGACTGGGAAGCCTGGGCTAGTGGCAGAGATGCCTGGAGTCCTCTGAAGACATCCTGAGTCTGCGGAGTATCAACGTTGGCTCAGAGTATTGCTTTCCCAAACCTTACTCTGGTTCAGAGAGATCAGAGATGGGGTGGAGGGGCCTTGTGGTTCTGCCAGCGCAGCCTTGGTTACCTCACATGCTGGGGCTTGTCTCGTCAGGCTCATTTATAAGTGCTCCTGTGAAATGGTCTTCAACAAGAAGAGGCACATTCAGCAGCATTTTTACCAGAATGCCAGTAAGGCGCAGGTGGGCGTCTTCAAGTGCCCTGAGTGCCCGCTCTTGTTCCTGCAGAAGCCAGAGTTGATGCAACATGTCAAGGTGGGACGCCTTGGGGAAGGAGGCTGGGGAGAAGGGCACATGCCTCAGGCCGGGGGTCTGACTCTGTGCATCTTTCCCCTTGCCCAGTCAGTAATCGCTCTCCCCATCCCCAGAGCACCCACGGTGTTCCCCGAAACGTGGACGAGCTGTCAAGCCTCCAGTCTTCAGCAGACACATCTTCAAGCCGCCCTGGCTCTCGAGTTCCCACTGAACCCCCAGCCACTAATGTGGCTGCTCGGGGCAGCTCCCTGCCCTCTAGCCGCTGGGGCAGGCCTGAAGCCCATCGCAGGGGTGAGGCCAGGCCCCGGCTGAGGAACACTGGCTGGACCTGCCAGGAGTGCCAGGAGTGGGTTCCTGATCGGGAGAGCTATGTGTCCCACATGAAAAAGAGCCATGGTCGGGTAAGTGTAGCCACATGGGCACAGTGCAGCCCCAGATTCTCTGGACTTCTGTCCTGTGGGGTCATAGCCCCCTTATGTGGACGACTTCCTGGTGCTTTGGGCATGGTGGGTACTACAGATCTTGAGGTCTTAGGGCATCCTCCTTTCTGCCTTCATCATCTGAGAAGACAAATGCTCCCAGAACTATCTTAACGGTTCTGATGCTTTGCATCCTGTCATCTCCCATAGACGTTGAAGCGGTACCCATGTCGGCAGTGTGAACAGTCCTTCCACACCCCCAACAGCCTGCGCAAACACATCCGCAACAACCATGACACAGTAAAGAAAGTCTACACTTGTGGGTGAGTCCCTGGGGGCGGGACCCAGGAGGCCTGAATTTATCAAGACTGTCCATAGTACCACTGGGGTTTTTTTCTGCTGTGAGATAAGGGCTCAAAGGCAAGAGATTAGCAGGTTTCTAACAGGAATATGCTGTGGCTAGGTCAGAAATGAGGGCATTCCAGAAATAAGCTTCTAGAGCTTGGTGGCTCTGGATCCCTCCCCCTTCCCAACTCCCTAACCCCAGGCTGGCCTGCCAGTCAGCAGTGGAGGGCCCTGAGGTTTGAGAGGAATGGTGGCAATGTGAGCATGTGCCCCGTTTGGCTGTGAGGCTTCAACACCATCTGTCCGAGCTTTAGGACCGGACAGGCCACTCTTTCAGGCTGACCACTAGCCCAGCACTTGGGTCTCTGGACCCAGATATCAGAGAGTGGAGAGTGCAGTCATAGCTCAGGGCCAGTACAGATACTCTGACTTGCTGTTGTCTGCCACCTTGGCTGGCTTGCTGGCTAGATTTCTCTGGGGAGTACCCAGCACCACCCATCCAGCCTGAGGGCCACTCTGCCTGCTCCAAACTCTCTCCCTGCTGGAGCCAGAAGCAGTTTTGCCTCTGCCTGCCTACCAGACCTGCCTGGCCCCACTGGGCCCCGGAGGCTGTCATCTTACATGACCTCTTTTGGCTTTACTTTTGCAGGTATTGCACAGAGGACAGCCCCAGCTTTCCTCGGCCCTCCCTCCTGGAGAGCCACATCAGCCTTATGCATGGTATCAGAAACCCAGATTTGAGCCAGACGTCCAAAGTCAGACCTTCGGGCGGACATTCCCCTCAGGTGAGTGTGGGACCCCTGCCCACTGGAGCAGCTTGCCCAGTGTGGCTGGAGCTGGAGGGGCACTAGGAAGGCTACAGGGAGCCCATTTGTCCTTGTGGCCATGGAGCAGCCAGCAGTGACAGCGTCCCTCAATGCCAGTCACTCTCTAGTCTTGTGTGACCTGCCTGGGGACTGCACACAAAGAAAGGACAGGAACAAACATCCACGAGGCAGCCCATTGACCGTTTTTTCTTTTTGTTTCCCTGTCACTGCGACCCCCTTCCTTGGGTGTATGCTGCATTCTGTGGCCATCGGAGTACTTTCACACATACCCTCCTGCTTCTGCCCCTCTGCAGTCCTAGGAGGCAGGGGTAGGCAGGGCTCACTGTTAGGTGAGGATGGCCATGCTTGGCTGAGTCATCTCCCCACCCCACCCCCAGTTACAGAGGAGCCAGTCCTAGACTCCTGCTATCCTGGACCTTCATCCTATGGCCTCATCCCTATTTCACGCCCTAGTCCATTTCTGGTCAACTTCTGGAGCAGCCTTCTCACAGTAGGCTCTTCCCACTCCACGGCGAGGGGGCTGCTCCTCAGAGGGGCAGGCATGTCTGGGAAACTGCCTGGATTTTCAGGAGTTTCTTTAATGGCTATTCAGAGAAGGGCCCTGGTCTGCAAAGACCCTTTCACACACAGCAGGAAGGGTGTCAATTGACATTTTGGCAACATCTGTCTATGATTAAAATGCATACCCTCCCTTCTCTGCCAAATGCATACATCCTCTGATCTAGCAATTCAGCTTCTAAGATTTATCTGTCAGATATCTTTGGCCTTGGGCATAAAGAAATGTGTCAATATATGTTTTTAAGTGAAAAAAGCAGGGTGAAGAAAAGTGTGCATGTAACGCTATAATTTCGTAAAAGGCAGTAGTTTTATTTCTGTGTACAGATAGAATATCTTTTGGAGGAGCCACAGAACCCAGGTAATACGGTGTTCTCTGGAGAGCAGGGCTGGGGAGCCGGGTAGGAGGGGCTTAATCTTTTCTATACCCTTCCCATATCTTTGGAATGTTGTGCCACATGTATGTGTTACATTAAACAAACAAACATAAGAAACAAACCAAACCTAAACCAGAATTTAGGGCTGCCGTGAGCCTGGCCTGGGTGGTGATTCTGTGAGTCCTTGGGCTGCGTTTATCATGTTTGGGGGGCTCATGTCTCGGGCTCACATAGTTTCCCCTTTCAGGTGAACCATCTGAAAAGGCCAGTCAGCGGAGCAGGGGATGCTCCAGACACCAGCAATGGCGCGACTGTCTCTTCCACCAAAAGGCACAAGTCCCTTTTCCAGTGTGCGAAATGTAGCTTTGCCACAGACTCAGGGCTCGAGTTTCAGAGCCACATACCTCAGCACCAGAAGGACAGCTCCACAGCCCAGTGTCTCCTCTGTGGCTTGTGCTACACCTCTGCCAGCTCCCTCAGCCGCCACCTCTTCATCGTCCACAAGGTGAGAGACCAGGAGGAGGAAGAGGCAGAGGCGGCAGAGCCAGAGGAGGGCTCTGGGGAGGAGGTGTCCATGGAGACCAGGGAGAACGGACTGGAAGAATGTGCCGAGGAGCCTCTGTTGGGTGACTCAGAGGCCAGGAGGTCGCTGGGCCTGGCCCCTGATGAGGATGGTGCCCAAGATGCTCAGAGTCAACCACAGGCCTCTCAGGACCGGGACAGCCACACACCGTCCCCGCAGGTGTGACTGGAAGCTTTGCAGTGTGCAGTCGGGTGGTGCCGTGGTGTCCTCCGCCTGCCATGCGGACAGTGGGAAAGAGAGGGCTCCGCCCCGGTGTGAGTGTGGCTGGCTGGGCCCTGGAGCAGAGTCTGCCCTGAGCTGCTGGGGGCTGGGTGTCCCCCAGCCCCAGGAGATGGCGGGGTCGCCCAGGACCCTCACAGCTCTGAATTTGCTTCTGTTATTTATGGCTTTGTGCTGCTTCTTGGTACCCCAACTTTTGTCTGCGTCCTTCCAGCCCCAGGCTGCTTAAGTGGCCCAACCCCGATGCTGTCACCTCAGCTCGAAACCCCTCAGCGGCTGTGCTCTTCTGGGAGGCTCCCCGCTCGCTGCCTTCAGCCAGGAGCCTCCTGACAGCAGCTCTCTTTCTTGCCACTGGAGCCTGAGAAGGGGGATGAGGGTGCTGGCGCGGTCCCTCTCAGAGAGCTCGCCCAGCCTGGCTTGCAGAGGGCCCTTGGTCACCATGCCCTTCCTTTCTGTCTTCTCTGATTCGTTCCCCCGAAAAGAGTCCTGGAGAATTAATTGTCACACTGGCCCATCCTGTCTGTGTGGGGGGCAGAAACTTCTGCAGCACACCTCTGTCTGGAACCCAGGAGAGCAGGAAACGCAGCCACAGCAGGCAGGCACCGAGAGGCAGACCCCCTTCAGAAGGAGCTGGGCGTCCTTGTTCTGCTGCTGTTCTGCCTTTCCTGATGTGCGGGGTGTGGGGCACAGAGACACTGGGATAACTGTACTCTTGCTTCTGTGCCATTAGAGAGGCTGCTGCCCCAGGCAGGCCAGCCCCTCCTCCTCTCGGCTGCACCCATGTTGCTCAGACTATATTTCAAATAAAAAAGTCTTCTTACCATGCAGGTAGGCTCTTGTATTCCTCTTCCAGTGAGCCTGGCCCTACCCTACTCCACCTAAGACTTCCCTCATTGTCCCATCTCTGAGGGAGAACAGTGTTTCCTGCTGCCCAAGGACGGTCCTCTCTAGATTTTGGACCTGTGGCGTGGAAACCAGGAGCTCCGTACTTCTGAAGGGGTGAGGGGAGGGTCTTATGCTGGTCAAGAGTCACCTCCAAGTTCTCCCCTGAGCTAGCAGCCTTGGTTTTTAGGGCCAATTGAAATTTTCCTGGGCACCTCCATCTTTCCTACAAATGGTTTTTCAAACTAAGAGAACCCTTTACTGGTGGGAGGAGGGGGAGGGATAGAAGGGAGGAATTCTGTACTTTTCTTGCACTGTTCAAGAGGCCTTGATATCACCCCTGCCACAGGGAACTCGGGTGTGGCAGAATTGGGATTAGACATGGGAGGCTGGGCTGTCTTTTCTCTGATGGCAGAGTTAGGACCTGACCTAGCACAAGGAGCCGGCTGTGCAGAGGTGTCCTCTGACCTCTGCTCTGAGTAGCTGCTGCAGCCCTGCATGGGTGGGATGTGGGACTGGGCCCGGCAGGATCTAGTGCAGCAAAGGGAAGTGGGTGCTGGCTGCATTCTTAGAGGCGATCCTTCAAGGAAGACATTAAATATCAATGATAAATTATTAAGTCAGGTAAACATGCCTGACCTTTTCACAATTGAAAAAAAATTTCTTCCTCTATCAAATGCCAGATTTTTAGTGGAAATGCTAATGGCATTGGGAAAGGTTAGTGCTTGTTTCAGTTTCAGAGAAACAGGGCTTTTTAATGATTGCCATACCTGGCAAGGCCACCATGTCCCTGCTTCCCAAGCAGGCAGCGAGGGCAAAGCGGGCCTGATTCCGGCTGCATGCAGAGCCAGAGCTGGCCCCAACTCAGCTGTCATCCCTTCTTAATTCCAGTTGCAGGGTGCTCACCCTGCACCCGGGGCCATTCACAGGAACAGATTATAGAGGAGGCTGATAGAAGCGTTTGAAATGGATGGCCAAACCACTTCCTGCTCAGAGACAGTATAGCTGGAGCCAGGGGAGAGGAGGTGGTGAAATCACAGGTTTGACCTGTCCTGACCTCAGATCTATGTCCTTCCTGGGAATGGCATGGAGTGGAAGGAATGTCGAGCCACTCACCAAGAAACCTGGGTCACAGCCTGGGTTCTGCCCTCAACCAGCTCTTAACAAACCCTCTTAACTTCACCAGCCCCTCCCCTTCAAGATAGACCTAGTATTTCCCATCCAACTGGATTCACAGGCTTTTGTGAGGTGATAAGCATGGATGCATTTTCTAGTTTATGAAACACTATCAATGTCAGGGATTATTGACTTGACTATGAAACACTCAGTGTCAGGGTGGAGTGTACCTTGCCGGCTATTCAGACTTGGATGCTGATGGTCAGTTATGATTGGTCTGGGACATCTCTCCACTGTTTAGTAAGAGTGATGATTAACAGCACTTTAAGCCCCGCTCGTGGGCCCAGCATCTTTCTAAAAACACTGCAGTGATTCTCACTTTGTCCTCACAGTGATCTCACAGTTATCCTCCATTTTACAGAGAAGAAAACCGAGGCTCAGAGAGGTTAAATAAGTTGCTGGGTGACCTTGTAAGTCAAGCCCATCTGGTTCTAAAGTCCATGTCAACTGCTGTGTTGCCTTAGTGACCCAGCTACTTTGGCTGGCTGCCAGCTTATCAACAGTTTGCAGCCATCCAGACATCTGCTTTCCTACCTCCCCTGCAGGTGGGGTGCCCCACTGAGCACCAGGTTCTCTTTGGAGTCAGTCTGTGCCTTTTCACCCCAAGGAGGGCCCTGTGCATCACATTTGCTTGTGGTGTTCCGAAGCACATGCAGTGTCTCTATGACCTTTCATTCTCATTGGGATTTATCTTGCCATTTGAAGATCATCATTTTGGTGAGGCTATTCCAGAAAAAGTGGCCCAACCCTCGCAGGAAACATGGTTCCCTCAGGGTCCAATATCTTCTGATCTTTTTTTTTTTTTTTTTAAAGATGTTTTAAAATAGTTGTGCTATCATTTGTTATCAGAAAATGCTTGCTGTAACAAGCACTTATCTGCTGGAGTGAATGCTCTACTGATCAAGTTAAACAGATAAGATCCCCACCCTTGTAGAAACTACAATTTAATACACTCTAAGGCTTGACAAATGACTAGTATTTATTTTCCAACTCCTTTATCTCTGTAAAATGATATGCCGAATTACTATAAGCTAATTGGTGTAGAAAGAGCTCTTCCTTTAACTTATGTAAACAGTCTGGCTTTTGAAAACAGCTGTGGTTCAGCAAGTTCAACACACTTTGCCTTCCCCGAGACTGCAGAAAAACCACTCTGCCTGCCCTGGTCATCACTGTGTATTCAGCTCTGGGCACACTTTCTTTTACTTGTTTTTAAATTTTTTTTTCATTTTTTGAAAAAAATTAATACACATACATGGTGAGACATCAAACAATGCAAAAAGAATACAATGAAAAGTAAGCTTCCCAATGGAGGTCAGCCTCCAGTTCCACATCCCCCTCTCCAGAATTAATCACTGTTTCTATATCTTATGTATCCTTCCTGAGCAATTCTATGCATTTACAAGTTTTTAAATATGTATATTTATATATCTATTTTTAATACAAATGGTAGCATTCTATACACACAGTGTTCTGAAGCTTGCTTTTTTTTTCACTTATATAATGGAGATTGTTCCAAACATCCAGTGGGTCAGTCTAATTCATTAAAAGCTCCTAGTACAGTTCCTTGTGTACACTAGTGGTTCAAAGAATGTTTGAATGACTGAATTCATGCATGCATGCGTGACTGAAAGAATCTGATTCAACCGGTAGCTACAAAGTTCTCTCAGGGTCTGATCTGAGACAGAATCTTCTGGATTCTGGAACATTTCTCCCTGTCTTTTCCAGGGGATTCAGGCTGTTGTCCAAAGCCTGACCTTTTCCACCAACAATTGCCACAGCAGTCTTAGAAACTGGGAGCCTTCGGTCCCTCTGGGGGAAAGAGCAGACTAAGACTCAAGTCCCAGTATGGGTTTGATTTTTTGTTTTAGGTCTCTATTTAAAATGCTTTTTCCTTGGGGAATTCCCTGGTAGTCCAGTGGTTAGGGCTCCACGCTTCCATTACAGGGGTCTTGGGTTTGATCCCTGGTTGGGCAACTAAGATCCTGCAAGCCGCGCGGTATGGCTGAAAGAAACAAGAGCAACACCTTTTTCTTATTGGAAAATGATATAGCATTATTAGAGAAATAAAAAACATGCATATTTATAATCCCATCTTTGCAGTTGTTTTCATTTTTGCATATCATTTTCCAGTCCTTGTTCTCTTCACAGCTGAGTTTATGGTATGATTATGATAACAGTGGTTAATATCAAACATTTCTATATGACAGACATTATTCTCACATTCCTTCTCCTGTTTAGTCTCATAACAATCCTATGAGATAAATATCAATACTACTATTATTCTTTTGGAGGTTCAGAGTGGTTGACCCTAAGGTCATGGAACTAGTAAGGGGCAGGTCTGAGATTACTCAGGTGTGACTAGCACTGCACTGCCTCTGATTTTGTACCCTACTTTTTTCTACTTAACATTATGTCTGGACATTTTCCCTGTTTCTACATAGCCTTGAGAATAAACTCACTGGCAGTGTAATAGAATGAAGAAATCCAGTGACTAGAAATCAAGAGCCCTAGGTTCCAGTCTGGATTCTGTAACTAAGTCATTTGATCTCTCTTGGCCTCAGTTCTTGCATCTGTCAAATTGAGGGGGGCGGTGGTTAAATTCCTGGGGATCTAGAATTGAGCCTGGCTAGATTTTATCTTCTTGATCCTGTATATATTTATGTAAAAATAGAGGGGACTTTCCTAAAGGCAAGATCTCTTATTGAATTTCTTCCTTTGTTTAATTGTTTTATTTATTTACTGACTTTTGGCCTAGATATATACAAAAATGGAAGACCCCCCCCACTGGCCCCCTCCCCCAAGGCAATATCACTTTTATTTGCATTTATTTATATTTCAATTTGCATCAGATTTCTGCTTTTTCAATTAGAATTCTAGTTCTTTTATGAGTAACTATTTCTTTTGGCTTTTGTCAAGCCTTTCCAAGTTTGAACTGTTTACTTTGTAATTCCAAAGCATCTTCAGATTCTTCTATTTCCCAGGTATCTATTCATTAGAGACCTAGGTCCAGATGAATTCTTGAACTAGTTCATTGTGTCATGTATTGGCCTTTTAACATGCTTTTATTTTTTATAATATTTACTATTATTTGCAGATTGAAATTGAGTTTTTAGTGCATGAACACTGAAAACTCAACAAATGTGTAATTGATTGTATGGAAAATGTGTCAAAAGGATACGATACAGCCATGTAAGTCAATTCTAACTGGGAAAAGCCTCCACCGTAGTGAGTGCTCATGTGACAGTGGGTCAGTAGCACCATCTCGTTTCATGGGTGGGCATGGTATTATTTATAGATAGATAGATATAGATAGACTAAAGTCTACTAGATATTACTTCTAAAACTTAATCTCATAGTCTTTGCCTCTATTTTCTGTGAAAACGGAGAAAGTTGATTATATCTTTGATGCTTGAAGTAAGTAATTTAGCTGCTCTTAGATATTTTAAACTAGGATGCTCCACTGTTTCCAGGCCTCCCTTTTCAGTTATAGCCCAGGGCACACTGTATACAATTCCTATTTTCCTCTGGGTTTTTCTAGTCCTTAGACCAAGTTGCTTGAAATTTCGCCCTAAGACCCATTGTGCATATAGACAAGGTTGCATATTTTTGGTATCTGAGGAGGAAGGTGAGTTCTGCTTTCTAAGAAGCTCTTTGCCTGAGAAGGAGATGTCGCATTTCTACACTCGGCTGGATCTGAGGAGGGTTTTGAATATGATTTTTAAATGGGGAAAAGGAGAACATGAGGTGAGGGGAGTGGGGAGGTGATGGTAAGGAAAGGCACAGAAAGTTGTGAAGGAGCAGGCAGGAGAGTTAGAACAGGTAGAGAGTTTAGAACCTGGAAAATACACTTGACTTTTAGGATGGGTGATGGTGGTGGTGGGGTTAGAAAGTAGGAGTAGCTGATTAGGAGGAAGTGTGGCAGGTGCTAGCAAAAATGGAGGCAGTGGCTTGGTTTGTCAATGGCATCCCTTGGGTTGAGCAGTAATTGCAGCAACTATTGCCAGGAGGTATTGGCATGTTTTAAAGAATGAGAAGATATAGCTGTTGTGGAAAAGGAGGGCCGGCTGAGATACAGAAGGACCCTTAAAAAAAGACTTGAAGGAAAAGGACCAGTTCACTCTGCAAGAAGACCCGGAGAGGCCTGGCTGGGATGGTATCTTTCTAAGAATGTGGAGTTTGTGTCCTGGGCCTGACCACCTAATTGCTGCCCCCTGACCACAGAGTCACCCTCTCATGTAATGGTAACTTTATTCTGGAAAGGACCTACATTTGAGGCAGAAATTCCTGGCCCCTCTAATCGGATGTTGAATTAGAATAGGTGGACTGGGGAGGGCACCTGGCTAGGGCAGCTCTACCCTTGAGTCCCAAATTCCCTGTCCAATCAAACCAGAATCAGGAGTGGCTTCTTGTTGCCAGTAACCCTTTAATTGTTGTCCACTTACCCCAGCACAGCTGTGGACACAGCTCCAATCCCTGGAGTGCCAGAGTGGCCAGCTTATCCCAGAGCAGCAGCACCTAGAGTCTCCACCCTCCAGGATTATGGACTCAGCTGCCTTGAGCTGGGAGCTGTGGGAGCTCTCGGAGGGAGGTCAGACAAGCAGTCTAGAGCACTGCAGATTGGCTGGCAGGAAGGGCAGCTTGCAGCAGAAGGGCAGAAGTTTCCTACTGGAGGGCAGGGCCAGCAGAAATCTAGGGCTTTGTTGAGCTCAGGGCTGAGACCTTTAAAATGAGTAGAATCAAGAGAAGGAAAAATAGAGCAAACTGGGGGGATGGACATGTGTTTGATTAACTTACTATGCTACTAATGACTTGCACTGAGATGGGCCATAGGTCTGGGGAGCTTTGATAACTGGTGTGGAAGATGGTGATGCTTCATAAGGAAGGTGTCACTGACCTCTGACCTCAATTCCTGTGCCATAGCTTGTGGAAAAGGGTACTTCAGCCTGAGTCCACGCAGGTGCCAGAAAAGCAAAATAAGATCTTGAAAGTCTACTGACCAGAGTGAGGTTGATGATAGTTGTACTTTCCCTTGAAGAGCTCACCTGTGAAGTGTGACATTCATGGCACAGTAGCTTAAGGTGGACATTGGCAAAGTGGACATGTTCAGAGGAGACCGTCCAGCTTGGTGCGGGACCCTCAGTGCCATTTCACTCAAGGCGCTCTTGAAGGAACTTGAGGTTTCATCAAGAAAAGAGATGTTTCATGATCCCTTTTTTCATACCTTTGCAGGGCTATTATATCAAAAAGGAGTCTAGATTTCCTCTGTGTGGCCTCAGAAGGCAGAACAGAATTAGACTCCATAAAAGGAAGATCCTCCTAAAAATAAAATGGGCCACCTGGAGGAGTAGCATATTTCTAATCCCTGGAGATGTCCATACACAGGCTGGGGGGACCCCCAACAGAAGTGTCCTAGAGAGTGCTGAGGCTTCACAGTGGCAGGACAAGGCTAGAGGTGGAGGCCAAGTTCTCTTCCTGCCAACCCTGAGTGGTCCCTGCCCCCGTCTCCTCCCTTCCTCACAGCTGGGGCCACATGTGCTTCCACTCAGACTTCTTCCTACCCCCGGCCAAGGACCTCTTCTGACCCCTAGGAGCTCCATGGTGACACTCAGGCACTGGCATCTGGCCACTCTTGTTGGGCAGGCCTGGCTCCGACGTCTGCTTCAGCTCTGGTCGTGGGGATGCTTCTGCTTTGTTCAGGAGGCCAAAGTTTGCACTTTATCACCCAATTCTGGTAACCCATTACTGCTTGAAAACGTGAGTGGTTTCCTTTGATCTCTTTTGAGAAGTAAAGGTAGTAAAGGGAAGTGAAAAATAAGGTAAATATTTCAGGGAAAACAAACGTGATCATCCTCACAGGTTGTGAGGAAGGAGGCCAGGCAGGGAAGGACAGGAAGAGCTGATAGAGCAGAGGTTTGAGCGCCTTGGAAGGAACAGTATACATTTTGAAGCAGAGGTTAGTGCAACTCAGGAATGATATAGATAGCCTGTCCTCCTTCAAAGTGGAAGTTCTCACCAATGGTCTCACTTTTCCCTGTATTTTGAAGGAACAGTTGACCACTGCAAGTGAGGAAGGCAAGGGGAGGTTGGAATCTTGTTTGGAACAGTTGCTATAGGGAAAGGAAAAGGTCAGATTGGGGAAACGTAAAAGGATTGCCAAGCTGCCTGAGATCGGACTCTGGTTGGAAACCAGAAATGTTGGCCAGCCTCAGAGCAAGAAGCCCACAGCCAAACTCAAGGTTAGGAACCAGCAAGGCAAACTTAGTAGAAGGTCAAGGGGCAAGTGAAATGAGATCCCTGAGGAAAGTATAGTTGTAGTTGAAGTTACTGTCCACTCTACACTGTGTCTGTGTGTAGATGGGGATGGGATGGGCATCATAAAGAAGTCAGGAAGGAACTCATGAGCGGAGAAGTTATGGGGGAGTTGGAGTCTGGAGTTGCCCTAAAGCTGAAGGCAGGCTTGGTACATGGAAGGATAACAGGATGGCATTTTACAGGTGGAGAAATTCCTCTGACGAGGTTCAAGTGGTGGACATTTGATTGAGTTGCTAAAGGGAGGGGGGGTGAAAGTCTCTGAGAGGATGAAGTCAATGGACCTGCTGCCAGGTTGTTGGCTGAGTTATTAGAGAGGCAGGGGACCAGAGCCTGCTGCACGGTGGCACTCAATGTGAGGTGGCCTGAATTCAATAAGTTCAGGTAGAAGATGATGAGAAATGTGGAATGGTGTCCTGATAGCTAATAAATATGAGGTAACGTATGCCCTTGGCCAATGCTTCAAAGGAGGGTGGATTGTTCCCTTGGAATTTTGTTAGTATTAGAAGAGAGAGAGCTGAGTAGGAAGGGAAGGGATGAGACTAATTCAAAATAAAAGTCATGTTCAAACTCATTCAGACCTTGAGAGGAGCTAATGTAGTTGAGTCGGAATGTCCTGGGAGACCCTGTCGTAGTCTGAGAGTAGCTTCCCTTGTTACACTGAGCTAAGGATGTTAATTAACAGTAGCCCGAGATTTTCTTACCACGGGCACCCAGTTTACTCTGGGGCCCCAGGAAGTTCAAAACAATTGGGAGAGGGGATCCTGGCACCAGTAGCAAGTTCCTACAACGCTTCATCAGTACTCCTATTTAATAGCAAACACTGACTGCCTTGTATTATGGTTATTTCCAAACACAGAACCACAGCACGCGCTCCTCTGTGCTCTCATGTGCAAACCTCTATTAGAGGATTGATGTTGATTCTGTTTTAACTTTCTCTTTCTTTCAGGCTTGAGAGGTTCTCAAGGGTAGAGACTATAACATTCATTTCTGCACCCTCAGTACCGCCATAATGCCTGGCGTGTAGTGGTCAGCAGTGAGACTTAATAAATACTTGCTGAATCAACAGCTATGACCTTCAGGATCATAAAGGATCATGACCTCACTCCTGTTAACAAAGGAGAAAGATAAAGCTCAGGGATGGTGAGCCACTTGCCCAAGGTCACACAGCCACTCAGTGGAAGAGCAGGATTACAACCTGAGTCTCTGGATTTCTAGCCTAGTTCTTGTTAAACAACACTTTACATATCCTCTCTCTCCTGCTAGGCAGTAAATCCAGGAAAGAGACTGTGCCTTTTCCATCTCTCCATCCTTGAATGCCTTGACACTCCTTACTCAGCTGTGCCCATATCATCATGAAAGTCTACTTGTTAAATTGGCATATAGCAAGAAGCTGGGAAGGACAGATTATACAATGGATGACAGGAGCAGAATTCAAAAAGAGTCAGATAAGAAGGAAAGGGAACGTGAGATGAAGAACATGAGATTTAACTTAAAAAAAAAAGGTGAAAGTTTGCACTTAGGATAAAAAAAGACTTTATAAGCAGGAGTGGGAAAGACTTAGAGGAACAGTGGTTCATGTTGAAAATTTACAGGCTCGGGATCAGTGAAATAATTTG
>NC_041224.1:42509993-42511050 GCF_002837175.3 Physeter macrocephalus
ACGTGGGATCCTCCCGGACCGGGGCATGAACCCGTGTCCCCTGCATTGGCAGGCGGATTCTCAACCACTGTGCCACCAGGGAAGCCCCTCATTTTTAAGTGTACAACTCAGTGGCATTAATTACATTCACAATGTTGCATGACCACCACCACTGTTTATTTCCAAAACTTTTCATCACCCCAAACAAACTGACTATTGTGGGCTCTGGTTTTTTGGCTTTCAGTTGGGCCTACTTGGTGTATTCTTCAGCTCGCCTCCTATACCAAAATGCCACAGACTGGGGTCTTAAACAACAGAGATTTACTTCTCACAGTTCTGGAGGCTGGGAAGTCCAATTTCAAGGTGCTGGCTAGGTGGGTTTCATCCTGAGGCCTCTTCTCTTGGCTTGTAGGTGGCCACCATCTTGCTGTGTGCTCACATGACCTCTTCTCTGTGCTCATGCAGAGAAAGCTCTGGTCTCTGTTCCTCTTCTTATGACACCAGTCCTTTCAGATTAGAGCCTCACCCTTATGACATCACTTAACCTTAATTACCTCTTAAAAGCTCTGTCTCCAAATACAGTTACATTGGGGGTGTTTTATTCACAAAATGAATCAGCTATACATATATATACATATCCCCATATCTCTTCCCTCTTGCATCTCCCTCCGACCCTCCCTATCCCACCCTTCTAGGTGGTCACAAAGCACCGAGCTGTGCTATGTGGCTGCTTCCCACTAGCTATCGGTTTTACATTTGGTAGTGTATATATGTGCATGCCACTCTCTCACTTCGTCCCAGCTTACCCTTCCCCCTCACCATGTCCTCAAGTCCATTTTCTAGTACATCTGCATCTTTATTCCTGTCCTGCCCCTAGGTTCTTCATTACCCTTTTTTTTTTTTAGATTCCATAAATATGTGTTAGCATATGGCATTTGTTTTTCTCTTTCTGACTTACTTCAATCTGTATGACAGACTCTAGGTCCATCCACCTCACTACAAATAACTCAATTTCGTTTCTTTTTATGACTGAGTAATATTCCATTGTATATATGTGCCACATCTTCTTTATCCATTC
>NC_041224.1:42511780-42515774 GCF_002837175.3 Physeter macrocephalus
GAGACACAGATGTAGAGAACAAACGTATGGACACCAAGCGGGGAAAGCGGCAGGGGGTGGGGGGTGGGGTGAATTGGGCAATTGGGATTGACATGTATACACTGATGTGTATAAAATTGATGACTAATAAAAACCTGCTGTATAAAAATAAAATAAAATTTTTAAAAAGAGAGGAAAAAAAAGTTAGGTTCTAGGCACACATAATTGTAAAAAGGTTTTCCCCTACATCAGTGGTTCTCAAACTGTAATATGCATAAGAATCACTTAGGGGACTGGTTAAAACACAAACTTCTGGGCTCCGTTCCCAGAGTTTCTGATCAGTAGGAGTGTTACCCAAGGTGTTGTGAGAGAAGCAGACCAATAGGAGTTATTACACACACACACACACACACACACACACACACACACACACACACACAGTACCTGTGGGAGCTGGGCCCACAGTCTCTGTAAGGCTGCTGTCTTCCCGTCCATCTGCTGTTGGAGCTTGGGGCGCACAGGGCAGGCAGGAAGGGGACGGCAAGGACCAGCTGGAACCTGTCAACTCTCGCTGTCTCCAGTCTTGATGCAGATCACCTGCACGATTCATCACTTAGCTAAACACGCCCCCGGCCTAGGGGTGAGAGAAGCTTAAGGAAGATCACGGGAAGGTGGAGCTGCTGCAGACAGATAATCCACACTGACCGTGAGTCACAGCCGCACCTGCCCCATCGCCCGAGCGTAAAACCAGAATGGCTGCGGCTTCCCTTCCACCCACCACATCTCACTCAGAAACGTCTCTCGTGGCCCACTCTACCTGGAAACACGCAGGGGAGTGAATTCTGGGGCATGTGGTTCCGCCTAGCCAAGTCACCACATTAAAAAGCCACCTCAAGTTTGAGGGTGGCGCTGGAGAATTTGCGCTTCAGACAAGCTCCCGGGTGACGCCCACGCTGCAAGTCTGTGGACCAGGCTGAGGATCCCCGCCCTCCACGAGTGCCCGGCAGGACCCTGTTGCAGGACTGCCTCAACAATTGCATTGCATCTACGTGGCCCCCGTCACCGCACACCGGGTGTGCCCCCAATTTTTATGACAAGCACAAATCCCCACCTCCAACTGCCAAGATGCTTCTTTGAGAATGGACATATTCCACAGGGAGGAACTCCTGGGGTTCTCTCAGCAATTCTAGGAAGATGCCCCAGAGAACCCCTTAAGGGACCGAAAGAAAATAAGCGATTCACGTTGACATCAGCACAGGATCCACTCTGGCAGCGGGACAGAAGACTCAGCAGCATGGACGGCAGAGAAAGTGTAGGAACTGTTTTGGCCTCACAAAAGCTCAAGGATACAAGAAAGACCAAGCAGCTATTTAGAGAGGATGAAAGAGGAGCAAGCAAGAAACCCTGCAAATAGCAACGTAGAGAAGGTGAGTAATTCGATTTGGGGCAGCTCTTGCATATGTATGCTCAGAAGGATGTGTTCCAGAACAGAATGTGTCAAGGTGGGAAGGGTGTCACCAGGCCAGAGGAGGACACATGTTGAGGCGTGTCCAGGGGAGCAAGGGATACTTTTAAAGGCTGTGTCTTTAGGGCCTCAGCCCAGGTCCTTCTCTGGAACTGCCTCCCACTCTTCCAGGTCCTCTGAAAGTGTGAGTCAGCCACCCCTGCCCGGCCACGGCGGCTTGGCCCAGGGAGGGACGTGTGACTCAGGGACCCAAATCCTTTCACTAGGATGAGCCAATCTGAACTTCTCTCAGAGAATTTGAACTACCTAACACAGAACTCCAGTCCACCAGGGAGAGTGGAGTCAGGGCCAAGGTCGGCTCCGCGTGGGCGGGGCTGGGTTTCTGGGGAGCAGAAGCAAGGGTCTGTGGAAGAGGCCAAGCCTCGGAGACTGGGACACCTGTGCAGAAAAGCAGAGGTGAGAAAGAAACTGGCAGGCTGAGACAGGGAGACAGAGAGAGCACAGCACAGGTTGAATGAATGAAGGAAACATGAATTGCCCCTCCCACACGTGATCTTCGTGACTGGTTATTGCGAACGAGTCGAGTCACTGGAGGTTACGGGGGGAAGCAGGTGTTCTCATAGCCGTGGGAGAAGGAGGTGATGCTATAGGTTCTGATTCTCTCAACTAGCATTTACTGAGCATTGCTGTGCGCCGAGCACCATGCTGGATGCTGGGATAGGAGATAGATAGAAATATAGCCCCACTAGTGGGGGATTTGGGGGGAACAGCCATAGAGGGAAGGGGTCATGTGTTCTAGGAGCACAGAGGGCTGAGTATCTGCCTCCGCTTGGCTAGAGACCAGGTGTGATCAGGGAAGGTGATATTTGGGTTGCATCTTTCCTTCAGGCCAAGGAGAGGGTAGGGTGTTCCAGGCAGAGGAAACAGCAAAGGAAAGGAAAGAAGTGGGAAAAGGCATAGCCCCAGGCTGAGGAGCAAAGGAAGTTGGAACTGCAGCTGAGAAAATGGGCCGTAGCTGGTCAGCATTGGCCCTGTGTGCTGTGCCCAGGCGCTGAGCTGGGAGTCCCTCAAGGATTTGGAGTGAGAGGGCGGGTGGCTGCGGCCATGGTCTGGAAGAGGGGGTGTAGGCCTCCTCCAGGTAGGAAGAGTGAGGGCATGTGATACAGCGCTCACACCTGCGGCAGCCTGCCTCTATAGCTCATCTGCCGTTCTGGATTCATTTCAGCATAGCCAGCCAATGAGTGGTTTAGATCTTCTCTGCCCAGTGCCACCCTTAGACTTGGGCAAAATGGATGCCATGAACTAAGCCAGACCGAAAAGGACAAATATATGATTCCACTTACATGGGGAACCTAAAATAGGCCGGTTCACAGAGACAGAAAACAGAATGGTGGTTGCCAGGGGCTGGGGGAGGCAGGCATGGGGAGTTCCTGTTTAATGGGTACAGAGTTTCAGTTTGGGATGATAAAAAAAAGTTCTGGAGTTGGATAATGGTGATAGTTGCACAAAAGTGCAAATGTACTTAATGCCCCTGAGTTGCACACTTAAAAATGGTTAAAAGGGTAAATTTTAAATTATGTTTATCTTACCACAATTTTTTAAATGTGGATGCCAGGGCTCCGTGCTTTAGAAGGCCCGGCCCCCCTCCAACCCTCCTCTGGCTGCGCCCTTGTCCTATGGGCTTTCAGCATTCAAGCACCTCACAGGCCTGAGAGACAGGCTGCCCTTCCCTAACGGGCTATGGAAGGGAGTCCACAGACTAACTTTGACCATACACAATCCTTCCCTTATGTACTGACTTCACAGCCCGGCCCCACATACGCTGTAGCTACCAACAGTTTGCACGGTTGGGAGTCAGACAGATCAGGGCCCAAGTCCCAGCTCTGTGTTCAGTTTCCCCCTCTCTAAAATGGGCCTAATCATAGTAGCACCTCATGAAGTGGCTGAAATGGGTAAATGAGCCCCTGCAATAACGTGGTTAGAGGCCTGACACACAAGAAATGTCAGAAAACTTGGCTCCTACTAGAATATTCACTCTGCGTTCTTGACTGGAGGACTGATTATAGCTGTGTTGAAGAGAAGTGAAGGGAGAAGGTCATGTTCTCTGAGGGTGGTGCAAAGTTATCCAAGCAGGCGAGTGGGAGCCCCCTGCCCTGGGCTGAGTCAGCTGGGAGGCCTGGGTCACGCTCACCAGACAGTGGTGTCTTCAAGTCCCATGTGGCTTATTATACTCTTTGGAGACATCAGTCTCACACAAGTCTCCGCCCTGGGGCTTAGAGTCTCATGATAAATTTGATTAAAATGTCTCTCCCTTTGACCATTCCACTCACAGGATTCACTTAGAATTCATTTATTTAATGGGTTAATATTTTGCATCAGCTTTGGCTAAGCAGGATCAGTGCCCTGAGACCGAACTCCGGTGTTTCTTGCTATCTGTAAATGAGAATAAGGACAGGTATTTTTGCTATGAGTTTCTTCGATAAAAATTTGGCAATGCATAATTTGTGTCACCTATTGCAACTTTTTTTTTTTTTTTTTTTTTTTTTTTTT
>NC_041224.1:42515899-42523792 GCF_002837175.3 Physeter macrocephalus
GCGGGCCTCCGTCTGCTGTGGCCTCTCCCGTTGCGGGGCACAGGCTCCAGACGCGCAGGCCCAGCGGCCATGGCTCACGGGCCCAGCCGCTCCGCGGCATGTGGGATCCTCCCAGACCGGGGCGCGAACCCGGTTCCCCTGCATCGGCAGGCGGACGCGCAACCACTGCGCCACCAGGGAAGCCCCCCGCAACTTTTTTAATAAGTGAATTTTATGCATCCCCAGTTATAACTTTTATTGCTTTTTTCTTGAGGGATTTTCAAGTAAATAGCTTCCAAAAGCCACCCTGCTTGTCTGGTTCAGATACTTTAAAGCCATAATTATGAGTTTGAATTGAGTTAAAAATAAGAGCCTCCAGAGCTTAGCTCATGCTGAGCACAGTGGTAGGCAAAAAGGTAAATCAAAACACTTTTGAACAATGGATGGCTACAGTTTCAAATAAAAAATTAGGACACTGTAAAAATCATCATATTACATTTGGTTCACTGGGAAACATCTCCATGTGACTACTAACCCACACTTTACTCACTGTTGTAAGTACTCCATGTAGGAGTACTAACAGCAAACGTTACTTAAAGCAACTAACGTGTCACATTGCTCTAAGGACGGTAAAATACATATGAAATATCTACAATCTCCAGCTCAACTTTCCCTTATTTTGCTAAGGGGAAAAACACATGTGAGATGAAATTGTATGGATATTATATTTGAATCTTCTGGATCATTCCAAAGTATGATGGCAAATTTTCTAAAAGGAAATCTGGTTATTTCTAAAGTATTTTTATAATGCAGAGCTACACTAGGTTTTAGTATGATAAATTTCCACCTAAGTGAAGACTTTCTCATTGAAAAGAGTGAAATTATTGAAAATATTCCATATCAGATTTATTTCCTGGCTATACAAAAAACTCTAAGCTCAGATTTCTGGGACACCTTTGTTGTTGCTGTTTGTTTGGCCATGCTGCACAGCTTGCAGGATCTTAGTTCCCCAACCAGGGATTGAACCCGTGCCCCCTGCAGTGGAAGCGCGGAGTCTTAATCACTGGACCACCAGGGAACTCCCAGGGATACCTGGAAAAACCATCTCCCAAAATAGGCTCTTTGAAAAGTCTCCTCGATGGCAGCAGATTGACATCCTTTGAAGGGATGTCAATCCCTTTTTGGAAAGGAGATACTGGGCAGAGTCACCTCTCGTGGATAAGGGAGGTGATCAGGCTAGACAATAAGCAAGCTGTCTTTTCTGTCGGTGTTTATCAAGCCTTCCCCACGTGTATCTCTGTGTGCTGGAGATACACGGACACGAGGCTTTCTAAGGCGGCTTGAAGACAGTTCTTAAAGGAAAACCCAAAGGATGTCTTCGACAATGGCAACAACATATAAAGTCCACAGTGCATCAAAATGACTACTTTTGACATAGATACTTATTTAGATAAGTTCTTTTATGTTTTTTTAAAAGAAAGACTAATTACTTCATAATCATACTTGATAAATCTACTTAGATAAAATTGTACTATGTGTAGATTGTGCTTTGTTTTATAATTGATGGGTTTCTGGAAAGTTGTGGAAATACTTTAAAATCAAACACACAAGGAAATTATTTTAAGAGGGAGAAACTGTGTTCCATTTATTTCCAAGCACCATTTGCTGTGTATGTCAGAGCAGGGACTCTGCTCCCAGAGAGATGCCCAAATCTCCAGAACCTGTTGACCTGCACTCGGCCTCCCCCGTAGGACCTGACACCTGACACCTGAGCACAGACGGGAACTAGTGAGCTTGTCAGAGGCAGGTGATATAGCGGTAAATCAACCAGGAGTCTTCTTAATCAATGCCATAGTTCCTAGTTATTGCTCTGGACATATTTACAAACAGAAAAGACTTGACCCACTTTATTACCCTGGTTCATTAGCTTCTAGAACCGGTCTCACATTTTTAGGATACGGTATGAGCTTTAAAGCTCTGCAGCAGCCCTGCTGGCAGTTTGGAGTAATTCAACCATGCAAAAATTCTACTTCGGTTGAATCATGAAATCGCTAGTTTTATAGACCAAAAATGGCAATCTCCCATGGTTCAACCTAATATGTTGGAGGAAGAGTATGGTATGGTTTAGAAAGTCAGCCTTTAGCATTGATCTTTCCTCCTTTTCCCTCCTCTAAATAACCCAATAGAATGCTTTCCTCTCAAGTAACTCCATGTAAATCTAAGACAGGGGATGTAGGGAAACACAGACAGTTCCTAGGCTCCAGTCCTCCCAGAGGGAGAACAGGGGAAGACCTTTAGAAATATTTAGTTCATAAATAAATCCTTGTCTAGCTGCCCAGTGCTGGGAGGAAACTGCTCAGACATTGCTGGTTCTACATCATTAATGCCATCACCACGGGAGGGCAGAGCCGCCTCCGTCCTGGAAGGAGGATAAGGATCTCACCCACATTACCATGCTGTGAAAATTAAGGCACAGAATCACAGTGAAGACTCACTGAGATGGTGATACAGTCAGATTCAGAACTAGTCTCTGAAACCTCTGGAAATTAGCTTCCATTTTAACAGCATGGACAGGAAAGCCTTGAGTGGTATTTCATAAGCCCAGTGGGTACTGAGTGAGAAACAAAATACAGCCTGTTGGACAGGGATTTGAGCTCTCTCTCCTCCTGTGGGTGTCGTGGTATAGAATCAAGGGCCATACAAACCCGTTTTGGGGGTAGATTCTGCAGTGTTTTGAAGATAGGTCCCCTACACCTAGAGTCTCTCCCCGGCGTGGGCTCTCCAACGTGCACTAATACGTGAGCTATTGTTGAATCGGCTCCCACACTCAGCACATCCATGGGGTTTTTCTCCCGTGTGGATTCTCTGGTGAATAAGACTTGAGCTCTGATTGAAGCTCCCCCCACATTCCCCGCATTTATAGGGTCTCTCTCCAGTGCGGATTCACCGGTGGGTAATGACGTTTGAGCGGTCACTGAAACGTTTCCCACGTTCCAGACACTCATAGGGTTTCTCTCCTCTGATGGCTGGTGAGAGTGGAACTCTTACTGAACGTTTTCCCACGCTCGGGGCACTGGTAGGGTCTTTCGCCAGTGTGCATTCACCAGTGTGTCCCGAAGTGCGAGCCGTTGGTGAAACTCTTTCCACACTCACTACACTTACGGAGTTTCTCTCCCGTGTGGATTCTCTGGTGCATAAGGCCTGTGCTCTGCGTGAAGCCTGTGCGGCACTCCCCACATTTATAGGGCTTTTCTCCTGTGTGGATTCTCTGGTGTGTGATGAGGTCAGAATGATCACTGAAGCCTCTCCCACATTTGGAGCATTTGTAGGGCTTCCCCAACGTGTGTATTCTCTGGTGGCAAACCAGATATGAGCTTTGGCCAAAGCTTTTCCCACATTGGCCACATTTATCGGGTTTCTTTTATCCAGTGTGGGCTAATCCGTGGACAGCTAAGTGTGAGCTCAGGCTGAAATGTTTTCCACATTCACAGCATATACTGGGTTTTTCTCCAACATAGGTTCCCTGAGGACCTATGAATTTACCTAAGTCTCTTTCTGGAGGAGAGAGCGACTCTTGTCCATCTTCTAAGGATATTTCCCACTGCTTCTCTGCCCCATATTCACTTTCCCAGTCTTTCCTCCAGTTGAGGTATTGGGAAACATCCATGCTGGATCTTCCTAATAACACCCCAGGTAGTTTTACTGCCTCTGAAATGTCCTGGCTTGAATCCTCCTCATTCTCTGTCCTTGTTTCAAGATCTGAAAGAATGAAATGAAACTGAAACTTTCTGATTCAGAAGAATGGAAACAATGTGAAAGAGGTCCTTACTGGTCACTTAAAAACAAGTTATTGGTGGTGACAGACCTTAATCAATTTTCCATTAACCAGGAACAAATAAGCTGGAGTATGGCTGAACCATCGTCAAGACCAGCAGACATCCAGGCCTCACTCATTCCCCCAGCTTCTAAGCAGGAAGGTCATGTGGAGAAAGGCTGGAGGCAGGTCCAGGCGCACTTCTTCCTCTTCAGTCAGAGCAGCTCCCCCCTCCTCAGAGGCTCTGTCCCCAAGCTCAGCTCCCCCTCTCCTCCCATCACCTACGAACTGGCAATCGATATTAAAAAGCCACCTTTCTCTTCCTGATACTGCCTTCTGGGTAGAGGGATGTGCCTTAGAATAATTCTCCTGGCCATTCTCCATCCCATTCCTTACAGGTGGGAGGAATGACTTCCTTGGTTAACAAGCAGTTGGTGTACGTGGCTCAGAAGATCAGCAGTGAGGGCTCTATCCCTGCAGGGTGAGGCAGTGGTTGTCCAGTGCTGCCTGTGGCTCAGTTCTGGGGCTCTATGCGACCCCACAGCTAAGCCACAACCTCAAGAGCTCCACCATTTAGAAAGCTGTCATTTTGATCTCAATATCTTACTCATGTCTCTCTCAGTCGGTCTACAACCTGAGCAGGAGAAGAACAGTTCTATTTATCAGATCGCCTGAAATTCCAACAAAATGACTGAGCCCCACCATGGAAGGGAGCTCATCTTAATCATGAGAAATTCACCCCTCCAATAATCTAAGGTTGGCTGTAGTTTTAGTTTGGGGCCATCCATGCTCCCTTTTTCTACTAACCTGGTTAAGTGATAGTTAATTAAAATTATAATTCAGATAGAAATTTAAGAGAGAAATCATAAACACTAATACTTTGTTTATAGCTACGTATTCCAAGGTAACTAGAAACCAGGCTTTCTTTTCTGTTCTTCTCACAACTCCTGTGGTTTCAGCACCACAGAACAATAACCGGGGAAGATCAAGTGCCTGGGTTCCTCTCCCGCCCTTGCCCAGTGCTGGCTTGTCCATGTTCAGAATTCCAGGTCTGACTTCTTTGTTGGTAAGATACTATCTTTCACTCATTTCCCACCTGCATAGGAAGTTTTCCGAATTTCCTTGAAATCCTG
This sequence comes from Physeter macrocephalus, assembly GCF_002837175.3. Lineage (NCBI taxonomy): Eukaryota > Metazoa > Chordata > Mammalia > Artiodactyla > Physeteridae > Physeter > Physeter macrocephalus. Next base: position 42,520,826 of record NC_041224.1, read on the forward strand.
GAGACTGTCCTTCCAAAGTTCTTCACTTCCCTCCAGACTTGGGACCCCATCTGAAAGGGGAACTGGAGGTCCTGCCCAAGGAAAAGCAAGAAGGGACATGTAATTTGCCTTCTGTTCTCATATCTGGAAGTGGTAGGTGGGATGAGAATGGAAGCACGTCTCAGAAAGGTCTAGTTTTCAGAAGAAAAAGTTAATGACTTAGGAAATTTTCCCCCTTAAGTTCAGCATACAGGGCAATGTGCTTATGTATTTTAACAATAATTATAACAGTGATGACAATGAGAACTAACATGTGCTGAATGCAAACAATGTAACAACCCAGGGAGGTAGATACCATCACTGTGTCCATTTTGCAGATAAGAAAATGGGGGCTCAGGGTGTTTAACCAATGTAACCGGGAACAGACAAGTCTTTAAAGTGGCAGACTGTTATATATAATATATGCAGAGTTCACATCTATGGGGCACTTTAGGTGGAAACACACACAACTGAAACTTTAAGTACCTCTCCTGTTTCTCTAATATTGTTACTAAAAGCAGGCAGGGAGATCCCTTTGCTGTCGAGCAGAGCAAAACCCTCAAAATCATCTTCCTGAGTCACCCTGGACTATTGGCTTCTGTCAGTATGTAGACTGTAAATAGTGTTCCTCTATAGAAATCAACTATTTTCCTCCTGACAAGGCCATTCAGATACAGACTAGTGATAGCAGAGTGACAGACGATAAACATGTCTCCTGATTCACGGTCCCTAATCTTCCCGCGGGGCTTCCTCTCTCCCACTGTTCTGAAGTGCACTTCGGGGAAGAGAGCTTACCATTGGGATACCCCCTCAAAGCCTGGGGGCCGAGGCTCCCGAGCTCCTCTTGGGGCTCCTCTGTCACCTCATTACCATCCCGTCACTGCCTTCTGGTTCTCTTTGGAGTCCCCTCTAGTCGGCAGAACGCCTCCTGCCACCTCAAAGGCATCAAAGGTGTTGGCCAGGGTCCAGGGACTCATCAGGGCACCCTTAGAAGGGGCAGGTGCCTGGCGTGTGGGTGCTCCTGGCTTTGCGGTAGTTAGCCTGGAGGTTTTTGAACCAGTAGCGACACTGCTCCAGGGTCCCCGGGAAGCCCCGTTCCCGCAGCCGCTCAGCCACAATCCGGTACACCTGGCGGTTCCAATGGCAGGTGCGGAGCTTCTCATGAATGTAGGGCTCACCAAGAATTCCCGGGAAAATTTTAGTCTCCTCATACCCCCAGTGCACACCTGGGGAAAGGGACAGAGCTAAGCTAAGCTAATGCTGCTGGTTTTGTAATGAAGATAGCAGAAGGGCTTGCCTGGTGGCGCAGTGGTAGAGAGTCCGCCTGCCGATGCAGGGGACGCGGGTTCGTGCCCCGGTCCGGGAAGATCCCACATGCCGCGGAGCGGCTAGGCCCCGTGAGCCATGGCCGCTGAGCCTGTGCGTCTGGAGCCTGTGCTCCGCAACGGGAGAGGCCGCAACAGTGAGAGGCCCGCGTACCGCAAAAAAAAAAAAAAAAAAAAAAAAAAAAAGCAGAAGATCCCCCCACTTCCTACAACAGCATTTTAGTGATTTTCCCGAGAAGTAATCAAGTAGGTTTTTCCCTCTGTAACAGGACTGGATCCAACAATATGCACACGCATATTTATTTTTATGCTGATCATCATACTTATATAGTGGTTCTTCCTTTTTCTCAGTTACACACATGAACAAAGGGCTCCACCTTTTGTGTGTAAAAATAGTCTTTCCTTGCCCTTTCCAAACTATTATAATATGCCTTCAGTCCACATAGTACCTCTGAAATAGCTGGTTGCGATGAGGCCCTCCCCAAACCCTGCTAACAACCAGAGCCCTCCCGTCTTGCTGGTGACAGGGGCCTACCAGTAGGACTCCAAAACAGGGCTGGGATACCAGAGCTTCCAGACGCTTCTTCAGTGCCCAGTTCTTCCCCCTCAGAATCCTCCATTATGGCTCCTGAATGCCCTTCTTCTAAAGATGCTGCTGTATGGCCTTGGTTCCACCCCTGCTTCTCTGACCCACCTTCTAACACGGCCTTGGCCAGCATCGCCTCCTCCTGCTCCCAGTAAGCCCTCTGCAGTTCTTCCTGCTCCACATCACGGTACCTCTGCCCAAGCAGACCCCCAGCCACCTCTGGAATGGAGGTGGCGGCCTGTGGACACATCAGGGCATCCATCTTGTTGTAGAAGGGGCAGGTTCCTAGCATGTGGGTCCTCTTAGCTTTGTGGTAGTTGGTCTGGAGGTTTTTGAACCGGTAACAACACTGCTCCAGGGTCCGCAGGAAGCCCCGCTCTCGCAGCCGCTCAGCCACAAGCCGGTACACCTGGCGGTTCCAATGGCACGTACAGAGCTTCTCATGAATCCAGGACTCACTGAGAATTCCCAGGAAAATCCTGGTTTCCTCGTAGCCCCAGTGCATCCCTCTGCCACCTTCTCATCCTCCAGGCCCTGCCACTCCAGCTCATCCCCCGTCTTGGCTTTTCTCAAGATGGGCACCTGGCCAGGCCTGACTCTTCCCCAACCCACCAGGGAGTCTCACACTCTCCTCTCTGGAGCACTGAAGATCGGGGCTCTGTGGGTTTTCCTCCTGCTCCATGTGGGAGCTCACACAGGGTCTGTGGGTTGGAAAGGCTGTTTGCAGGGAGACAAGAAGGAGACATAATGGTTGGGTGAATCTAATAATCCCAACCTCTTTATATGCCAGGGAGGGGAGATATTAATTTTTTTTTTTTAAGTCCAAGGGAGGGCTTCCCTGTGGCGCAGTGGTTAAGAATCCACCTACCAGGGCTTCCCTGGTGGCGCAGTGGTTGAGAGTCCACCTGCCGATACAGGGGACACGGGTTCGTGCCCCGGTCCGGGAAGATCTCACATGCCGCGGAGTGGCTGGGCCCGTGAGCCATGGCCGCTGAGCCTGTGTGTCCGGGGCCTGTGCTCCGCAACGGGAGAGGCCCC
>NC_041224.1:42524735-42566714 GCF_002837175.3 Physeter macrocephalus
ATTTTTTTTTTTAAGTCCAAGGGAGGGCTTCCCTGTGGCGCAGTGGTTAAGAATCCACCTACCAGGGCTTCCCTGGTGGCGCAGTGGTTGAGAGTCCACCTGCCGATACAGGGGACACGGGTTCGTGCCCCGGTCCGGGAAGATCTCACATGCCGCGGAGTGGCTGGGCCCGTGAGCCATGGCCGCTGAGCCTGTGTGTCCGGGGCCTGTGCTCCGCAACGGGAGAGGCCCCAACAGTGAGAGAGGCCCGCGTACCGCAAAAAAAAAAAAAAAAAAAGAATCCACCTGCCAATGCAGGGGACATGGGTTCAAGCCCTGGTCTGGGAAGTTCCCACATGCCAAAAATAAATTAATTAAAATAAATAAATGCAATGAGTGGGACAGGGAGGAGAGAAAGCAAAGGAAGAACTAAGCTACCATTTACTGAACACCAGGCACTGCACTGGAAACTTCACATTTGCTCAAAATTCCCGTTAGTATGCGGCAGAGCTGGGATTTGAACTCAGGACTGGCTGAATCTGAAGCTTTTGTTTTTCTCCCAGTACACAATCCTGCATACCATGAGGATGAGATCCAGATACCGAAAGAAGGAAGTAACGATTACTTTTAAGACAAACAAGCAATCTTAGAGTCAAGGAAAAGAATGACTTAATACAACCCCTCACTACCTCAGCTGTGGTGCTGCCTTACTCAAGGAAGGAGATTTGGGCAACATTTTGCAAGTTGATGAAATTTTGGAGCCTAATCTGTAAAGTTACTGGGCCTGCCCGCTGGGTAAAATTCCTTTGGAATTTCTGATAGGCAAGAGAATTGGTGCAAAGGGCCCCACTCAGTAGTAGAAGGTGACCTGAGTAAGAGAAATGTCTGGCCCACCTGGGAGCTACTCATGGTCCCTGGTCACAGCTGTTCTCCATAGAAAGACCCAGAGCCTGAGGATCAGGCAGGCCTGGGGGGAGAGAAAGGAGCCATTAGAGGGAATGCTTCTTGGCTCCCCCCAGGGACCAGCCCAACTGGTTTGGAAACAGAAGAGTCTTCCTCCTCCTCTTAGTGTCTGCTTTGTCCCATCAAAGGACTGGTGAAAAAGCAAAACAACACATTTCTCAAAGGAGAGTTCCAGATTTCCCTTCCATATCCATCCATGTTACTGACTGTCAGCGTTTTATGCTTTTATACTTCAGTTTTGATAACACATGTGAATCATCTGAATTGGTCTGGGGACACGTACCTGTTTTGAGAATTACTGCACTCTAGTTTAGCCCTACCTTGTGCCTTTCCTACCACCCAGGCCTAAAATTGGTACCCACACCTTACCTCCTGGGACCAGTAAGGTCTCACTCACATAAGGAGAGGTGCCACCAGCTCTGCTGTATAGTTTTACAAAACATGCTGACCAAGGTTCTTCTTCCCTTTGGAGGTGCCCGTTGAGTATCCCACAGATTCATGTGGTCAGCCTCAGTTTATAGGCCACATCCTCCCAGGGAAAGGAGCTGTATCCTCTACCCCACTTCCTGCAGTCAGAGCGGGTTTCACGCCCTCCCCACAGAAGGGTCCCTTCTCCCTCCCTACACTGATGCTTACCGCTCTCGTGGAAGGATCCAAGTTTTACTTTGGGGCTGTGGTTCACTTGGTCTTCTGGTTCTGGCTGTGAGTTCTTCACCACTGCCTGGAACAGACACATGGATTCTGTCTGTGCTTGCTTCAGATGGATGTTTAGGGGACCTAGTACCGATCCTGAGGGTTCCTTCTCCTCTGACAGCACCTCCTGTCCCTGTTCAAGGACTGGAAATGGTCAGAATTCTGTAGGCGCTAAAACTTAATCATCCCCAGACATAAAGAAGCAAAGGGGGAAATCAGTCTTATGCAAATCATTGCAGGGGCAGTAAGGAGTGTGGATGTGCGGGAGATGCCAAGGAGATAAGATCTGGAACCCAGGCCCACTGCAATCTGCCCACCCAGCTCTCCCAGGGCTGCTCCTGTCAACCTCTAGGCAAAACTAACAATGCAGAGAGAGCAAGCAACAAGGCAGCTATTTTGCAACAGGACCTAAAGGTTCAATAATGTCAATAAAGACCAGTGAAACCCCTTGCTTCAGGCTGGCTGCTGCTGAATGAGAGCTGATCTCCAAAGAGAAAATAGGTTTATCTGCTCCTCCTGGATCAGAGTGGTGTGCAAACTATTTTAAACAATTCTCTTATTTACTGGTGGGGACCAACACTCAGAGCAACCAATGTTGTGCGTCCTCTGAAAAGTCAGCCTGAAAATGGAAGGAAAGTTGCAGCTACCAGGCCCAGGGAATAAGCAGATTCCATGCTGACACCAACAGCAAAGTGTACACATCACCCATACTGCTAGCAACCCAAGGTGGCTCTGTCTCTCACATTCCTCTATTTTAACTACTCAGAACTAAGTTTCCATATCTCACCTGCAGCCCCAGTCTTCCAGGTTCTTTTTGCAAGTCTTCCACCAGAGCCACTGCCTCCTCTCCACTCTGGATGTTTTTGTCTAACCCAGATCTGGATCTCCTGGGGAAGGACAGCCAGGAACTGTTCCAGGACTAGCAACTCCAGGATCTGCTCTTTCGTACACTTCTCCGGTCTCAGCCACTGATGACAGAGCTTCTGGAGTTGGATGAGTGCCTCCCGGGGTCCTGATGCTTCTTGATAGTGGAAATACCAAAAGTGCTGACAGGAGGTCTCTGGTCCAGGGATACTCCCTTGAAAGAAAATTTCCTGCTCCCAGTGGGAATCTTCTTCCAGCTTCACTATTTAGAGCTCTCCTTGTACTTGAGGAGTCTGGATTTGTTCATCCACAGCTACAGCCATTGTTCAGATCAGAGAAGAACCCTGCAGCTGTGCTCTGAAGTTCAAACCTCTTCCTTTACTTCACTGGGAAGCCACCTTTAGATAGGAGTCTAAGTAGAACTTGAAATTCTAGAGCCAGAGACATACATTACAGAGTGAATTCTAGTGAAAATCACAAGGGTTAGCCCAGTGGGATTGAGGTGAAGAAAAATCTTCCTGTTCCTCCCTCCCCATGTCCTGATGCCCATGGACTCTGGCCCTCTGTCACTGGGGAGGCCGCTCCAGAAGTCTGACAGTAGGGGTCAAGGGCTGGTGGTCTGGTTGAAAAGCAGAGGAGCGTGAAGCTGTGTTTGCATAGCGATTTACTTAACGCCAAGAAAATGCCAATGATCCATACTGAAGAATGAGGATGAGCTGATGGAGATAATGGGGACAATAAACTGCTCATTCTCCCAAGCCACTGGTCTTCAGAGTGTTGCCAAGTACATGCAGTACAAGAGCCAGACGGCACACAAGGTAGCAGCACCTTGGAGAGCAGAGCCTAAGTGGAGCCCGCTCTAAGCTTCAGAGATTCAACCGCTCCAAACCTCAACTGTCCTCGCCTCTGGGTGGGTTCTCAGATTTGGGCGGGCCCTCTCTGGATTCCTCAGTTTTGGCATCGTTAACTCTCTCCCAAACAGGGAGATTTACCCTGGTTAAGGTTACAAGATGTAACAGCAAGGATAATAAGATCACAGAGTCACAGGATGTTACAGTTGGAACGAAAGTTCAGAGATAGTCAGGCTTCAACTCCCTCAAAGCTGAGGCAGTCACGGCTCAGAGACCCCCAGGACCTTGCCCAAGGTCACAAAGCTGGCAGGAAATGGGCAGTGGCTCAGCCCGGTGACGGTGGACCGGGTGACTGGGCCGCAGAGCGGACTTACACTGGAAGGCTACTCTGCTCCGCGGGCGACCTTCTCTAGAAGCTTAGGGGGTAAACCCGGGCCCTGGGGACAGGGTCGCCTCGTTGGCTACGGGGCCAGGGTCAACCCCGCCGGGCCAGGTGGGCAGGGAGAAGGAGAACGCCGCCAGCATGAGGGGCGCATCCTCCCCCGGGGTCTGCTCGCGGGGACGCGGGACCCGGGGTCTCCGCCCGGTCATGCCCAGCCCGCGCGGGCCCAGGCCCGAGGTGAGAGCCGCTCCCATCCGCCGAGGCCCTGCGACCACTAGAGGGCCCCGACTCCGCGGTACCTTCTCTGTGGGCACGCAAAGTCCCCACACGACACCCCCAACCCGAGGCCAGACACCAAGTCCGGACTTTCGGACAGCCATAAACACCGGAAGCGGAAATGCGAGCCCCCAAAAGACTGGGGCTTGGCCGGACTACATTTCCCATAGGCCTCCACCAGGGCCTGCAGACTGACAGCATGATTAACCAGGAATCTATGCGGATGGCTTGGGCGCCCATTTGTTCCAGACGAATCATTGACGATGGGTGGGACTTTCTACACGCCGGATTTGTGGGTGCGGAGCCGCAACTATAATCGTCGCACTTGGAGAGGGTAGTCCTGCCTCGCTTCTCCCACCCCCGTGATAATTTGGGGAGGTGGCGGCTTCTCGCCTTACTCCGCCCTGGGACCACTGAAAGACCCTTTCCAAAGCGTTTTCCCTTACAGCTGAAAGCGGTTGTTTATCCCTGTTAATCCGTATTTAGTCCTATTATACAGGTGAATAAACCCAGGCAGCTTGGACCCCAGGTCTCTCTTAGAGTGGCGCTGAGACTCCAATTCAGATGTTTTGCCTCTTAAAGTACTTTTCTGGCATAGTTGCCCACTGTGGTAATGCTTCACCCCTATCCTCCCCCTTGTCTAACACACACACACACACACACACACACACACACACACACACTTGCTCATTTCCTGCGTGCACGGTCCTGGGTGATTCAAGATGAATATCATTGATGCTTATTTATTTAACAATCAATTGTAGAGCATATACTTTGGGACAAGCGAAACACTTCTCCTCTTAGTGCAGCCCCTACTCTGCACTCCTCTTGAGGAGTGCAGTGTGGCAGAGCATGCATTTTCTAAAATGAAATGGTGAACAACTCCAATGCAGTGTGATAAGTGCTAAATGGAGGTGCTTTCAAAGTAAATGACTGGAAGGAAATACTGGAGAGCAGCTGGGAGAGCCCAGGAGGAAAGAAGGTGCACCTTCAGGGAAAGGGGGTAGGAAACCATACTTCACTTTTGCATATTTTGTCTGGTTTGCTTCTGACAACAAATTTTGCCTAGTTAGGTCTCACTCCCTATTTAACAGATAAAAGGTCTAAAATTAAACAGAAGGTGGGTGAAGCTACAATTCCCCCCAGGAGGGGCAGCCTGCGGTGGGGCAAGGGAAGGACAGAACAACAAGAGGGGCTCTCCGTAGAGTCCTAAATCCAGTTACAAGTCTGGGCCATGGAGATTCCTTCTAGCCTCTTGATTTTAGTTCCAAGAGGGCTAATGTGGAAAACTCAGGCCAGCGCTTTCAGCATGCACGCACAGCTAGCTTTCAAGCCAGCCCAGCCCAGAAGTTCCAGAGAGCTGCCTCAGGGACCAGTGAGGTGGGGCAAAGACCCAGCCCGGGAGAGCACTTTGGGTTCTCACCATCCAGTCACCAGAGCATCTCTGCTTTTACATGTTTTCTATTGTTGCAAGATTTCCCTTGAAAAAGTGGTTCCACTGCTACAAAAAGAAAACGGAAAATGACTAATCCAAGTATTCCATGCGCCATTCCCTTAACTCAGGGATCTCCTGAGCCAATGGAACTTTCACTGGAAGCAAAATCAAACCTGGAAGGGTCGTCCCAAACCTAGCTCCTGTCAACCTTCACCGTCAACACCACATCCAGTCCTCCAAACGAGAAGACTTGCATACGTGCCCTCGAGCTGCGAGCCACACTCCCCAAGGACTGGGACTAGAGGCCCCCGAAGAGTCTACACAGATGAGATGTTTTCCCAGCTAAAGCTTTCTGGTCCCTCAGAGGACAGTTGGTCTCAGAAACCTAGAAAGGTCCATTCTTTGGTGAAAGCAGGTTCTATTTGATCTGAGTTATCAATATTACCACAGACAGTAGGATTTCAACATTCACTGCCACACCGAGTGATTTCTAGCAGCCTTCTGGAATGGGAAGGGCAAGCACGGGCATCAGCTGAGCAGGTGAGGAAAATCGAGATCTCCAGAAGTGATTTGCCCTAGTCATGCTGCTAGTTAGAGGCACAGGTGTATCTAGAACCAGGCCTGTCAGGTCTCTTTGGCTCCCAATACCCCATCCACTTCGCCACAGATCTCAGAACAGGAACAGGAGGGAGACAAGCAGGAGCTAGTGACTCAGAAAGGCGGTATCACATGGGACAGCTGAGAGAGGCAAGTGACAATAGTGCTGAAACTCTTCAGCAAGAGGGTGGTTTCTAGACCATTGATATGTTTAGAAAAACATGGCACAGAGGGATTTACAAGCAGTGTGTAAGGAGACAAGGATTTTGAGATGAAAGAAATAAGCGTATCCTCTAAGAATTCAACTAATTACAGCCACGTGTACTGAGTGGCTGTCTCCTAAGCCCCCTGGATCGTCCACTTAACTCCAACTTAACCAGTGACACTAACCTGTCTGTGGAAGGGGCGTGTTCAACAGGGAAACCTGGAAGAAACTGTTAACGAGGGCTTCCCTGGTGGCGCAGCGGTTAAGCATCCGCCTGCCAATTCAGGGGACACGGGTTCGAATCCTGGTCCGGGAAGATCCCACATGCCGTGGAGCAACTGAGCCCGTGCGCCACAACTACTGAGCCTGTGCTCTAGAGCCCACGAGCCACAATTAGTGAGCCCGCGTGCCACAACTACTGAAGCCCGCGTGCCTAGAGCCCGTGCTCCACAGCAAGAGACGCTACCGCAATGAGAAGCCCGCACTTGCCGCAACTGGAGAAAGCCTGCGCGCAGCAACAAAGACCCAACGCAGCCAAAAATTAATTAATTAATTTAAAAAAAAAGTTAACGAGGCAATCTTGGGCACGGAGCCCACAGCGCTGGGGGGGCAGGGAAGAGAAGGGGATTTTGAAGTGCAGCATTCATCACCTGAGGGGGTGTGTCACATGACCCCTTTCTTTCAATCCGTGCTCACCGGCCACCGTCTGATCACAAAGCCACCATTTCAGTTTTCAGTCACTGGCGACCAGGAACAAGGGATGCTCTGAAAGTGGCTTGGGATTGGAGATGCCCAATGGAAATGAATAATAATTGGGCTTCTGGAATATTGGTCTCTTGGAAATGTAGTTACCAGGAGCCTCCCACCCAGTGCAGTGTCTGCTCATCTCTGGGTGCCCGCACCACGAAACCTGGGGACTGGAACTCGTGAGTGGTAAATCTGACAAGATGTGCCACCCCCTGAGGCATCCTGGCGGGCCTCCTGCCCCGACACCGACAGTGTAAACAAAAGGCAGAGCCACTGTGCCTGCCAAGGCCTGTGAGCTGTGAGGGGCCTGGGCAAAGTGTTTCCTTGGAGCCAGACCTTCCTCCTCCCAGCAGCCAGTCTCCTACAGCTGCCGTGGGCCTTTGAATGGATGGAAAATTCACAGAGTTGGGACACTGGGAAGAGTGAGCAGGGGAGAGAGGGAGTGAGGGGCAGGTAGGCCCAGGAGCCACAGCCTCTGCTGATGCCAGAGGCAAGAGCTCAGTTGCACCAGTGACTTGGGTGGAGCGCCACAGGGAATTAACCACAGCCCCTACTCTCCACCAGGCTCTGCAACCTTCTGTCTCAAAATCTGAGCATCATCCGTGGGATTCTACTTTCACTTCCTCTGTGGCCACGGGCTATTTTATCAAGTCAAGAGGGTGAGAGAAAGGAAAGACTCGAATATTCTGTCCAGAGATTTGAAATAGCTTAACAGGGCCAGGCAGCAGGGAGGTTAAAATGGCCCTGCATTTGAAAAACTCCAGGTCTGTCTGTGAGAGACTGTGGGAAGGGCAAGCCCAGCACACCGGGCCCCTGCACAGCTCCCTGGTTATGAGACAGGACTCCCCATCAGGGATAAAGGGTGGGGAGGGCGACCACCAGTCACGTGCAAGGAAGGACCAGTTACAGTTGTGGATCATCTTGATACTAGAGGAGTAGCCAATATGCTGGGTTTTTTAAAATGTTTTGTTATTCTCTCCATTTGTTCCTTAGGTGTTTCTCGTGGCTGTAATAATGCAGCGGGGTTAATTGACTTCCGTAGAGTGGTTAAGCTACAGGTGCTGGGCAAGGTACATACTGAACCTCTCCTCTGAGTCTCCACTTCTTCATCTGTAAAGTAGGGATACTTACCTACCTCATAGGGTTGTTGTCAGGATTGAGACCCACATGGAAAGAGCTTAGCACAGTGCCTATGCAGAGTAACCCTTCCATAAATTGTGTTACACTAAGCTACTATGGCTTACTGTAAACCAGAAATGCAACCCAAAAGGAAATAAAATTCCATGAAAAACAAGAGGAAGTCTCATGATGACCTGCCTCAAAATGTAAAATCCCTATTAAAAGTGAGGGTGTGTGGTTAGTGGCACAAGTGTGTCTAGAGCCAGGTCGGTTCAGCTCCCAACACTCCACCTGCCCCACTGCAAACTTCAGAACAGGGTCAGGAGGAGACACATTACTGACCCAGAGGGGACCTGACTGGGGGACTTTGGGGTGCTGCTAAGTTGTTTCTTGACCAGGGTGCTGGTTACACAGGTGTATACAGTTTGTAAAAATTATATGAGCTGTACACTTATCTATGTGTTATATTTCCCTTTTTTTTTTTTTTTTTTTTTTTTTGGCTGTGCCGGGCAGCTTGTGGGATCTTAGTTCCCTGACCAGGGATTGAACCCGCATCCCATGCATTGGAAGTGTGGAGTCTTATCCACTGAACCGCCAGGGAAGTCACTGTGTGTTATGTTTCAACAAAAAGTTAAAACAAGAACTCTCAGGATATAGTTATACGAATACCCTGGGATTAAAAGGGTGAGAGAGTAAGATAAAGTCTCCAAGCTTCACTGCTTGCCCAGAGAGAAGAGAAATAGATGGTGTACTACAGACTCAGCTATAAGAAAGGGGATGCATGTTTTTCACTGACTTTTGATGATCTGTGACATTTTGAAAAGAAAAGCTTTTTCGTTAGGATTCTGGTTGGTGGGTTGGTTTTTATGTCTTTCGCTGTGTCTCCATTCACTGATACCAATAAATTGTAACTGAGGTGAAAGGTCACTGAAGTTAAAACTAACTTAATCATCTTACCAAAGGGAAGTGTAGGAAACCTAACCCATTTTCCAGGTCAGAATTTTGGGCTCCATCCGCCTCTTGCATTTACATATACCTGTATGGAGAGAATCCAATTGGCAAATATTTATTGACTTCTTATCACATGCCAGGCCCTGCTCTGAGTGCTGGAGAGTTTGGAACCTCGGTAGCGGTGTGAGCATAAAAACTCGAAGAGGGACAGGGCAGAATCACGTAACAAGTCAATGCAGTGAGAGTCACAGGCACCGAAATGGGAGAGCTCAGGGGTGTGGTGGACGGGGTCACGTCTGCCAGGCAAGTGCAGGGAAGACCTCACGAAGGGGGTGGTACCCAGGCTGAGTCTTCAAAGATGTGCAGGTGTGCCCTGGGCAGACAGGGCAGCCCAGCAATCCAGAAGAGGGAGCAGAGTAAGCAGAGAGACGAGGCCCAGCAGGGCACATTGAGGGGAGCTGCCAGGGGGTGAGGATGGTCAAGGGCATAGAGGTGCGGTGACGAGGGCAAGGCCAATTATGAACGTGAGGTTCCACAGAGGACCCCATCAGGAAGACCTCATCTGCCCTCCAAGGACTGTAGCCTCCTTAGGGGGATGGGGGAGCCCCAGAGGGTTTAAGCTGGGTAGTGACAGGCTCAGTTCTTTGCTGTGGAAGGACGCTCACTCTGGCTACAACACAGAGGATGGAGTAGCGGGAAGCAGGGCCAGAGGGAGCTTGGGGCACCAGGAAGGGGGCTTTTGCAGTGTCAGGCAGGGGTTTGAACTAGGCCAGGGGGGTCGGGGCTGGGAAAAGTTGAGAAGGGCTTGGTTCCCAAACGGCTCTAAGGGATTTGAGGGAAGAAGAGTCTTGGATGACTCCTAGGTTTTTGGGTTGGGTGACACCGAGTGGATGGCAGTGCTACTCACGAGGAAACACACCTGTGGAACCAGCACCCTGATCAAGGGAGGCAGGTGGGGGACTTGAGTTCTGAACATGCAAGTTTGAGGCTCTAGGAAAAAGGGCAGGAGGTAAGTTGCAGGAAGAAGCCAGTAGAGAGGGATAGACTGGAAATCGAGAGAGGAAATAGCAGATGAGCAAAGTCCTGAGTCCTGGAGGGAGGTGGAGGCAAGTGACAGGTGGAGATAGATGACTATGAAACCGAAAGCACACATCTTGGCTGAGCCCAGAGGCAAGGAAGTGACAGGGTTTGATACACAGAAGTTTGGTGGTTGGGACACTGAGGGAGGCCACACTTGGCAGGTTCAAGGTTCTCAGAGGTGAGCAGAGCCTGGGGGCTGGCGTGGGTCTGAGGGCCAATGGGTACAGGGCAGCCACTGCGGGGCCTGGGAGAGGGAAGTGACCAAAGTCACGTGAAAGACTTGCTGAGGTGGGCCTGGGGGCCACGCTGAGGGTAAAGCAGATGCCTTTAAAAAAAAAAAACCATTTACTGTAGGTTTTTAATGGTCCCAAGGCTGTTCCCATGAACTTAGAAACAAACTGGTAACAAAAACTCGGTCCCTAAATATATGTACCTTGAAGGGGAAATAGTCTTTGTTACAGAGACACAGGTGTAATTGAGTTGTGAACAAAGATGTGGCAGAGGCAGATCTGCAGGGGGGACTGGGGCTTCTTGACGTTTTTTTAGGGGAAGAAGGCCGTGTCCTTCCATCCGACACATCCGGCATGAAGACCCCTCCTTGACTCTGCAGAGCCTCTCTAGGTGCAAGCAGGACAGGAAGCAATGGGCTCTCAACCTTTCTAGAACCACCATTTGTCATTTCCCCAACCTGGTTCCAGTCTAATTCTGCAATTTCAGCTAATCTGGTTTCCTTTCTTTCCAGGACATTTTGTGTTTATACCAGGTAGGGAGGAATAAAAAAAGAAATTTAGTTAGAAAGGTTTAAAAACCTTAATATCTACTCTTTTCTCAAGTTAAGCTTAAGGGAAAGAGAAAAACCACTATCTTCTACAACCCAAATTCCAGAACTGAATGCCACCTAGGAAACCCTCCTGTCCACTCTCCCTTACAGACAGGGCAGTTCTTGTATCTTCCCAGACAGATGGAAATCTTTCTCCTAGTAAAGCGGCATGACGACGGGTAACGGAACTTCTTGTTCATAACCTTTCTCCAGCACCTAGCATGGTGATGGTACGCACGCCCTCAGTAAATGTTTGCCCTGTAAGTGAAGGAATGGAATCGGTGACGGGGATTTCACAGCCTATGTGGTTTGGTGTAACAACTGCTACTGCCCAGAGCTTCCTTGTGTCTAACTTAGTTGATTCTGGATGGAGATGGCCTCCCAAGGAGACCACTGGGAATCATCTGGCACCTCGGCCAAAGCTGCCGCTCCAAGTGTTGGTTGACAGACTGGATGCAGAGTTAGCAAAGAGCAGTGGAGAGGTGTGTGCACTGGTCAAGCACACAGGACTAGGTTCACCCAAAGGTGTGCTCTTTGAAGCAAGTGATTTCTTTCCCCCTAAAGGTCTTGGACCACTTCCAGCCTGGGGCAGGAGGTGGGTGGGGTGGGGAAGTGAGATATGGGTTTGTCAAGTTCGGGTTTTTAACACATGTGAAAAGACAGACTCAGGAAAAGAGTGGGACTCTACTTATTAGGCAATTTGGAGCATCCACCCTGTAAGAACCAAGGTGCGTTCTGAGTGCAGGCCCTATGTGTAGGAGAGAAAAGCCTATTTACCCTCCTCTTCCCTCCTAACAAACCCCTTCACCTGCTATCATCCTGTCTTTACTGTTTCACAGCTCAAGGACCCAAGAACAAAGCCCTGGTAGCATCCCAAGATCAAGGGCGACATCTGTAGGACAACTCTTGATTCAAGCCCAAATCTCTCCAGGGTACAGGTGATGTGTCCTCAAAATCAACACTTCCTTAAAAATAAAGTTCTTTGTATACAAAAGCTACCAGACAGAATTCTAGATCTGCATATATAAGATAAAAACGACAAGTGCACAGAGTGATGATTACGGGGCCATGTATCTGGGGGGTAAAGACACAAGGCGACCCTGCAGAGTGCAGGACTGTTTCACCCTGAACAAGACAGAAATACCATTCACCAGGGGGAGGCAGCTGGCGGCTCTGACTTCACCTCACACTCAAAAACTGAAACGCTGCAAGAATAAATGTGTCCCCGCTGACCCACAGCCGACTTACCCCAGGACAGTAAGCAGAGACAAGGGCAAACACATACATCTCCTCCATTTATGCCTTCCCTGGCAGGCCCTGGGCAACTCCTGTCAATGGAAAGGTACTGGGACACTGGTTCTGGGCCAGACTCCCTCGTGTTTTGGTGTTCCTGACACTTTCTAGAATGAGAAAAGGGCTTTAGCTTCATGCGGATGACTCAGAATTGGAGAAGCCCCTCCACCTTGACCCAAAATCAAACCCCAGGACACAAAGGCAGGAAGGGCCAGTTCTGCCATGGCAGGGGCCCTGGGATGCTAGCAGCTCGGGTGAAGGCACCTTAGCCCAACAACTGGCAGCAGAACGACCAGACAACACCAACAGGTTTCTGGTATTTCTCTAAAATGTGGGCCATGCTGTCTTCCGTTCCACACGGAGAAATATCCCCCCTGTTCTACCAAAGAGGAAACTGGGACATAGAGGATCAAGAGAGAAGGAGCCAATCAAGTCGAGAAACGTGACAGAAAAAGCCCCAGCTTTCCGACCTTCCATTCGTACGCTCTGTTCTTGGGGTTTGACTCTGACCACTAACACGATGGGATCCTAGAAATGAGGGTGAGCAGGGGTAAGATTCTGGCAAAGATCCCCAACAAGCCTTTAGGAAGAATGGCTCTTCTACAGACACATCCCTGTCTGGGGGCAGAGTGGCAAGTGCCCTCCTGGGCCAGTCCCTCACCTTCCCTCTCTGCCCCTTCAGTAAAGTTTCTCCTTCATGTGAGTTCTCTGATGTGTGATAAAATTGGAGCTGTTGCTGAAGCCTTTGCCACACTCGGGGCATTTGTAGGGCTTCTCCCCGGTGTGGATTCGCTGGTGTATGATGAGGACTGAATTCCAGCTAAAGCCTTTCCCGCACTCGGGACACCTGTATGGCTTGTCTCCCAGATGGGCTCTCTGATGCATGACCAGGATGGAGCCCCGGCTGAAGCTCTTGCCGCACATGAGGCATTTGTAGGGCTTCTCACCCGTGTGGGTCCTCTGGTGCACCACCAGCTGGGAGCGCTGGCTGAAGCCTTTCCCACACTCACTGCATTTGTAGGGCTTCTCACCCGTGTGGATCCTCTGGTGCTTGATGAGGTTGGAGCTCCAGCTGAAGCTCTCCCCACATGTCAGGCACTCGTAGGGCTTCTCGCCCGTGTGCATCCCCTGGTGTGCAATCAGGCTAGAGCTCTGGCTGAAGCTCTTCCCGCACTCCCCACACTTGTAGGGCTTCTCCACCAGGTGGGTCCTCCGGTGCGTGGCCAGGTTGGAGCTGCGGCTGAAGCTCTTCCCGCACTCGCTGCACTGATAAGGTTTTTCTCCCGTGTGAGTTCTCCGGTGGGTGATGAGGGCTGAGCTCTGGCTGAACTTCTGTCCGCAGTCGGGGCACTTGTACGGCTTCTCTCCTGTGTGGATCCTCTGGTGCCTGATGAGGTTGGAGTTGTAACTAAAGCTTTCGCCGCATTCTTTACATTCGTAGGGCTTCTCTCCCGTGTGGATCCCCTGATGCGTGTTCAGGCTGGACCGGTTGCCGAAGCTCTTGCCGCACTCGGGGCATGAGTACGGTTTCTCCCCCGTGTGAGTCCGCTGATGGGCGATGAGGTTGGGGCTCCTGCTGAAACTCTTGCCGCACTCGGCGCACTGGAAGGGTTTCTCTCCCGTGTGGATCCTCTGGTGGGTTATGAGGTTTGCACTCCGGCTGAAGCTTTTCCCACAGTCCCTGCACTTATAAGGTTTCTCCCCGGTGTGAGTAGTTTGGTGTCTACTGAAGTTGGAACCATCACTAAAGCTTTTTCCGCACTCGTCGCATTTGTAGTATTTCTCTCCTGTGTGGGTCCGCTCGTGCGTGATGAGGTGGGATTTCCGGCTGAAGGTTTTCCCACACTGGGGACACTCATAGGGCTTCTCACCCAGGTAGGTGCCCTGAAGGCCTATGAGCTGTCCAACTTCCCTGCCCTGGGGTGGCACCTCCCCCGGGGTGTTTCCCCGGGGCCCCCGGGAGCTGCAGTCTCTCTCCAAGTCACTTTCCCAGTCAGATTGTGGAATGCCTTCCCCTTCAGGCATTTCAGAGAACATTTCATGTGATTCAACATGCTCAAATATGTCTTGGTTAGAGTTCTCCCCATTTTCACTCTGGATCTCAAAATCTGAAACAATGAAGAAAATTGTACAATTTGTACTCAATTTCCTGTAATGATGAGAAAAGAAAACCAAAGGGGAAATTTAAAATGAATTAAACTTCAAGTGAAAATAAAAAGGCTAGAGAACCCTCAAAACTTAAAAAAAAAAAAAAAAAGGTTTATTTCCTTCTAACTGGTTATCCAGTTGCCAGGTCTCATATCTTTATGGTGATCACCCAGAATTTCTAAGTCTTAAAGATGTGGGTTCCAGGTCTCTACCTGTTTCTCCACTGGGAAATGAGATCAGGTGGGAATTTTCAAATTCCTGATCAAAGGAAAGCAACAGGGTACACAGTCCCCGATACTCACCATGGTGCTCGATGCTTAGTAGGTGCTTGATGCTTAGTAGTGCTCTATTAAATTTGATGAATGAATTTCTTATTGGTACCACAGATATTCCCCTAAAGCTGTCTCCTTTCAAATGGAGCTTATATAATAATTCTGTGCCTTAAAATGTCTGATGCTTATAATCTTATTAGTTGGCATTTAAGTAAGACACAGACAAGATGACAGGGCACCAGCAACAAGGACTCTAGGTGTCTATACACGTGACTGGAAACAAGTAAGTGGGCAGTTAAAAGAGCCCTCAAATTTGGGGACTTCCCTGGCGGTCCAGTGGTTAGGACTCCACACTTCCACTATAGGGGCACGGGTTTGATCCCTGGTCAGGGAACTAAGATCCCACATGCTACGCAGCAAAAAAAAAAAAAAAAAAAAAAAAAAAGAGCCCTCAAATTTACCTGCAGTGAGAGTCTACAGAAAGATCTCCCATCAGTAATACAAAATACAAAACATATATCTTCCAGAAACTTGCCAAACTACTGCCCAATACTTAGCAAACGTTTGGATGAAACAAATCATGAGGGAGGACTGCTGGAAGAACATGCATTCCCTTCCTTAAATGAGAGACTCTAAAGTCTATCCCAGGATTAAGCCAGCAGAGCTGTGGGCCTGGATCACACTGCTCTGACACCGGCAGAACTGTGTTCACTGAACTGCGTGTTGGTTTAATGGCTCTGGCTGACATTGATGAACACTCTAAGAAGGGTCATTAGAAATTAATCACGGACTTCCCTGGTGGTCCAGTGCTTAAGGGTCCGTGCTGTCACTGCAGGGGGCACGAGTTCGATCCCTGGTCGGGGAACTAAGATCCCATGTGCCCCGTGGTCAAAAAATTAAATACATAAATACATTAAAAAAAAAAGATAGAGGAACCCTTGAAAGGTACACTGTGTGCCAAGGAAAACTAACCCAGGGTGGTTACTAATGAGATGGGACAACAAGGTAAAAAGATCGAATCACTTATATGGGGGAAGAAAATCAACCAGTCTCAAATTTCTCTCCGGTAACATTCAATCCCCGCAGATCGTACAACAAGAGCTACAAGACATGCAAGTAAAGAAAACGGATGTCAAGGATTTTACGTTCAACAAAACTGTCCTTCAAGCATAAAGTTTACAGGCCAACAGCTTTGAATATACACAAGTTCGCAGAATATTGTTCCTATGACCCTTCTTGAGGAAACTATTGGGAGATGAATTTCGGTCAACCACGAGACAAAGGCAATGCTAGAGCAAAAGGACTGGGGCTGAACAGATACATTTAACTTTAGAACAACGTCTAAAACTACTGTGGCGATTAGAGTGAAAAAAGAGAATGTAAACGTTACACAGCCATGTAGAAATGACATGCTAACCAAAATTGGGGTTATGGGGAAGAAACTGGGGTATAGGATGTATTCATTAACTGCCTCATCTGTATACCTGGGAGTTCAAAGGTTATCATTTAAAACTGGCAAATCATGTAACTGAAGTATAAGAGTCTTTAACAGTACAAAAATAAACATTATTGTAGATAAGATTACTGACTGAAATCAGGGGAGTAAGGCAGGGAGCAACTATCTCTGTCAAATGTTAAAACATAAAATCTCAATACAGTAAGTCCCCTACACACAAACCTTCAAGTTACGAACTTTCAAAGACATGAACGTGCCCCTGGATGCCAGCTGTTGTACTGTACTACTGTACTTTTCAAGGTACTGTACTTTAAAATTAAAAATGTTTTATTTTTTGTGTTTAGTTTGTTATGTATTATTTGTGTGAAAAGTATTATAAACCTGTTATAGTACAATACCACATAGCCGATTGTGTTAGTTGGGTACCTAGGCTAACTCTGTTGGACTTAATGAACAAACTGGACTTACGAACATGCTCTCGGAACAGAACTTGTTTGTATGTAGGGGACTTACTGTAATTAAAACATGAATAGGGCTTCCCTGGTGGCGCAGTGGTTGCGCGTCCGCCTGCCGATGCAGGGGAACCGGGTTCGCGCCCCTGTCTGGGAGGATCCCACATGCCGCGGACGCGCCCGGAGCCTGTGCCCCGCAACGGGAGAGGCCACAACAGAGGGAGGCCCGCATACCACAAAAAAAAAAAAAAAAAAAAAAACATGAATAGACAATCAGACCAATGAAACAAAACCAAACCTCCAGAAATAGACTCAATAGACATGTGAATTCATAATTTAATTCAGGTGGCTCATGAATAGACAGACCAGTGGAACAGAAAAAAATAATCTCTATGACCATGGGAATTTAACAAATGTTGAATATAAGGGTAGCCTCTCAAATCCATGGAGAAAAGACACCACATCCAAAAGACACCAGCATTCATGATGCTGGGAACAACCAGTTAAGTCAAATGGAAAAATTTCAGTTGGACCCATACTGGGACAAATCTCAAACAGATCAAAGATTTAAAGGGAAAAAATTAGTACTGAACTATTAGACAAGAATATGAGAGAATTCCTTTATAATCTGGGAGCCTTTAAACATGATGCTTAATTTGTGTGATTATCTTCCTCTGTCACCTCACTGCAGAGGCCCATCTGAGCAGAATCCAGACCCAATAACTCCCTCACTGTCTGCTGCTTAAGGACCAGTCCTATCCTCCTTTACACAGACAAAGATTCAAGACAGTTATACTCCAGGGAAGGCCAAAGGAAGGTTCAGAGTTCTTTTAACGTTGATCTCTGATAACACAGAGGCACGAGAGCCTTTCTAAAGGACAGAAAAGAGCACCCTTTGGGCGACCTGCCTTAACAAGGGCCTCCAAATGGGAAAAAAAAAAAATCACTGAGCTGGGAAGGATGAGGGATCCTGGCTCCTCCCAAGCTCCTCCTCAAGAAAAGGTGGCACTGGTGAAATCAAGAGTATAGAGTACATTCAACTGCAGGCAATTCTCTCCTTTTTTTGTTGGTGGTCAATTAAGAAAGTGAAAACTCAGAAGCTGATGTGGTCAGATAAAAGGGGAATAACTTCATCAACATGAGTAGAGATGGGATGAGATGGTAGGACCTGGGAATTTTCTTTAAAAAGGAACTTCACCAGTAGAAAGAGTGTTTGCTGTTTCAAAATGAGCATATTTTGTGGATGAGACTGGATACCGGGAGGCAGGCTTCTGAGGAAGCAGGCTTGTGAGCAAGCAGTTGGACGGCCAGATCTCCGGGAGAGAAAACTCAGAGATGAGTCAGGCATTAAGGAGATAGGAAAGAAGGGGTCTCATTTTCTAAATGTTTTGATCTCCCCCGAAACTACTAGAGCAAATTCATAGAGACAGAAAGCAGAATGGTGGTTGCCAGGGGTTGTGGGGACAGAAGGGGAGTTAGTGGTTTTTGTTTTTGTTTTTAATAGATTTTATTTAGTTAGTTATTTATTTAGTTAGTTATTTTTGGCTGCGTTGGGTCTTCGTTGCTGCGCACCGGCTTTCTCTAGCTGCGGTGAGCAGGGGCTCTTTGTTGCACTGCACAGGCTTCTCATCGCGGTGGCTTCTCTTGTCGCGGAGCATGGGCTCTAGGCACGCGGGCTTCAGCAGTTGTGGCGTATGGGCTTAGCTGCTCTGCGGCATGTGGGATCTTCCTAGACCAGGAATCGAACCCGTGTCCCCTGCATTGGCAGGCGGATTCTCAACCATGACAGGCTCAGTTCTTTGCTGTGGAAGGACGCTCACTCTGGCTACAACACAGAGGATGGAGTAGCGGGAAGCAGGGCCAGAGGGAGCTTGGGGCACCAGGAAGGGGGCTTTTGCAGTGTCAGGCAGGGGTTTGAACTAGGCCAGGGGGGTCGGGGCTGGGAAAAGTTGAGAAGGGCTTGGTTCCCAAACGGCTCTAAGGGATTTGAGGGAAGAAGAGTCTTGGATGACTCCTAGGTTTTTGGGTTGGGTGACACCGAGTGGATGGCAGTGCTACTCACGAGGAAACACACCTGTGGAACCAGCACCCTGATCAAGGGAGGCAGGTGGGGGACTTGAGTTCTGAACATGCAAGTTTGAGGCTCTAGGAAAAAGGGCAGGAGGTAAGTTGCAGGAAGAAGCCAGTAGAGAGGGATAGACTGGAAATCGAGAGAGGAAATAGCAGATGAGCAAAGTCCTGAGTCCTGGAGGGAGGTGGAGGCAAGTGACAGGTGGAGATAGATGACTATGAAACCGAAAGCACACATCTTGGCTGAGCCCAGAGGCAAGGAAGTGACAGGGTTTGATACACAGAAGTTTGGTGGTTGGGACACTGAGGGAGGCCACACTTGGCAGGTTCAAGGTTCTCAGAGGTGAGCAGAGCCTGGGGGCTGGCGTGGGTCTGAGGGCCAATGGGTACAGGGCAGCCACTGCGGGGCCTGGGAGAGGGAAGTGACCAAAGTCACGTGAAAGACTTGCTGAGGTGGGCCTGGGGGCCACGCTGAGGGTAAAGCAGATGCCTTTAAAAAAAAAAAACCATTTACTGTAGGTTTTTAATGGTCCCAAGGCTGTTCCCATGAACTTAGAAACAAACTGGTAACAAAAACTCGGTCCCTAAATATATGTACCTTGAAGGGGAAATAGTCTTTGTTACAGAGACACAGGTGTAATTGAGTTGTGAACAAAGATGTGGCAGAGGCAGATCTGCAGGGGGGACTGGGGCTTCTTGACGTTTTTTTAGGGGAAGAAGGCCGTGTCCTTCCATCCGACACATCCGGCATGAAGACCCCTCCTTGACTCTGCAGAGCCTCTCTAGGTGCAAGCAGGACAGGAAGCAATGGGCTCTCAACCTTTCTAGAACCACCATTTGTCATTTCCCCAACCTGGTTCCAGTCTAATTCTGCAATTTCAGCTAATCTGGTTTCCTTTCTTTCCAGGACATTTTGTGTTTATACCAGGTAGGGAGGAATAAAAAAAGAAATTTAGTTAGAAAGGTTTAAAAACCTTAATATCTACTCTTTTCTCAAGTTAAGCTTAAGGGAAAGAGAAAAACCACTATCTTCTACAACCCAAATTCCAGAACTGAATGCCACCTAGGAAACCCTCCTGTCCACTCTCCCTTACAGACAGGGCAGTTCTTGTATCTTCCCAGACAGATGGAAATCTTTCTCCTAGTAAAGCGGCATGACGACGGGTAACGGAACTTCTTGTTCATAACCTTTCTCCAGCACCTAGCATGGTGATGGTACGCACGCCCTCAGTAAATGTTTGCCCTGTAAGTGAAGGAATGGAATCGGTGACGGGGATTTCACAGCCTATGTGGTTTGGTGTAACAACTGCTACTGCCCAGAGCTTCCTTGTGTCTAACTTAGTTGATTCTGGATGGAGATGGCCTCCCAAGGAGACCACTGGGAATCATCTGGCACCTCGGCCAAAGCTGCCGCTCCAAGTGTTGGTTGACAGACTGGATGCAGAGTTAGCAAAGAGCAGTGGAGAGGTGTGTGCACTGGTCAAGCACACAGGACTAGGTTCACCCAAAGGTGTGCTCTTTGAAGCAAGTGATTTCTTTCCCCCTAAAGGTCTTGGACCACTTCCAGCCTGGGGCAGGAGGTGGGTGGGGTGGGGAAGTGAGATATGGGTTTGTCAAGTTCGGGTTTTTAACACATGTGAAAAGACAGACTCAGGAAAAGAGTGGGACTCTACTTATTAGGCAATTTGGAGCATCCACCCTGTAAGAACCAAGGTGCGTTCTGAGTGCAGGCCCTATGTGTAGGAGAGAAAAGCCTATTTACCCTCCTCTTCCCTCCTAACAAACCCCTTCACCTGCTATCATCCTGTCTTTACTGTTTCACAGCTCAAGGACCCAAGAACAAAGCCCTGGTAGCATCCCAAGATCAAGGGCGACATCTGTAGGACAACTCTTGATTCAAGCCCAAATCTCTCCAGGGTACAGGTGATGTGTCCTCAAAATCAACACTTCCTTAAAAATAAAGTTCTTTGTATACAAAAGCTACCAGACAGAATTCTAGATCTGCATATATAAGATAAAAACGACAAGTGCACAGAGTGATGATTACGGGGCCATGTATCTGGGGGGTAAAGACACAAGGCGACCCTGCAGAGTGCAGGACTGTTTCACCCTGAACAAGACAGAAATACCATTCACCAGGGGGAGGCAGCTGGCGGCTCTGACTTCACCTCACACTCAAAAACTGAAACGCTGCAAGAATAAATGTGTCCCCGCTGACCCACAGCCGACTTACCCCAGGACAGTAAGCAGAGACAAGGGCAAACACATACATCTCCTCCATTTATGCCTTCCCTGGCAGGCCCTGGGCAACTCCTGTCAATGGAAAGGTACTGGGACACTGGTTCTGGGCCAGACTCCCTCGTGTTTTGGTGTTCCTGACACTTTCTAGAATGAGAAAAGGGCTTTAGCTTCATGCGGATGACTCAGAATTGGAGAAGCCCCTCCACCTTGACCCAAAATCAAACCCCAGGACACAAAGGCAGGAAGGGCCAGTTCTGCCATGGCAGGGGCCCTGGGATGCTAGCAGCTCGGGTGAAGGCACCTTAGCCCAACAACTGGCAGCAGAACGACCAGACAACACCAACAGGTTTCTGGTATTTCTCTAAAATGTGGGCCATGCTGTCTTCCGTTCCACACGGAGAAATATCCCCCCTGTTCTACCAAAGAGGAAACTGGGACATAGAGGATCAAGAGAGAAGGAGCCAATCAAGTCGAGAAACGTGACAGAAAAAGCCCCAGCTTTCCGACCTTCCATTCGTACGCTCTGTTCTTGGGGTTTGACTCTGACCACTAACACGATGGGATCCTAGAAATGAGGGTGAGCAGGGGTAAGATTCTGGCAAAGATCCCCAACAAGCCTTTAGGAAGAATGGCTCTTCTACAGACACATCCCTGTCTGGGGGCAGAGTGGCAAGTGCCCTCCTGGGCCAGTCCCTCACCTTCCCTCTCTGCCCCTTCAGTAAAGTTTCTCCTTCATGTGAGTTCTCTGATGTGTGATAAAATTGGAGCTGTTGCTGAAGCCTTTGCCACACTCGGGGCATTTGTAGGGCTTCTCCCCGGTGTGGATTCGCTGGTGTATGATGAGGACTGAATTCCAGCTAAAGCCTTTCCCGCACTCGGGACACCTGTATGGCTTGTCTCCCAGATGGGCTCTCTGATGCATGACCAGGATGGAGCCCCGGCTGAAGCTCTTGCCGCACATGAGGCATTTGTAGGGCTTCTCACCCGTGTGGGTCCTCTGGTGCACCACCAGCTGGGAGCGCTGGCTGAAGCCTTTCCCACACTCACTGCATTTGTAGGGCTTCTCACCCGTGTGGATCCTCTGGTGCTTGATGAGGTTGGAGCTCCAGCTGAAGCTCTCCCCACATGTCAGGCACTCGTAGGGCTTCTCGCCCGTGTGCATCCCCTGGTGTGCAATCAGGCTAGAGCTCTGGCTGAAGCTCTTCCCGCACTCCCCGCACTTGTAGGGCTTCTCCACCAGGTGGGTCCTCCGGTGCGTGGCCAGGTTGGAGCTGCGGCTGAAGCTCTTCCCGCACTCGCTGCACTGATAAGGTTTTTCTCCCGTGTGAGTTCTCCGGTGGGTGATGAGGGCTGAGCTCTGGCTGAACTTCTGTCCGCAGTCGGGGCACTTGTACGGCTTCTCTCCTGTGTGGATCCTCTGGTGCCTGATGAGGTTGGAGTTGTAACTAAAGCTTTCGCCGCATTCTTTACATTCGTAGGGCTTCTCTCCCGTGTGGATCCCCTGATGCGTGTTCAGGCTGGACCGGTTGCCGAAGCTCTTGCCGCACTCGGGGCATGAGTACGGTTTCTCCCCCGTGTGAGTCCGCTGATGGGCGATGAGGTTGGGGCTCCTGCTGAAACTCTTGCCGCACTCGGCGCACTGGAAGGGTTTCTCTCCCGTGTGGATCCTCTGGTGGGTTATGAGGTTTGCACTCCGGCTGAAGCTTTTCCCACAGTCCCTGCACTTATAAGGTTTCTCCCCGGTGTGAGTAGTTTGGTGTCTACTGAAGTTGGAACCATCACTAAAGCTTTTTCCGCACTCGTCGCATTTGTAGTATTTCTCTCCTGTGTGGGTCCGCTCGTGCGTGATGAGGTGGGATTTCCGGCTGAAGGTTTTCCCACACTGGGGACACTCATAGGGCTTCTCACCCAGGTAGGTGCCCTGAAGGCCTATGAGCTGTCCAACTTCCCTGCCCTGGGGTGGCACCTCCCCCGGGGTGTTTCCCCGGGGCCCCCGGGAGCTGCAGTCTCTCTCCAAGTCACTTTCCCAGTCAGATTGTGGAATGCCTTCCCCTTCAGGCATTTCAGAGAACATTTCATGTGATTCAACATGCTCAAATATGTCTTGGTTAGAGTTCTCCCCATTTTCACTCTGGATCTCAAAATCTGAAACAATGAAGAAAATTGTACAATTTGTACTCAATTTCCTGTAATGATGAGAAAAGAAAACCAAAGGGGAAATTTAAAATGAATTAAACTTCAAGTGAAAATAAAAAGGCTAGAGAACCCTCAAAACTTAAAAAAAAAAAAAAAAAGGTTTATTTCCTTCTAACTGGTTATCCAGTTGCCAGGTCTCATATCTTTATGGTGATCACCCAGAATTTCTAAGTCTTAAAGATGTGGGTTCCAGGTCTCTACCTGTTTCTCCACTGGGAAATGAGATCAGGTGGGAATTTTCAAATTCCTGATCAAAGGAAAGCAACAGGGTACACAGTCCCCGATACTCACCATGGTGCTCGATGCTTAGTAGGTGCTTGATGCTTAGTAGTGCTCTATTAAATTTGATGAATGAATTTCTTATTGGTACCACAGATATTCCCCTAAAGCTGTCTCCTTTCAAATGGAGCTTATATAATAATTCTGTGCCTTAAAATGTCTGATGCTTATAATCTTATTAGTTGGCATTTAAGTAAGACACAGACAAGATGACAGGGCACCAGCAACAAGGACTCTAGGTGTCTATACACGTGACTGGAAACAAGTAAGTGGGCAGTTAAAAGAGCCCTCAAATTTGGGGACTTCCCTGGCGGTCCAGTGGTTAGGACTCCACACTTCCACTATAGGGGCACGGGTTTGATCCCTGGTCAGGGAACTAAGATCCCACATGCTACGCAGCAAAAAAAAAAAAAAAAAAAAAAAAAAAAGAGCCCTCAAATTTACCTGCAGTGAGAGTCTACAGAAAGATCTCCCATCAGTAATACAAAATACAAAACATATATCTTCCAGAAACTTGCCAAACTACTGCCCAATACTTAGCAAACGTTTGGATGAAACAAATCATGAGGGAGGACTGCTGGAAGAACATGCATTCCCTTCCTTAAATGAGAGACTCTAAAGTCTATCCCAGGATTAAGCCAGCAGAGCTGTGGGCCTGGATCACACTGCTCTGACACCGGCAGAACTGTGTTCACTGAACTGCGTGTTGGTTTAATGGCTCTGGCTGACATTGATGAACACTCTAAGAAGGGTCATTAGAAATTAATCACGGACTTCCCTGGTGGTCCAGTGCTTAAGGGTCCGTGCTGTCACTGCAGGGGGCACGAGTTCGATCCCTGGTCGGGGAACTAAGATCCCATGTGCCCCGTGGTCAAAAAATTAAATACATAAATACATTAAAAAAAAAAGATAGAGGAACCCTTGAAAGGTACACTGTGTGCCAAGGAAAACTAACCCAGGGTGGTTACTAATGAGATGGGACAACAAGGTAAAAAGATCGAATCACTTATATGGGGGAAGAAAATCAACCAGTCTCAAATTTCTCTCCGGTAACATTCAATCCCCGCAGATCGTACAACAAGAGCTACAAGACATGCAAGTAAAGAAAACGGATGTCAAGGATTTTACGTTCAACAAAACTGTCCTTCAAGCATAAAGTTTACAGGCCAACAGCTTTGAATATACACAAGTTCGCAGAATATTGTTCCTATGACCCTTCTTGAGGAAACTATTGGGAGATGAATTTCGGTCAACCACGAGACAAAGGCAATGCTAGAGCAAAAGGACTGGGGCTGAACAGATACATTTAACTTTAGAACAACGTCTAAAACTACTGTGGCGATTAGAGTGAAAAAAGAGAATGTAAACGTTACACAGCCATGTAGAAATGACATGCTAACCAAAATTGGGGTTATGGGGAAGAAACTGGGGTATAGGATGTATTCATTAACTGCCTCATCTGTATACCTGGGAGTTCAAAGGTTATCATTTAAAACTGGCAAATCATGTAACTGAAGTATAAGAGTCTTTAACAGTACAAAAATAAACATTATTGTAGATAAGATTACTGACTGAAATCAGGGGAGTAAGGCAGGGAGCAACTATCTCTGTCAAATGTTAAAACATAAAATCTCAATACAGTAAGTCCCCTACACACAAACCTTCAAGTTACGAACTTTCAAAGACATGAACGTGCCCCTGGATGCCAGCTGTTGTACTGTACTACTGTACTTTTCAAGGTACTGTACTTTAAAATTAAAAATGTTTTATTTTTTGTGTTTAGTTTGTTATGTATTATTTGTGTGAAAAGTATTATAAACCTGTTATAGTACAATACCACATAGCCGATTGTGTTAGTTGGGTACCTAGGCTAACTCTGTTGGACTTAATGAACAAACTGGACTTACGAACATGCTCTCGGAACAGAACTTGTTTGTATGTAGGGGACTTACTGTAATTAAAACATGAATAGGGCTTCCCTGGTGGCGCAGTGGTTGCGCGTCCGCCTGCCGATGCAGGGGAACCGGGTTCGCGCCCCTGTCTGGGAGGATCGTGCCCCGCAACGGGAGAGGCCACAACAGAGGGAGGCCCGCATACCACAAAAAAAAAAAAAAAAAAAAAAACATGAATAGACAATCAGACCAATGAAACAAAACCAAACCTCCAGAAATAGACTCAATAGACATGTGAATTCATAATTTAATTCAGGTGGCTCATGAATAGACAGACCAGTGGAACAGAAAAAAATAATCTCTATGACCATGGGAATTTAACAAATGTTGAATATAAGGGTAGCCTCTCAAATCCATGGAGAAAAGACACCACATCCAAAAGACACCAGCATTCATGATGCTGGGAACAACCAGTTAAGTCAAATGGAAAAATTTCAGTTGGACCCATACTGGGACAAATCTCAAACAGATCAAAGATTTAAAGGGAAAAAATTAGTACTGAACTATTAGACAAGAATATGAGAGAATTCCTTTATAATCTGGGAGCCTTTAAACATGATGCTTAATTTGTGTGATTATCTTCCTCTGTCACCTCACTGCAGAGGCCCATCTGAGCAGAATCCAGACCCAATAACTCCCTCACTGTCTGCTGCTTAAGGACCAGTCCTATCCTCCTTTACACAGACAAAGATTCAAGACAGTTATACTCCAGGGAAGGCCAAAGGAAGGTTCAGAGTTCTTTTAACGTTGATCTCTGATAACACAGAGGCACGAGAGCCTTTCTAAAGGACAGAAAAGAGCACCCTTTGGGCGACCTGCCTTAACAAGGGCCTCCAAATGGGAAAAAAAAAAAATCACTGAGCTGGGAAGGATGAGGGATCCTGGCTCCTCCCAAGCTCCTCCTCAAGAAAAGGTGGCACTGGTGAAATCAAGAGTATAGAGTACATTCAACTGCAGGCAATTCTCTCCTTTTTTTGTTGGTGGTCAATTAAGAAAGTGAAAACTCAGAAGCTGATGTGGTCAGATAAAAGGGGAATAACTTCATCAACATGAGTAGAGATGGGATGAGATGGTAGGACCTGGGAATTTTCTTTAAAAAGGAACTTCACCAGTAGAAAGAGTGTTTGCTGTTTCAAAATGAGCATATTTTGTGGATGAGACTGCATACCGGGAGGCAGGCTTCTGAGGAAGCAGGCTTGTGAGCAAGCAGTTGGACGGCCAGATCTCCGGGAGAGAAAACTCAGAGATGAGTCAGGCATTAAGGAGATAGGAAAGAAGGGGTCTCATTTTCTAAATGTTTTGATCTCCCCCGAAACTACTAGAGCAAATTCATAGAGACAGAAAGCAGAATGGTGGTTGCCAGGGGTTGTGGGGACAGAAGGGGAGTTAGTGGTTTTTGTTTTTGTTTTTAATAGATTTTATTTAGTTAGTTATTTATTTAGTTAGTTATTTTTGGCTGCGTTGGGTCTTCGTTGCTGCGCACCGGCTTTCTCTAGCTGCGGTGAGCAGGGGCTCTTTGTTGCACTGCACAGGCTTCTCATCGCGGTGGCTTCTCTTGTCGCGGAGCATGGGCTCTAGGCACGCGGGCTTCAGCAGTTGTGGCGTATGGGCTTAGCTGCTCTGCGGCATGTGGGATCTTCCTAGACCAGGAATCGAACCCGTGTCCCCTGCATTGGCAGGCGGATTCTCAACCACTGCGCCACCAGGGAACCCTGGAGTTACTGTTAATGGATATAGAGTTTCAGTCTGGGAAGAGGAAAAAGTTCTGGAGATGGATGGTGGTGACGGCTGCACAACAATGTGAACGTACTTAATGCCAATGAACTGTACACCTAGAAATGGTTAAAATGGTAATTTTATGTTATATATTTTACCACCATAACAAGAAAAAAGAATTTATGGCTCTTATATATCATTTTATGTACTCTTACCAAATTTAAAATAGTTGATACATTACTTACAAGAAAAATTCTGGAATTAAT
Source organism: Physeter macrocephalus (assembly GCF_002837175.3). Taxonomy (NCBI): domain Eukaryota; kingdom Metazoa; phylum Chordata; class Mammalia; order Artiodactyla; family Physeteridae; genus Physeter; species Physeter macrocephalus. Next base: position 42,552,039 of record NC_041224.1, read on the forward strand.
TTTAAAAGATGAAGTTAATGCTCAAAAAGGCAGAGAATTCTTAGAAACACTATTCAATTTCTGATGGCCTAACAGGCAAAAGAATAGTATCTTGCTTTAATGGGTATTTCCCTGGTAATTTGTAAGGTTGAACATCTTTTCATATGGATATAATTTGTTTTTATTCACTTCTAAATTGCCAGATCCTATCTTTTACCTTCTATTCTACTGGGTTGACAGTTTCTTATGAATTGTAGATGCTCTTACAGAGCAAGATTTTGACTCTTATCTGCTACGCTGCAGACTTTGTTGCAGATATTTCCTCCCAGTCTGTGCACTGCCTTTGAACTTTGTTCATAGTATCTTATTTATTTATTTATTTATTTTTGGCTGTGTTGGGTCTTCGTTGCTGCACACATGCTTTCTCTAGTTGCGGGGAGCAGGGTCTACTCTTCGTTGTCGTGTTCGAGCTTCTCATTGTGGTGGCTTCTCTTGTTGTGGAGCACGGGCTCTAGGCACGCGGGCTTCAGTAGTTGTAGCATGCAGCCTCAGTAGTTGTGGCTCACGGGCTCTAGAGTGCAGGCTCAGCAGTTGTGGCGCACGGGCTTAGTTGATCCGCGGCATGTGGGATCTTCCCGGACCAGGGCTCGAACCCGTGTCCCCTGCATTGGCAGATGGATTCTTAACCACTGCACCACCAGGGAAATCCCCACAGTATCTTTTTACTATAAAAGACTTTTTCTGTTTCCATGAGTCCAATTTAGCTTTGACGATTTCTGTCTTGTTTAAGATTAAGAAGTCCCACCCCACTGCAAGATTACAAAAATACTCTCCTATAGGTGATTCCAGATCTTTTACAGTATAGATCTATAACTCATCTGGAATTGAGTTCTGTGAAACTTGTGAAGTAGAGATCCAGTTTTCATTTTTTCAAAAGGGTCCGACCACTGTCCAAACACCATCCACTGAACAGTCCATCCACTGAACGATTCCTGAATTGCCATAGGGCCCTTATTGGTTACTAGACAATTGCAGCTCGGTCTAAATCAATGGATCTTGTATTTTCCTGCCCTCGACATGGGCTCTAGACTCACATGCACAGCACATTCCCATGGAATGCACAGGGCCACGTGTGTCCTCCTGCCTGGACAGAGGCCTCTGCTTTCTCTCCCATGCTAGAAAGCGTACCAGAATAAGTGTAAGAAAAACTGCTGTCAATATGGGGATAAGCCTGAATTTGCTGTAATTTATCTATAACAGTGAGATAACTGGTCACAGACTTTGGTGTTTTAATGCGTGTTAAGCTCAGAATTCTTGTAAGGTCCCTCCCCCCTGATTGTGACATACCGCTGTGTCTCAACACCGTGGTCAGAGCCACTGGTCTAAAATGCAGAAGTGGGTCTGTAATTCTGATACAGCTGATGCCCAAGTGGGGCTCTCCCTATCGGGGCGCCGCCCTGGCAAGACTGGCGGGAACCTGATAGCACCTGAGTGACTGGGACCCTTGTTCCCCCTGAACTCTGACTGCCTGAAAGACAAAGCGCTGGTAAAAACAGCAAGGAGCTGTTATTGGTTTAAATGAATGACTGCCAAACAGTTACAGTGATAATGTTACATCTCTCTGAGTTCTGTATGGTATACACTTCAAATATTTAAGTGAACTGAAAGTGTTTTTGTCTTGAAACTGAGAATTGTGGCTTTAAAAAGACATATACCTTTACAACCCTGCACCGCTCTTCACTCCCCTTATTAACAAAAATGAAAGTATTTGTTCATTTGCTGTCACCAAAGGAGCATTTTTGCTGGGCCAGCAAGCTCAAAAGAGGTAAGCTGCTGCCTGTGCCCACCAAAAGCCAGGTGTGATGCTGAGGATGGCTGGAGAGGTCAGCTGTGACTCTCAGCTCACCTGTTGGACAAGAGTAGGTTTGAAGTTGATAATCTCCATTCCTGACTAGTCTAGAGGAGTGCTTCTCGAACTTCATAGTGCATATGAAATCACCTGGAGATCTTGCTAAATGCAGATTCTGCTTCAGTGGGGCTGGGCTGAGACTGAGGTATGCCTTTCTAGCAAGCTCCCAGGTGACACCTATGTTTTTGGTGCATGGACCACATTCTGAGTAACAAGGCTCTAGAGCAGTGGTTTTTAAACTTCACTGCATCTTAGAACCACCTGGGAAGCTTTCAAAACTCCCTTGCCTGGGCCACACCCCATGCCAACTAAATCAGAAAATCAGAATCCCTGGAGTGGGTTCCAGGACCCCAATGAGGAGTCTGAGAACCAGAGGTCTAGCACAGTGGTTCTCAAACTGGTGGCTGAATCAGGATCACCTGAAGGGCTCTTAAACCCACGTGCTGCAGCCCCCCTCCCAGCCCCCAGAGTTTCTGGTTCAGTAGGTCTGAAGGGAGGCCCGGGGACTTCATTTTTAACACACTTCCAGATGATGCTGATGGCACAGGGACCCCACACTAATGGTCAGAGGATTTATATGTCACGAATCTATCAATTTTGAGCCCCATAATTTCCCCTCTGCTCCCCTCTGATGGCAGCAGTTTCTTTTTTGGGTGGTGGGGCTTCTATGAGATAAAATGAATCTGTTAGGGACTTCCCTGGCAGCCCAGTGGTTAAGACTCCGAGCTTCCACTGCAGGGGGCTTGGGTTCGATCCCTGGTCGGGGAACTAAGATCCTGCAAGCCGTGCTATTTGGCCAAAAAAAAAAAAAAAGAATCTGTTAGGAGAGGAGCATTTCCCCTTTCAGCCTGATGCTGCAACCACACTGGTCTGGGGTTATCTTGCGGAGGCCGCTGCGGCATGAGTCCACTGGTCTCCGGGCTCTGAAGGTATTTTTCCGCTTACTTCATACAGAAAGTGAGATGAGGGTGGGTAGAACAATTAGAGAACAGTTCAAGGACAAGCTGTCTCAACTCTAGTGACTATACTTTCTGAACCGAAAATTAGGCCATACAATTTGAGAAATGACTTCTGGCCCCAGGGCCCAGGCCTCTTACAGACCAATATGAGACATTCTGAGAGGTATGGTTTGGCTGCCAGCTATTAGAATTCGAGACATTTTGATGCTTTACAAGGACAAATATTTTATACTCAAGATTGCCCTGGAAAATTGGGGTTCTCATTCTCCAAGTCACCAGAAAAAAAATGGAAGTGTATTGGGTTTTACATCAGTAATTTGTAACCAGCAACACAGGTAACTAGTGCTTTTCATAAATGGTCTTTCAACAGGCCTGTGAAACAGGCTAAAAACACAGCTGCCAGGCATGAACCATGTGGGCCAATCTCATCTAAAAAGAAAGAGCTCAGGACTTCCCTGGTGGCGCAGTGGTTAAGAATCTGCCTGCCAATGCAGGGGACACGGGTTCGAGCCCTGGTCTGGGAAGATCCCACATGCCGTGGAGCAACTAAGCCCGTGCGCCACAACTACTGAGCCTGTGCTCTAGAGCCCACGAGCCACACTTACTGAAGCCTGCATGCCTAGAGCTCATGCAGCGCAACGAAGAATAGCCCCTGCTCGCCGCAACTAGAGAAAGTCCATACACATCTTAGCTCCCCAACCAGGGATTGAACCTGCACCCCCTGCACTGGAAGGAGAAGTCCCAACCACTGGACCGCCAGGGAAGTCCCGACCCCATTTTGTTTTAAAACAAAACTTAGCTTGGCTTTCTCAAGGAGAGGCAGATAAGCCTGGAAGGAAGCAGCTATCTGCCTCTTTCATGGACCCAGCAGGTGAGCTTCTCCACACCTGCAGGGAGGCTGGAAGGATTCATTTCCTCATCCCGACAATACTTACTGGGTCCCCACTATGTATAGGGCACTGTGCGAGCTTAAAAAAAAAAAAAAAGAAAAAGGTTAAGAAAAAGATAGGTTCCTTGACTTTGGGGATTTTATAGGTTCCTAGAAGAAATAAGATGAGTATTCATACAAATAGAAAACAAGACGGAATACGATACAAAGCCAAAAGAGGAGAATCCAAATGTTCTGGGGGAGATGACTTCTAGCAGAGGTGATCAGAGATGCTCTCAGGCGGGTGGAACTGGGGACAGAAAACAGGGGCCGGAAGTAAGGAGAGCTTTATGGAGCAGGTCTCCAAAGGTGTGCACTCAAAGGAAGACCAGGATTTTATCACACAGGGATGGAATAAATTTTAAAAAAGGAAAAGTACAATTTATATAAAGTTCTAGAATAGACAAAACTAATATATGGTGGTAGAAATCAGATCAATGGTTGTCTGGGTGTAGGGGCACAAGGGAACTTTCTAGGGTGATGGAAATGTTCTATATCTCAATTGGGATGGTGGATACACAGATATAGACATTGGACAAAATCCTAGGGACTGTACGCTTAAATTGTGTGCATTTTATTTTATCGACAGTGTACTTCAATAGAGTTGATTTAAAAGAAAGAAAGAGGGAATTCCCTGGTTGTCCAGTGTCTAAGACTCCTCATTTCACTGCCAAAAGCATGGGTTCAATCCCTGGTCGGGGAAATAAGATCCCACAAGCCGTGCCTCATGGCAGAAAGAAACCGGTGGGGGGTGGGGCGGGGGGGAGGGAAGAAAGAATAAAAGAAAAGAAAAGAAAGAAAGAAAGAACTGAGGGCAAACACCAGTAGGTCTGAGTTTTTTAAAAAGCAAGATTTCTCCATGAGACTTGTTAGTCCTGGATCCTGACCTACACCCAATCCCTTTCCTCTCCAGTGGTGACCCTTCCCCAGCTTCTCCTGGGCATAGATGATTCAAAGCTGATTTCCTACAGAATGGGAGACTCTCTTCACAGAGTTGAGCTCTATATGAAGCACGGCATCACTTTGCTTTGGTCTCTATACCAGGTTGAAGCATCCTCCAACCTTTGTTTCTGGGATGGTGTTGTCGACTGAATGTCTGTGTGTCCTGCCCCACCCCCCAAAATTCATATGTTGAAACCTCATCACCAGTGTGATGGTATTTGGAGGTGGGATGTTTGGGAGATGCTTAAGTCATGAGGGTGGAGCCCTCATAAATGGGATTAGCACCCTTCTAAGAGAGACTCTAGAGAGGTTCCTCACCCCTTCCTCCATGAGGACACAGTGTGAGAAGACAACAATCTATGGACAGGGAAGAAGGCCCTCACCAGACACTGTATCTGCCATCACTGTGATCTTGGACTTCCCAGCCTCCAGAACTATGAGAAATAAATGTTTGTTGTTTAAGTCATCTAGACTATGGTATTTTTGCTACAGCAGCCCAAGCAGACTAAGACAAGTTGGTCAGCTGGTTTAGTAGTTAGTTGATTTGTTGTTTGGAAGGTTGGTTGGTTCACAAATTGCAGAGATGATAAAAGCAAGAGAGATTTTTCTATGGGCAAAATCTGAAAGAGAAGGAAAAGAAGGGGGAAAAAAAAACCTTAAAAAGAGAAAAGAGGGACTTCCCTGGTGGTGCAGTGGTTGAGAATCCACCTGCCAATGCAGGGGACACGGGTTCGAGCCCTGGGTCGGGAAGATCCCACATGCCTCGGAACAACTAACCCCGTGGGCCACTACTACTGAAGCCCACATGCCCTAGAGCCCAAGCACTGCAACTACTGAAGCCCGCATGTTCTAGGGCCCGCGTGTTGCAACTGCTGAGCCCGAGTACTGCAACTACTGAGCCCGAGTACTGCAACTACTGAAGCCCGCGCACCTAGAGCCCGTGCTCTGCAACAAGAGAAGCCACCACAGTGAGAAGTCTGCGCACCGCTACGAAGAGTAGACCCCTCTCAGCGCAACTAGAGAAAACCCACGCACAGCAATGAAGACCCAATGCAGCCCAAAATAATTTTTTTTAAAAAGAAGAAGAAGAGAAAACCCAAGGAAAAGAAAAAAAAACCTAAAGGTCTGTACATTTGAGGAGGATATTGACCATGGTGAAATTTCTTAAGACAAAAGTGAGAAAAAGAAGAATTGGGGAAAGTGGCATATATACATTCCCCTGATGGGGAAGAAAAGAGATGATGCAGAAGAAAATTCTGGAGTGACCTTTTACCACCTCAGGAAAACCCCCTCAGTAGCCAAGGCCTTTGGTAGCCATGGGGTAATGTAGAAACAGGGACCTGCTGGAGCTCAGAAGCACAGGACATAGTACCAGTCTCATGGTGACTACAGAAGAGTTATGCAACCTAATGCCAAAGGCTACATCTGTGAAAGTGTATATGTATTTAAAAGCAAAAATTCCCATTGCAACATTTTATAACCTCCCTCCAATTCATTCCCTGCTCATCCCTTTCACCACAACATCGCACAACCTTGACAAGCTGCAAGGCATTTATCAGGAGAAGAGTGAGTTTGTCAACATTTCTTTGCCCCAATATCCTCCTCTCAGAGCTTCTTATCTTATCTTCCAGTGAGCTCTGGCTCACAAAGATGTCCAAAGAGAACCAGCAAGCTACCAATGGATCTGGGTTCTACTCCACAACTTGGCACCTAAGGGTCCTCCCCCATATCCCCTTTATGAGATCGACAAACAGCAAATTTTAAAAAACAGATGTCCAGTTAAATTTGAATTTCAGATAAACAACAAACAATTTTTAAGTATAAGTATGTCCCAAATATTGCATGGGACATACTTATACTAAAAACGTATTCCTGTTTTTATCCTGTATTTTACCTAGCAACCATACCCTTTTACCCTAGTGATAATGATTCTCCAGAGAACAATGACAGCTGTCAACTTATTAACTGATCTGAAAAAAATACCAAAACTGTGTAAATTTTACATTTCACCCAGGAGAAAGATGAAGACAAATTATTATATAAAATTAACTATTACAAAATATATATGTAATGGGGTTTTTTTGGCTTGGCTGCGCTGTGCAGCTTATGCGATCTTAGTTCCCTGACCAGGGATTGAACCCGGGCCCCGGCAGTGAAAGTGCCAAGTCCTAACCACTGGACCGCCAGGGAATTCCCTATGAAATATATTTAAAGGACACCAGCAATGCATGGCTACAGTCGCCTTGTAACCATTAAAAAAAAGCCAAATAAAGCAAAAGTTCTCCATAAGTAAGCCACCAAATTTCTGTATGCTTCCCAAAAGTAACCACAGTTAACAGCGTGTTCTTCTAGAACTTTTCTATGCATTTGCATACATAAATGTAAGTACAGAATATGTAGAGTTGTTTTGTGTGTTTGTATGTATCATATTGTAAATGCTATTCCGTTGTTCTTGTTACATGACAGTACATATAGATCTACCTCATAGCTTTTAAAAGCTGCATAATATTCCACAGAACAAACATTACCCTAGTTTAGCAGATCTCAGAGCGTGGTCTGGGAACCCCTTGGGGGATCCTTTCAGGGGGCCTATAAGGTCAAAATTATTTTCATAATAGTAAGACATCATTTGCCTTTTGCATCCTCACTCTCTCACAAATGTACTGTGGAGTTTCCCAGAGGCTCCATGACATGTGATAATGTCATTGCTCTGACAGCTAGTGAAATATGTACGTGTATTTCTAATATTTTCCAAAATGTTCTAAAGAAGTAGAATTAGAGTATAAATGTGTGCATTTTCAAGAGGTGAACTCAGTTTGTTCTTGAACTTTTACTGTGCTATTCCTCACTAACTTCAATTGTACCTGCTATAATTTCTGTACTATTATCCAATATTATTATTTTGAATTCTGAATTTTTCCTTGGACCCATGGGGAAACACGAGAAATAAGTATGCTTTATCTTGTTTTGCAATAATATTTTTTAATGTTTTTCAAAAAACTTCCTAAAATTTGTAATTTTATGGGACTTCCCTGGCAGCCCAGTGGTTAAGACTCCGAGCTTCCACTGCAGGGGGCTTGGGTTCGATCCCTGGTCGGGGAACTAAGATCCTGCAAGCCGTGCTATTTGGCCAAAAAAAAAAAAAAAGAATCTGTTAGGAGAGGAGCATTTCCCCTTTCAGCCTGATGCTGCAACCACACTGGTCTGGGGTTATCTTGCGGAGGCCGCTGCGGCATGAGTCCACTGGTCTCCGGGCTCTGAAGGTATTTTTCCGCTTACTTCATACAGAAAGTGAGATGAGGGTGGGTAGAACAATTAGAGAACAGTTCAAGGACAAGCTGTCTCAACTCTAGTGACTATACTTTCTGAACCGAAAATTAGGCCATACAATTTGAGAAATAACTTCTGGCCCCAGGGCCCAGGCCTCTTACAGACCAATATGAGACATTCTGAGAGGTATGGTTTGGCTGCCAGCTATTGGAATTCGAGACATTTTGATGCTTTACAAGGACAAATATTTTATACTCAAGATTGCCCTGGAAAATTGGGGTTCTCATTCTCCAAGTCACCAGAAAAAAAATGGAAGTGTATTGGGTTTTACATCAGTAATTTGTAACCAGCAACACAGGTAACTAGTGCTTTTCATAAATGGTCTTTCAACAGGCCTGTGAAACAGGCTAAAAACACAGCTGCCAGGCATGAACCATGTGGGCCAATCTCATCTAAAAAGAAAGAGCTCAGGACTTCCCTGGTGGCGCAGTGGTTAAGAATCTGCCTGCCAATGCAGGGGACACGGGTTCGAGCCCTGGTCTGGGAAGATCCCACATGCCGTGGAGCAACTAAGCCCGTGCGCCACAACTACTGAGCCTGTGCTCTAGAGCCCACGAGCCACACTTACTGAAGCCTGCATGCCTAGAGCTCATGCAGCGCAACGAAGAATAGCCCCTGCTCGCCGCAACTAGAGAAAGTCCATATACAGCAACGAAGAACGAATGCAGCCAAAAATAAATAAATAATTTTTTTTTTTTTTTTTTGCGGTACGCGGGCCTCTCACCGCTGTGACCTCTCCCGCCGCGGAGCACAGGCTCCGGACGCACAGGCCCAGCGGCCATGGCCCACGGGCCCAGCCACTCCGCGGCATGTGGGATCCTCACGGACCAGGGCACGAACCCGCGTCCCCTGCATCGGCAGGCGGACTCCCAACCACTGCGCCACCAGGGAAGCCCAATAAATTTATTTTAAAAAAAATAAAAAGAAAGAGCACATCACTGGATGGATGGTCTCCACAGGACCAGTGATGCCCTACTGCGGCTTCCACGTCCAGCCCACAACAGTTTCATTTTCTCTGGCATTTGTGCGCTGGTGGCCACATCCAATACCAGCTCCCCGGTGCAAGAGACCTCTAGGCAAATGTCCTCCCTGGGGTGTGGATTCACCATACCTTAGGTTTCCAAATCCAAAGCTTGTCCCTTCAAGTAAATGCTGCCAGTCCCATGGACTACTCCTACCAGTTTGGCTGGATAACAACAGGTGAAAAAGGCCACCTACTGGTTTATTCTCAGGCCATGAAGGGAGATATCCTTGAGCCTTTGGAATTTGAGAAAGGGCAATAGCGCCCACCTCCATACTCAGAAACATGTTCTCTATGTTTAAAAACATCTTTGTTAACAGCATAAATATGATAATATTCAGAGTTCGCTGAATATAAACAAAGGATTAATACAGAGCTTCTAAGAACGAAAACCTAAGAGTAGGTGTTCTCTTGCTGGACTAAGCTGCCTGACTTGCCTACCGGCCTGAGAATTCTCCCAGGTCTAAGCTGCAGTCCTACCTAGTCTCCCTTTCTAGATTTGGAAATATCCCTGGCTACGTTCTGCCAACTTTGGGATTGACCTTTTTTTTTTTTTTTTTAAAGATGTTTTTGATGTGGACCATTTTTAAAGTCTTTGAATTTGTTACAGTATCGCTCCTGCTTTATGTTTTGGTTTTTTGACCACGAGGCATGTGGGATCTTAGCTCCCCAACCAGGGATTGAACCTGCACCCCCTGCACTGGAAGGGGAAGTCCCAACCACTGGACCGCCAGGGAAGTCCCGACCCCATTTTGTTTTAAAACAAAACTTAGCTTGGCTTTCTCAAGGAGAGGCAGATAAGCCTGGAAGGAAGCAGCTATCTGCCTCTTTCATGGACCCAGCAGGTGAGCTTCTCCACACCTGCAGGGAGGCTGGAAGGATTCATTTCCTCATCCCGACAATACTTACTGGGTCCCCACTATGTATAGGGCACTGTGCGAGCTTAAAAAAAAAAAAAAAGAAAAAGGTTAAGAAAAAGATAGGTTCCTTGACTTTGGGGATTTTATAGGTTCCTAGAAGAAATAAGATGAGTATTCATACAAATAGAAAACAAGACGGAATACGATACAAAGCCAAAAGAGGAGGAGAATCCAAATGTTCTGGGGGAGATGACTTCTAGCAGAGGTGATCAGAGATGCTCTCAGGCGGGTGGAACTGGGGACAGAAAACAGGGGCCGGAAGTAAGGAGAGCTTTATGGAGCAGGTCTCCAAAGGTGTGCACTCAAAGGAAGACCAGGATTTTATCACACAGGGATGGACAAGGCCACTCCAAGTCAAAACTCAGGAGCACAGGTGAATGCCAGCAAGTACAGGTTATGTTCAAGAAACAGCAAGATCTGGTCTGAATGAAGCAAGAGCTGTGGCAAGGGGCTCAGAGGAGGACCAGCCATGGGCACCTGGGCCAGGTCACACAGGGCCATGGGCTGTAAGCAGAACAAAGAGGTCATGGTTGATTTGGAGACACTGGGGAACTCAAGAAGATTTTTAAGCAGGAGAGTGCCCGATCACTCAGGTAGGAGTGGAGCGATGCAGGGGAAAGAGGCTGAAGGCAGGTTCCCTTTGGAGGCTGCTGTGAGAGTTCAGGTGAAATACCAAGAGCCTGAAATAGGGCTGGGTATGGGGACCAAAATGCCCTTGGGAAACACAAAGAGAGATGAGCTTTACCACTTAAACTATTAATATAGGTCCAATCTCAACAGGAATTTTAAGATATTTTAACTGTGAACACCTAGAGGTGCCTGCTAGTCAAATATTAAACAACCACTGTCTAACCAGGCCTTGAAAATGTGCTGGGTAAATGTGACCAAAGGTCCCGAGCTGGACAAACAGACTAGAGGTCAAGTGGTCTTTTGCTGAGTAAATGTTTGAGAAGGGATGGAGATCACTGCAGAGGTTCCTCTGAGTAATCATAAGGCAGGTCCGGAGCATGTGTTAGACAAATGAAAACCAACAAAGACGATCTCAATGGCAGAAATCAGAGCACTGACAAGCCCACTCAGTCTGGAACATTCCCCATCCGGGATGTCCCGTGAAAGATGAAAGGCACACAGCCCCTCCAGCAAGCCAGGTGGGGAGGGCTGTCACAGTGGGAGCCTGTCATTGCCTCAGAGACACCTGATGAGACTTGACGCCCTGCTTTGTGACTTCCCCAACTGAACAGTAACCCCAGAGGTTTCTCCTCAGCCGTCCACCCCTCTGGCCTCTCTTTAGCATCTCACTGAAGAGCCTGAGGTTCATCACAAACTTGTTACATAGTAAACAAGGTTTTTAAATAGGATGAGAGGCTTTTGCTTTTTTAAGTAGGAAGAGTAAAATTAAAAGCTATTTTTCAGGGTCAAAGAAAATCAGGTATTTTGCTTCAAATAAAACCTGGGATCTACCAAACACACATGGAAGCAAACAGACTGGAGTTTGAATGCTGACTCCACCACTAACCAGCTGTGTGACCTCAAGGAAGAGCTTGACCTTGCTGAACTTCCATTTCCTCATCTGTAAAATGACAGTTCCGCCCACCTCATGGGATTATCAGCGAGATGGACATGAAAGGTGCTCAGTGAAGGCTTGGGCTCACAGGTGGCCCTCCATGACCACCCTTTTCTCCAAAGGACAGCTTTATACTCACATCTCCCAAGTCCCTGGGCATTGTTACAACTCTGTCCCCAAACCACCTTCCCTTTCCAGCCTTCTGAATCCTCTAGACTAGATGCCTCTGAGTTAGTCACCTTTGTCTTAGTCCTCATCTGCAGCCCCTCTTTCCAACATCCCACCGGCAACTATGACTTTGCATCAGATGTGACGAAATGCTTAAGAACATGAGCCACGTCCTCAGACCCCTGAGCTGGCATCCTGCTTCAGCCTCGTACTAGCTGCGCGATCTTAAGGGAGTCACTTATCTTCCCCGGTGATGATAATTCCGCCTGTCTCCAAGCTGCAGCACAGCTTCCTGCACCCAGGAGTCATCTTCCAGGATCATGGTGGCAACCTCCTCCTCCTGGTCATCTTCCTCTTGAGGGACCTGGACTAAGGGGCTCAGGGGAGTGGTTCCTCTCAGCACCTCCGAGGCCATCATCCACGTTCTTGGGGGAATCACTCAGGCTTCTAACCTTGACCTTCTGTCTTCTCCAGCCAGGCTCTCTGAGAGTTTTCGTGAGTTTTGCACATCAGATGCTAGGCACACTGGCTGGCCCACAAAAAGGATCCATCAATGCTGGCTAGGGTTACTATTAATTCTTTCTCACATGCATCCAGTCTCCTCCTCTTCCCCTGCAGTCCCCACCTTGGACCCACCCCTATCACTGCCCATCCAGCATCTAGATGGCTTCCTGGCTGCTCTCCTCCCTCCGGCCTCTCCCTCCTGTAATCAAACCTGCATCCTGTTGCTAAGCTCAGCTTCCTCCCATGCCCCTGGGGCCCTAGTTTAGAACTTGCTGAGGCCAAAGATATTTGGTCTAAGCCTCACCCACTCTTCCTCCAGACCCTACTTCCTACCCCTTCCTAAAAACACACTTTCCACTCCAATCAGCCAGCCTTCCTTATGGTCATCCGAACGATCCCACACCAGTCCACCCTTCTGAGCCTCAGCTCCACTGGGATGCCACACCCTCCCCCTGCCCAGCGCCTTTCCAAACCCCCCTCCAGCTCAACTCCTGCTCAAGTGTCACATCCTCTGTGAAGCCTTCTCTGACCTCTCCTCTCCTCTCACCACTCCGTTCCCTGAACATCCTCACAAAGGCAGCCATTGGTTCCCAGGGGTCCTGAAACAGTCCTAGGGGCACAGGTAGATCTGAAGTAAATATCTGGTAATCAAGGCAGTCCAGTTTACAACTGAAGGCCAGAATGGAGGCAGAGTGGTTGAACGGCATGCATGGGTCCCACAACGTATTAATAACACAAGAGACAAATATATTAACTGTTGCAAAAAGCTCAGGTTTGGAATTACTCTTTTAAGAGCCTGGGATGACTTTATACCACAGATAAGTCCCTAGTTATTAGCTGGCTTACTCGTCATTCACCTTGATTTTACAAAAATCATCACTTTTTTAAAACAGGATTTGGTTTTTCTAACTGCTGGAACTTAAATATTTGGAAGTTTAGTGCACAACCGGATGAAAGTGCCAAGGGGTGGTTTATGGGGATCTTCAGCCCCTCACCCCATAACCTCCATCAGCTTCCCAACCGCTCCAACTACACACAAAAAAACTGTGCTAACTACGTAAATTTAGCTCTGAGAATAGTCCTCTAAGCCCCTCTTATACTGAAATTCTGGAACTGTCACTGCACACAACCAGGGCATTTTGGGGTGACAATGTGCTGATCACCTGCAGACAGAGTAGAGGGATGGGGCTGACCCGAACTCAGTCCTGGATACCACCTTCTCCTCCTCTGCAAACACCACACTCTTCCATCTCAGAGGGCTGCTCCCACCCTCTCCCTACGAGGTTCTGCATCTCACCACTGTCCCGAAGGGTCTGGGTCAAATCTTCCACCAGGGCCACCGCCTCCTCGCTGCTCTCGGGCCGATGCTCTTGCAGCCAGGCCTGAATTTCCCTTGGCAGCACGGTCAGCATTTGCTCCTTAGTGTGCACCTCTGGCCTCAGCCAGCGCCGGCAGAGCTCTCGAAGACGGCCAAGGGCACCCTGTGGCCCTCCGGCCACCTCCTCATGGGGGCTGCCCTTGCCGGCGCTCTGGGAAAAGGGCTCCGACTCAGGGCCATCCTCCTGCAGCACAGCTTCCTGCACCCAGGAATCGTCTTCCAGGATCATGGTGGCAACCTCCTCCTCCTGGTCATCTTCCTCTTGAGGGACATGAACTAAGGGGCTCAGGGGAGTGGTTACTCTCGGCACCTCCGAGGCCATCATCCACGTTCTGGGGGGAATCACTCAGGCTTCTAACCTTGACCTTCAGTCTTCTCCAGCCAGGCTCTCTGAGAAGACAGCACCCTCCTCAAATTTCAACAAGGAGTCTGGCTAAGAATGAGAAAGAGAACTAGAATCAATAAGTAAACTGTCCTAAAACAATCTAACTCACAGCAGCCCAGGTCAGGCCACCAAATGATTCTTACATCTGCAAATCCACAGAAGTTTCCTGTCCCTCTTAAAGGAAAAATGGCTTATTCCCGAAAACATCACTATGGCAAGAGAAGTTAAGAAGAATCACAAGCACAAAAAATAGAGTATTTTTCTTTCCAAAAGACGAAAGCATGAGTATCAGAAATTCAAAGTCCTCGCAAGAACCCAGGACTGAGTTATCCTGCCCTAAGTCAGTTCAGACTTGCTGCAGAGTGACCTTGACCTAACATACAACTCAGTCACACAACCTCACTGACCACCTAATAAGTAGAGATAATAACACCTATCCTTCTTATCTGAAGGAGACCTCTCAAGGATTTGCAAAGGATCAGATGTCAAGACACTTTGACGCTCACTGGAAGGAAGGAAATACCTCAACTGCATTATTACCATTTTTTAAAATATGAAGTTTTAAAATGTTTGTACTCTTAGATCCAGCCTTGGCCCCTCAGGAATTTTTTTTTTAACTTGCTTTTTAATTAATTTATTTATTTTTGGCTGTGTTGGGTCTTCGTTTCTGTGCGGGGGCTTTCTCTAGT